>NC_040101.1:43715530-44018219 GCF_003369695.1 Bos indicus x Bos taurus
ACAAATTATTTAACTACTCAATAACAGGCTCTTCATCATTGTTTTATGATTTACTTATCACATCTTCCATGTTATAGCCTCTTCCTGTTTCCAGCGTATTTGTACCTCAACCCTGGAAGGGTCATTTGAACTTGGAAAATGTGGAAGTCTGTTGTGTCTTAATATATTCATGATTTTTGATGAAGTCTATTTTACAACACGGCTGATTATGGTCTTCTTTATATCATAAATTGTAACAAGATGCCCATTGCTCAGAGTTTTTCTTATTCAAATTTTGAAGAAGCCAGAAGGCTGAAAGTTAGGATACCTTGGTTCTGTTATTCGGAGAAGGCAATGGCACCCCACTCCAGTACTCTTGCCTGGAAAATCTCATGGATGGAGGAGCCTGGTGGGCTGCAGTCCATGGGGTTGCTAGAGTCAGACATGACTGAGCGACTTCACTTTTACTTTTTACTTTCATGCATTGGAGAAGGAAATGGCAATCCACTCCAGCGTTCTTGCCTGGAGAATCCCAGGGACGGGGAAGCCTGGTGGGCTGCAGTCTATGGGTCGGACTATTAACTCTGTCACTATGAACTGACCACCTTATTTCTCTGGAGGAGTGCTATCTGATGTATCTAGACAATGTGGAATTTTCTAGTAGCCAAGTTAAACAGAGTTAAGTTTAATAATTACTATCTAGCAAAATATATCCAAAATACTACCATTTCAAAATATTGATGTTTTAATGATATTAATACAGCTTTTTACATTATTTTTCTATTAGCTTGGAAATCCAAGGGATATTTTACACTTATAACATGTATCACTTAAGATGAGCCACATTTCAAGTGCTCAGTCATCGCATGCGACTAGTGGCTATCCTGTTGGACAGTTTCAGCTTTAGATCTCCATCAAATTTGGCCATGCAATGTCACTTATTGTTTATAGATCACTTACTGGAAAGTCTTTGTGAAGTCTCAAGAGTGTGCAGATGATTAGGAAAACTCTGGTTTATGGGAGAGAAGAGAGAGGGAGAGAAAGGGAGAGAGGGCAAGAAGAAAAGAGTTAACAGACAGAGAAGGGGGACAGAGGGGTGGAGGAGGGTGAGGAAGGAAGGAAGGCAGAAAGGAAGAAAGAAAGATAGAAAAGTTCTTTTAGGTCTTTTCTAGCTATTCAGTGCTATCATCCATAATCTAATCTTATTTTGTTATAATCAAGAAATATTGAAATGAGTCAGACGTGTGTGTGTCTCTTCCTCTCGGTGGTGTGTGTGAGTCTCTCTCGGTGTTTGTGTGTTCACGCACTCACAGTGTGAGTGTGTCTCAGGGAGGATGTGTCTTTCCCTCTCAGTGCGTGTGTGTCTCTGTGTGTGTGTGTCTCTCAGTGTGTGTGTCTCTGTGTGTCTCTCAGTGTGTCTCTCTCAATGTGTGTGTGTTCCCTGTCACTTCTGTGTGACTTATTCACAGTTCGATTCCTAGCCACTTGGGGTATGCTTAGGACAAATTCACTGCACCCTACATGTTTATTGAATTGAATCTCCTTTCTTGTCAAAATATATGATTCAGTCCAAGATTAAATAAACATTAGTTTCAGAGCAAAATTTAGTTTGAAAAATCCCACCGTACACAAATATTTTAGAACAATGAAGAGTGTCTAAAGGTTTAATATAAAGGGGTATCAAGTTAAAGGGTGCTCTTCTTTCTCTGCATCTTGTCTTTCTTGCTGTTGGAAGATTTTCCTTTAGAGGTAATCAAGGATTAGCACAACTGCCTTATATTGTTTTGGTGCCATGCTGCAGGTGACACTGCCAGGACATCGTTGTCCAGATCCTTTATTCCATTTCTGCGGCTTTATTCCCGTCCTGCCTTTTCTCATTTAGCAGACACCGAATCAAAGTGAACCCTGTGACTCTTGTAGTCTGCTCAGTGAAGGAAGTTTCTGTTTTCTTTTTAACCATGTGTCATTTTTTATCACCATTATTTTAGAAATAAAGTGGCTTATTGGGTGTTTTTTTTAAACTGAGCCATTTTGCCTGGACTGAAAAGGTCTGGATGAACTAATCAGATTTGGAAAGAAGAAAACAGTGTTACAATTTGAGTGGATTCCTAAATCAGGTGGCAGATGGTAATCTGGGTTGTGAATTAAAATGTTTGATGCTGACCGCTCTTCACATTTACAAAGCAGTTCAACTAGTTCCCATCATTTGTCACAGATATTTTTCTTTTTTACCTCTTTGCAATGATGCAACGTAAGGTCTGACATTTCCTATCTCTTTGGTCTTTGTAAATTGGAATTGTATTCAATACATTTTATTTTCAGGGTTGAAGATGTAATGATTTTGAAATCCTTGTTACTCTTAAGAATTTCACAGTGAGCGATCATGCTACACTACCCTGAGGGGTTTGCCCAAGATAAACATTAGAATATTGTTAAAATGGGAATAACCTTAGTTTTCTGTAGTCATATCATTTCTGTCTGAACTTGCAAATGGAATTGTTTCTTCAAGAACATTTATTTACATTAAACACTAGTTTATAATGCCAGCTACTAAAATGAATGACTCAGAAGCCCTTAAAGTTACTCACAATAAGCTCTTATTTATCTGTAGACTATGAGGATTGTTCATTTTCTCATTTTTCTGTGTAAGTTTGAATACTCTTTTTCTAATTATCTTTATTTTTCCTGGAAAATAAGCAAGGAAGAAAAGTTAGCTTTGCTATTGCCAGTTAATACTAGTTAAAAGTTTGATGTAGATTATATTTATAATAATTTGCATTTTTATTCTAACATTTTAAAAATTTGTAGCCCATTGAACAAAGATTATTACTTATGAAGACTTCCTTTACCTCTTGGGCTGAAAGAATTTAAATGTTTACTCATTAGATGGAGTTTGAGACTCTGAAATTAACTAGTTTGGTAACCTTTGAACTTTTTTTTTTTTTTCTGTAAGTTCATTTCTCAAAAGAAAGTATACCGCTGAGGTTCAAAATATTAAATACAGATTGAAGAACCAGAAGAGAAGGGAGGGGAGAAAAGGGGGTGGGAAAGAGCCTTCCCCACCTGGAACACTCAGAAATGGCTTGGAAGGCCACATGTCAACTTGAACTCCATCCAAGATACCTGGAATTTAAGTGATTTGTTCAAGATCAGGCAACTCTGCCTGAAAGACTGTCAGTTTTTCATTCATTCAGCAAATATGTGAGTGTCTACTTAAATTTTTTGACCGTTTTTAAAATGTATTATAAATATTGATACTGTTACTTATTTACTTTTTGCTATTATAATTTCTTAGGGCTATGCCTAGGTCAATAGCAATTTTTACGTAGGTGCTTGGTTAATTCATTATTAGTTTCATTCAGTATTTCTTACATCTTTTCTTCTAAGTTTAAACATGTTTCAACACTGCCCTCCCCCTCCAGACTACATGAACAGAAGCACCTGTTGATACATGATACACGAACTACATGCATCAAGAAGCCTCTAAGTTGTAAGGATTTTTGGTTAATGTAGGCCTGGTGATCAAACTAGTGACTCTGAGATCTGATGAGGTTGCTATTCTGAGAATTTTGTAATTCAGCCATTACTGTTTTCAGTGTTGTCTTGGGTTTGGAAATATATGAGAAATATGTGTGTAGTGTTACTTTCTTTTATTTTGGCTAACTTGGTAGTGACATTTCCAACTGAAGACAAAGTATGTAGACAAGTTGTACCCTGTAAAGAATTTAATGGTACCTTTGCATTTATGGTTTGATATAGAAAGGTCTGCTGAAGTGTTCAATTAGTGACAAATTAGCCTTATCTATTGGAGAAGGAAATGGCAACCCACTCCAATATTCTTGCCCGGAGAATTCCCGCCAGGCTACAGTCCACTGGGTTGGACACAACTGAGCGATTAACACTAGCCTTTTCTATAAAGAATAAATCAGAGGCCAGGGGATCATCCTGATGAAAGAGAATATTAAAGTGCTCATTTAGAGTTTAGAATGCAAGTCAAAGTATGTCTTTTTAACAGTTTATTTTTTTAAATAAATAGTCTTTCAATAACAAACTAGAGTGTGGTGTTTCCTGTAATACATCTTCTTCTACCGTCATTTTTTTTCAATTTTAATTTTTTTTAATTGAAGCATAATTGCTTTACAGAATTGTGTTGGTTTCTGCCAAACCTCAACATGAATCAGCCCTAGATATACATATGTCCTCTCCCTCTTGAACCTCCCTCCCGCATTCCTCCCCATCCCACCCCTCTAGATTGTTACAGAGTACCAGTTTGAGCTCCCTGAGTCATACAGCAAATTTCCATTGGGTATCTGTTTTACATATGGTAATGTAAATTTCCATGTTACTCTTGCCATACATCCCACCCTCTCCTTCCTCCCTACCATCATTTCTGAAATGAGTGAATCTAAAGTAGGTTCTTGAATCTAAAGAGTTGTTGTGATTAAAGCATAGTTGCTTAACTCAAAACAGTAGGAAGTAGTGGGATACCCGTGCCAACCTGTTGACTTCTACTTTTCCTGGTTGTTACAATGCCTCCTTCCATGTGATTGGATTGCCCTGATTATTGTCAGAAAATAGAGTATTGCAGTTTTCTGAAGAGAACCCTAGAAGGTGTGGTATCTCCCTTTGTGTTTTGCTGACGAAAACCCCAATAATCCTGGTAATTATCTGTAATCAGTCTTGTCACAGACATCTTATAACATTCTATATGGGAAAAAGAAAAAAAGGTCTTTCCATGGCATATCCAACTAGTGGATACTCCTTGAAATTCCTCCTATTGCCTATTGAATAGAAACAATGTCACATCACTCATTTTGTGGTGGTGGTGGCTTAGTTGCTAAGTCATGTCTGACTCTTGTGACCCCATGGACTATAGCCCGCCAGGCTCCTCTGTGCATGAGATTTCCCAGGCAAGAATTCTGGAGTGGATTGCCATTTCCTTCTCCAGGGATCTTCCCAACCTAGGGGTTGAACCCAGGACTCCTGCGTTGCAGGAAGTCTCCTGCATTGTGGGCAGATTCTTTACCAACTCAGTCACCAAGGAAGCTCCCCTCACTTTGTGCTGATACTTAAATAGCTTTTCCTTATTTTCAGGATGTATGAGAAGAAAGATAACTTTTTCTCTCCCTTTAGGCTGATCTAGAAGAGGCTGAGTATACCTTTCCTGTCAAGGGCTGGATATTAAAAATTTCAAACTTTGTGGGCTAAGAGGCAAGGTTGAAGATAGGGTGAAAATACTTAAACAAGAAGGAAAGCTGCCCTTCTTTATCTGAAAGATAGGTTCTCACAGTAGCATCACCTGGGTGAGAAAGGAAAGTTGAAGAATGGGTTCAACTTGCAAGCTCTGTCTGGGGGCTCCACTCTCCACAGATCACCCTGGCTCTTATTCCCGTGTGCTGTCTCACCCTTCTGGTCTCCCTCCATACCTCTGGTGAATAGTACTACCAGGTAACAGGAGCTACCCTATGGCTCTGAGCCAGTGGGATTTCTACCCCCTGCTCATGAGGGACAGGAAAAGAGATAAATGCCTGGCATCCCCTGTTGAGATGAGGACTAGATTTTGCCTTGGTTGTACTGCATGTTAGTCTTTGTATCCTGGCCCATCATTTTAATTGGAAAGAGAAGGAGGAAGGATTCTAAGTCCAAATAATTGATATAAGAAAAGAGAAAAAAATTTTAGAATCCAAATCATTTGTAAAATGATAATTCCTTTGTTAAAATAAATTTGTTCTTATTTCCTTATCCAACTGTTTTGTAAAGATTGCCTTGATAAATACATAGTTTCAGACAACATTTTCAAATATTTCGCTGGAGCGTACTTTCCTTCTTAGACTTTTGAAATCCACTTGCAACCCCTACTTGCTATTCATTAGACATTAATTATGATTGCACTTTAATGCCAGGACTTTGGACTTAGGATGATTTGATCCAATATGTTGAAACCTATGAAACAATTTAAGTCCATGTTTCTCTATATCCTGCCTGCTTTTTCTTTTAATCAAACAAAGTAATGATTGTGGTAACAAAGTGGAAAAGCATTCAGTTAAAAGAGTGAGAGGTTAAACCTTCATCCAGACAACTTAAGCGTTGAGACCGCAGACATACACTATTTCAACATTGGGGAAGAGGATCATTATTCTGGCTGCTTCTGAAACTCCAGGATTTTCTACAGTTGAGTCAGTGACCTTTCTGTCCTCATTGCATTTATATCTGTTGCAGGAGAAATTTTCTTTTTTGATTCAGAATCTCTGATTATGACAGCTTTGTCAGAGTAGAATCATCACCATTGCTCAGAACTGAGACTTCTGCCTCTGCTCCAGAGGTTAAGGGAACTTGGAGGTTGCTGGCAAGGGACAATGGAACAGAAAGCTTGTGGATCTCCTTGGAGTTTATTCCACTAATGTCCAGGACTTCCCCAGGACTATTGGTCTTTATTTTCTGAGCTCTGTTACAACCCTGGGGATGGCTTTGGCCAAGGAACTGATCGTTTTAGATCATATACGCCAACCCTGGCTATTTCAAGTGCTTCATAACAAAATACAATGGCTTAGAAAAAATGAATCTGGAGAGATGGCTGGATGGCATCACCGACTCAATAGACATGGGTTCGGGTGGACTCCGGGAGTTGGTGATGGACAGGGAGGCCTGGCGTGCTGTGGTTCATGGGGTCGCAAAGAGTCAGACACGACTGAGGTACTGAACTGAACTGAGTACGGATAGGAAGAGTCATCTCCAGAGCCTAAAGATAAGGCTCCAAGAAAAGTGGTAATTATTGTTGTCATCATCTTTATCATCATCATCATAGCAGACAAACATTTTTACTTAATGTATACTAACCACTATTCTGGGGCTTCCCAGATATAGCAGTGGTAAAGAATCTGCCTATCAATGAAGGAGACATAAGAGAAGCAGCTTCAATCCCTGGGTTGGGAAGATCCCTTAGAGTAGAAAATTTTGGCAACCGGCTCCAGTATTCTTGCCTGGAAAATTACGTGGACAGTGGAGCCTGGAGAGCTATAGTCCACAGAGTTGCAAAAGAGTTGGGCACTACGGAGCACACACAACCACTATTCTAAGCATTGTACATATGTTAGTTCACTATAATGCTAACAACAGCCCTATGACTGAGTATGTCTGTTGTTCCTACCTCACAGATGAAGGACCTGCAGCGTAAGAGACTTTGGACTTATGGGTGATAGACAACTTTGGATTTACGGACAAAAGAGCCATTGGATAGTTTTAGCAAGGGCTTGCCATTGTCTGTTTTGCATCTCAAATGTCAGTGAGAGGCTAACTGAAGGAACAGCAAACTAGATGTGATAAAAGCTTCAGAGGGGATAGAAGTGAAAGGGATTGGTTTGATAAATAATTTGCTTAAGTGAACAGGATTGGATAATGGGGTTTAGGGAAGAGAGAGGGGTTAAAGAAATCAAGGTCCCAAGTAAATTAAGTAGATCTAGAGGACAGGCCTCATCATTTCATGGCAAATAGATGGAGAAACAGTGGAAACAGTGGCAGACTTTATGTTGGGGGGCTCCAAAATCACTGCAGATGGTGACTGCAGCCATGAAATTAAAAGACGCTTACTCCTTGGAAGGAAAGTTATGGCCAACCTACACAGCATATTAAAAAGCAGAGACATTACTTTGCCAACAAAGGTCTGTCTAGTCAAAGCTATGGTTTTTCCAGCAGTCATGTATGGATGTGAGAGTTGGACTATAAAGAAAGCTGAGTGCCAAAGGATTGATGCTTTTGAACTGTGGTGTTGGAGAAGACTCTTGAGAGCCCCTTGGACTGCAAGGAGATCCAACCAGTCCGTCCTAAAGGAGATCAGTCCTGAACGTTCATTGGAAGGCCTGATGCTGAAGCTGAAACTCCAATATTTTGGCCACCTGATGCGAAGAGCTGACTCATTGGAAAAGACTGTGATGCTGGGAAAGATTGAGGGCAGGAGGAGAAGGGGACAACAGAGGATAAGGTGGTTGAATGGCATCACTGACTCAATGGGCATGAGTTTGAGTAAACTCTGGGAGTTGGTAACAGACAGGGAGGCCTGGCGTGCTGCAATCCATGGGGTTACAAACTGAACTGAACTGAGATGACAAGATGTAGACGCATAATAATATTCAGACTTAGGAACCTGGGACTAATTCCCTGACATTAGTGGGCCTGTCTGGCCAGCGAGGGACGTTTGAACCTGAGTGGGTCTTTCTACTTTTTGTCTGATTAGAGACAGATTGGGGAAGACTCCCTCAAAAGCCCATCAGGAAACTTTGCCTTGAAGACTCTGCAAATAAGAAATTAGGAGGGGGAAATAAGACACTTAAGTAAGATCCAATCAAATCAATCACACCAAACCCTCTTGTTCTGATAGCTGTGTAGGGATCCCTTGGGCTTTGCCTTTCACAGGGAAAGTTTCCCAGGGCTCTAATGTTAATTAGAGAATTTGTATTTTCTACAGATGATTGCATTATCATCCCAGATAGGACAGCTAGATTCCTCTGAGCAGGGAGAAAGAAACCATTTACGTATTTTCTACAATCAAGCTCCAAAGAATTTTAGAGATAATAGGTAATTTGTCACTTGCCATCAGTACTGTCCTAAAGCTCATTCATAGACATGCAAGTGGGTCATTTCTCGTCCCTGGTTGATGATGTTTTCAAGAAGATGAAAGAGAAGAAATACATTATCATCTAGTAAGATATTACTAGAGAAGCAAAGTCAGTTGAGTCTGCTTCCTATAGTGCTATCCATCAGTTTCTTTAACTTTGGAAGTTTCTTTTAGGCTGGACTTAACACAACGATGACTAGTTGAAATCTCTTAATGATACATGTGAGTTTGCTAAAGCTAGTAGGGTATTTATCTAAATGATTGCTATGTTTAGGAGATAGCTAGTTTCCCTTTTATGTCTCAACAAACAATGATGAAACAATTTGATTCATGTAGATCATCATTTGAAGATAATTTGGACTATAGAGAAATTTGTATCTTGAAAGTTTAGCCTCATGTCTAGCACAGTAGATGTTCCATAAATATTTGTAACACAAAACCTAAGATTGTAGCAAGTCTCGAAAAATAACTCAAGGAGTTTCAAAGAGTCAGCCATTGGACAGTAATGTGTAAAATGGCTTTGAACATAAAAGTAAATGAAACAAACAAAAACTTCAAAGTCTGCAGCCACTAGCTCTCAATTCATTTGAACATGCTGAAGGCACAAGGTCCCAGACCATGCTCTTATGCCCACCCTAGAGACATGAGGAAGAATTCTTCCTGCCCTAGTTTTAGTGTAGTCTTAGATGAAGGAAAACAATAATAATACAGTGATAATGCAGCCACTGTCTCTCCTACTTTAAGCCATTTCAGACTTAAAGGTCTGCGTTTCTCAGGCCATAAGTTCTAGAGCCAGAGTTACACCCAGTCGTTTCTTTGAGACTTCAATTTTAATCTCCCTGTTTGCGGGTACTTAGTACTAGGCAATGCTATAAAGCTTTACATAAAATAACTCAGGTAATCCTCACAATGGCTCCAGGAGTACAATCGGTATCCCAATTTACCTTTGAGAAAATGAAGCACAGAGAAGTTAATACAACGTAGGGCCACACTGCAAGACGTGGCTCAGGGATTGGAACAGGGTGATTGTCCTAGGTAAGAGAGGCAAAATGACCTGGATGTCTTTTATCTGTGAAACAGGAAATTGGAGATTTGAACCCACTACAGCTTCAGAGACTGTGCTCAAACTATCATGCTAAGCTAACACCAGCTTTTCTTTGATACTGGCTGAAATTATGCTGTGAGTGACGTGGGCATAAGTTTGACAAGCTCGGATTCCTCATTAGTTGTTTCTGAAGAGCATTCAACTGTTATCAGACATTCAAATGTTATCAGACTTAAGTTACTTTATCTCTCTTGAGTAAATGACCTCAGGGATCAGGAAATTTTGAAGCTATAGATCAGTTCACACACTTCTAGGTCTTAGATTTCCTTTACTCTTTTAAAGTTTCTGAGGACATCAAAAAGCTTTCAGTGTTACGGATTTCACTTTGCAGATCCTCTTCCTTTATGTTGGTGTCTGTATTTTACATACTTTGTCTTATTTATATAATCACATACTCACCCCTGATGCACTGTCTTGAGAAGGCTTTTGAAAATTTGAGGGGTAATTAAGTAAATTATTCAAAAGCAGATATATTACTTTGCCAACAAAGGTCCATCTAGTCAAGGCTATGGTTTTTCCTGTGGTCATGTATGGATGTGAGAGTTGGACTGTGAAGAAGGCTGAGCGCCGAAGAATTGATGCTTTTGAACTGTGGTGTTGGAGAAGACTCCTGAGAGTCCCTTGGACTGCAAGGAGATCCAACCAGTCCATTCTGAAGGAGATCAGCCCTGGGATTTCTTTGGAAGGAATGATGCTAAAGCTGAAACTCCAGTACTTTGGCCACCTCATGCGAAGAGTTAACTCACTGGAAAAGACTCTGATGCTGGGAGGGATTGGGGGCAAGAGGAGAAGGGGACGACAGAGGATGAGATGGCTGGATGGCATCACTGACTCGATGGACGTGAGTCTGAGTGAACTCCGGGAGTTGGTGATGGTCAGGGAGGCCTGGCGTGCTGTGATTCATGGGGTCACAAAGAGTCGGACACGACTGAGCGACTGATCTGATCTGATCTGATCTAAATAAATTAACCAGAAGGATACCATACTGACCACCTAAGTCTCTAGAGCCCAGTTATTTCTGTTGCTCAGTGCATATATCTTGCCATTCCATCAGAGAACCAAACTTCTGTTTGAAATGAAGAAAAATTCAAACCTTTTTTTCTCTTTTTTTTAAATCAACTATCTCAGAACTTCAGAATGTCACCCTTATTTTGTTCTAGAATTCTGTTCATTTGATCTAGTGCTTTGAATGTTGTTTGTATCTCTATTTTGATTTGATTTCTGTAAAGATAGCTATGCTGATGAGTAATTCTCACATCTGATGTCATCCCACTTCTTAACATCTAGTAAACTTGTTTCTCAGTTTGCATTCTGTTTGTTGGAAAGATACAATAGTGTTTTAAGTGGAATTCATTATTAATCATAGCTTTTAAGTCAAACTTTGGCTCTTGATTTAGTTCATTACTTAGGAACCAGAATTAAAGGTGACAGAAATGTGACTACCCTTGC
Organism: Bos indicus x Bos taurus; assembly: GCF_003369695.1. Taxonomy (NCBI): domain Eukaryota; kingdom Metazoa; phylum Chordata; class Mammalia; order Artiodactyla; family Bovidae; genus Bos; species Bos indicus x Bos taurus. The sequence continues at coordinate 43,726,675 of NC_040101.1, forward strand.
CATCGTTCCTAAATAATCCTTCCCATTTCTCTGCACAGTTTATTGGTTGGATTTTACTTTTACTTTCCAACTGTTTGTCATATGCCAAAGCTGATGCCTTTTGGCAGTTTCAAAGTATGGGTCTATACTTTCAGGTAATGTACATTCTTGTAGAAAATATGCACAGTCTCATCACAGGCTACATGTTGTGAACCTCTTGTTATGCACTGCTTCCTATCAGTTTGAAGAATCTTTTTGTTCATCATTATTATTAGCAAATGAAATATATTTCCTTCAAAGGAAAACTGATGTATGAGACAGAGATTGAGTCACATGCTTGACAAGGACAATTACTCAGTTTTCTCTCAGTTAAAAATATCGAAACCACACATTATAATCAATAGAAACATTTTGTTATCTGCCTTATATGAGAACATTTGCAGATGTCTCCATACTTGTAGGTATCTGACAGATCACAGCAAAATCTGTCAGAATGTTATAGGTTTCTTGAAAAGCGAAGGAGAGACAGAAAGTTTGCTTTAAATACGGTATGCTATGCTATGCTAAGTTACTTCAGTCGTGTCTGACTCTGTGCGACCCCATAGACGGCAGCCCACCAGCCTCCCCCGTCCCTGGGATTCTCCAGGCAAGAACACTGGAGTGGGTTGCCATTTCCTTCTCCAATGCATGAAAGTGAAAAGTGAAAGTGAAGTCGCTCAGTCATCTCTGACTCTTAGCAACCCCAAGGACTGCAGCCTACCAGGCTCGTCCACCCATGGGATTTTCCAGGCGAGACTACTGGAGTGGGGTGGCATTGCCTTCTCCTTAAATATGGTATAGTTGAAGGAATTTGAGCTCTGGAACAAGCTTTTAGTAATCTGGTACTTCACTGGCATCTTAGCTACCTAAAGTTCATGTCATTTTTCATTTTTACCATAGAATCCCAGTTCTTAAGAAGGAAGAAACTCTGGGGAATTGCTTATGGAACAGTGACATATGCAAAGTATCCAGTTGCTAGAGAAAAGCTAAAAAGAGAAGAAAAGTGGACATATTTCATTAAGAGTTGTTCATATTGGAACTTCCCTGTCAGTCCAGTGGTTAAGAGTCCATGCTCCAGTGAAGGGGATATGGGTTCGATCCCTGGTCAGAGAAGATTCTGCATGCCCTGTGGTGCAGCACCGCCCCCCCCCCCCCCAACACACACACACACACACACACACACAAGTAAGAGCCAGTTCTTCATACTGAAGTTGATTTTCATGAAGTCGTTCCGTAAGCCTCTCTGCTCCTCTCCCACATCTTTCCTTCTACGGGGTCTACACTTAGCTTTGCATCTCTGAAGCTGGTGGCCACTCTAACAGGTGGTGCCAGTGTTTTGTTTTGTTATTTTTTTTTTTATTTCCCTGGAAAAGCAATGTAAGAATTACCATACATTTTCCGTAATTCTTATGCTTGCTGTTTTCCCTCTTAACACTATATCTTGGACATCATTCCACAAACCATGGTCCTCCATGGATGATTAATGATCCAGAAAGTTTTTGAATCTCATGGTAGAAAAACTCTTAATTTTTGAACCTGATCCAGAGTAAAATGGCAGCAAGGCGACTCTGTTACTGTATCATGCCTGGCCTTTGATTCATATGTTGGAGTATCGATTTTTTTTTTTTTAACTTGTAATGTATTGGGAGTTCCATTCTGTCATGAGAAAATTAAAACAGTAAAACTGGAGTTAAGTGTGCCCCAAAACTACCAGTGGTGACTGAGGAACACCTGCTTGTGGGACCAATCCCTCTCATGAAGTGATTTGAATGCAGATGTTCTTTTAGGATTATGGTGTGAGGATAGACCCTGTTTTCTGCCCAGTGCCACCAAAGCTGAGGAAGAGGGCAGCTGCTCGATTCAGCTCATGTTCTGTAGATGCTGCCATTTCTTTTGTTGTTTTTGTTATTCTTGGTCTCTAATGAACAGAAATCTGCCTCCTAATAAATAATACTGTTGCTTTTACTTCTTATCTCTGAAGTTTCTTAGGATCTAATTCCTCTTTTTGTCACCACTGGAAATCTGTGTATCTGGCATAATCTTTCAAGTCTTTTTCCTTTTTCAACTGAATGTTCTCAGGGTCTCAGTCACTGCCCTTTTTTTGATGAGCTCTGATTTATCACTATTTCTCTTCAACTGGGATTGAGGCAGATTGTTGGTTATAGGGAGTTTCCTCAGGGAGATCACACACATTGGTAAAGAATTAAAATATATGGAACAAAAGAAATGGCTAACTTTTGGAACATCCTTGTAACTGACTAGTATCCAGTCTTTATATTTTAAGAGAAAACCTCTGACTATGACAATGTGCAAATTGCATCAAAATCCAGGATTCTCAATAGCCTAGAAGGATGATCTTAGTTGTGATAAAATATGTGCATAATACACATGTAGAAAAAGAAGTGAAACTTATCAAAATGAAAATGATGTGGAGTAATGGTGCATTTTATGTTCTTATTCAATGTTTTCCATTTTTTAGATAAATATATGTTCTTTTTTTCACACATAGAACTCTACATCGTAGTTCAGGTGAGAAATGGTACACACAAAATACAGTGGGATCATAACCTTCATTTATCTGTGCATTGCTTCTTTTAAGGCAATCAAATCTTAAGTAAGGCATTTCATATTTTAGATTATCTATAAAAGGATGCATTTGGAATAAGGCCTTTTTGTGTTATTCCTTTGAAGCCTCTAGTTCTTATCACACTCCATTTCTTTAATTGGGAAGAGGGGTTTGCTTAATTGGATCTTAGGGTATAATATTTAATGCAAAATTTTGAGTACAGGAAGATAACTGCAAGGGAATTCCTTTAAGCATTGTGGATTAGAATGATTATGCTAAAAAAAAAGAAAGAAAGAAAGCAGTGTGTATTGGGGAAGATTTAGAGAAAAGAGAACTCATACATTACTCATGGGGTTATAAAATGGTACAATCACTTTGGAGAAAAGATTGTCAGTTTCTTAAAAAAAAAAAAATGAGTATAAATTTACCATATGACCAGCAGTTTTACTTATAAGGCATCTAAGAGAAATAAAAGCAGGAAATTCTCTGGTGATCCAGTGGTTAGGACTCTGCACTTTCACTGCTGAGATTTGGGTTTAATCCCTGTTCAGGGAACTGGGATCCTGAGAGCTGAGTGGCACAGCCAAAAAAAAAAAGACGAAAAAGAGAGAGATAAATAAAAACATAAATTCACACTTGTACAAGGCAGTTCAGAGGAGCAATGTTGACAGTAGTCAAAAAGTGGAAATAATCCAAATGTTTATCCGTGGGTCAATGAATAAACACAACGTGCTCTACCCACACAACGGAATATTATTTGGCAATAAACAGTAATGATTTACTGATATATGCAGCAAAATAGATGAACTTCAAAAATACCATGCTAAAGACAGGTAGCAAGATGGAAAAGATTACAAATTGCATTATTCCATTTGCATAAAATGTCCAGAAAAGATACATCCATGAGACAGAAAGGAGATAAATGATGGCCTAAAAGCTGGAATGGAGATCGATTGCAAATGGGCAAGAAAGATCTTGAGGTAATCTAAAGTTGGATTTTGTGATAGCTGTACAACTCTGTACATTTACTAAAAATCATTGAATTGTGCATTTGTAATGGATGGGTTTCATGGTATGTAAGTTAGGCTTCGATAAAGCTATTTATTTATAAAATTGAGATATGGTTGATTTACTATATTATTAATATGTAAGTTTCAGGTGTACTACATAATGACTCACAATTTTTAAAGGTTGTCATTTGTTTTTTTGTGGTTGTTATTCTGTCGCAAAGTCATGTCTGACTCTTTGAGACCCCGTGGACTGCAGCACACCATTCTCCATTTATAATCATAATACAGCACTGGCTGTATCTACAGTATATCCTTATATCTTATTTATTTTACACATAGTAGTTTATATCTCTTAATCCCCTACCCTATTTTATTAATAACCCTCATGCCTACCTCTCCCCATTGGTAACAACTTGTTTGTTCTATCAGTAAGTCAATTCCTTTTTTGTTATATTCACTAGATTGTTCTAGTTTTTAGATTCCACATGCAATTGATAGTATACAATCTTTGCCTTTCTCAGACTTATTTCACTAAGCATAATGCACTCCAAACTGATCCATGTCTTTGTAAATGGCAAAATTTCCATATTTTTTATGGCTAAATATTAATAGTGATTTTGTTGTGTGGAGTGGGGTACAGCACACCTTCTTCATCTATTTGTCTCTTGATGGGCACTTGAATTGTTGCTGTATCTTGACTATTGAAAATAATGCTGCTATGCTTCCCCGGTAGCTCAGTTGGTAAAGAATCTGCCTGCAATGCAGAAGACCCCGGTTCTATTCCTGGGTTGGAAAGGTCTGCTGGAGAAGGGATAAGCTACCCACTCCAGTCTTCTTGGGCTTCCCTGGTGGCTCAGCTGGCAAAGAATGCCCCTGCAATTTGGGAGACTTGGGTTCGATCCCTGGGTTGAAAAGATCCCCTGGAGAAGGGAACAGCTACCCATTCTAGTATTCTGGCCTGGAGAATTCAGTCCATGGGGGTAGCAAAGAGTCTGAAACAGCTGAGCAACTTTCACTTTCTTTCTTTCGTAAACATTAGGTGGCATATATCTTTTCAAATTAGTGTTTCCTTTTTTTTTTCTTCCCAATATATACCCACAGGTGGAATCACTGAGCCATATGGTAGTCCAATTTTTAGTTTAAGCTATTAATTTTTAAAGGATTATGTGATTTTTAAAGGATTACTTTTCTATATAGTTCTCTAAAATTCTACTATCAAGCAAACCTGCAGAAGACATCCTAAAACAGAGTCAGACACAGAGTGGGAAAATTTTGTTGGAAATGTAGCTTTCTGCCAGCCCCTCATCAATTTACATTTTGCTTCACCCCATCTAGATCCTCAAGGAGTTTGTATTTCACTTTAGTTTGTCATCTATTTCTTCTTTAAAGATAGATTGAGACTCCACTTAACACAAATACTGAAATTGTAATAATCATTTCAGGGATGGCGGAGCCTGGCAGGCTGCCGTCTCTGGGGTCGCACAGAGTCGGACACGACTGAAGCGACTTAGCAGCAGCAGCAATGAGTCTCAGAAACAAGTTAGCAGGGAGTACAACTAGCCCTCTTGCTTTTATGAAAGACAGTGGCACACAGTTGAAAATGTAGGCATGTAGGGGAGTCAGAAAGCATTTTTTTTTTAAGTTTTGTTTCACATATGTGTATAAGTCATTGTGTATTTCTTGCTATGAATCTTGGTCAAAGAAAACTGAAAGTAATTGTTGTAAAGGACAGAGGAGCAGGTATGAGATATTTTTCCTTCATTTGCATCAGGATCCCAGATTGTGGTACAATTTAGATACAATCCAGCAGATAAGAAAATAAAAGAAAAAGATTGAGTTACTCCACATGATTTTAAAGGACATACAAATTGTTTTAGGATGTAATTAAAAACATAATGCTGTCATCAAATAATCTGTCTTCTGGAAACCTGGAAACTGCTTAGTTCTTGAGTTCTGTAAAATAACTTTGAATGATAAGGTGAAATGTTTCCATTGTTTCTATGAGCATGTGCACACGTATACCCACCACAGTTAGTACAGACAGCTTGAGGAGCATGAAGCTCAGGAAACAGACTTGGCTTTCTCTCTTTCTTCTCACATTATCTATTCAAAGTGTTGCCTATTGGGGGCAGCCAGGTTAATCCCTTCTATCTGTTCTCCCCTACTGAGTTGATATTTTCCTTGACTGTAAGGCATTTTCTAATTATTCTGTGAATACAGGGTTTTAGGTTGAAAGTAAAATAGAGTGCGAAGTTATGCTTGTAGTAGAAATGTACTCTCTAATGATTAAATTGAGGCTGGTCTCTGATGGTCCCGCAATGGAGCCGTGCCCAGTGTTCTGCGTCTCTTTTAGTGAATAAAGTAATTCAGTACATGGTGAGTTCTTAATGACAGACGGAGTAAGTAGTTCCTTTTTAAAACAATAATTTTTTTAGTTCTGCTGTCCAGGAATGGTTGGAGCCTTAGTAATTTGCAACTGTTGCCAGCCTTGTAAAATTCCTTCTTTTAGAGATTATGTGCAAGTAAATGGATCTTGTGCTGAAGCTCATGTAATCTTTACATTTTGTTTTTTATCATTAGATGTTTTGAACCACTGTTGCTGAGCTATATAAGTGATTCTGGCTGGGAGCAAACCTTTAAATTTGAACAGAGGTTCTGGTGTTCCAGTTGTTGCTAGTCAGAGTAGAGAAAGAGTTGATTTAATTATCAGGGACCTGAGTGAAAGTCTAGAAGCCACTGCTGATATATTTAGAAAAATAACTCCCTCAATCCTTCCAAGTCTATTTTGTTGTCTTTCTAATTATTTTCTGCCTTAAGAGAAAAGATAGATTACTATCATGGTATTTTTGCCAACCTGATAATGATAGTAGACTTATTCTTTATCTGGACAAATTCTTACCTTCAGATAGTTTAGCTGAACATTCTGAGGTGAGGGAAAGTAGGTATCAATCACTGCAAACTCAAAAGTGCCTATAAATCAAGGCAGTTAATAAAAAAACAAACAAACAAAAAAACCCACAGGGCATTCCCAGATTCCCAAAGTTTTTGTTTTCTTACATTTAATAGGGAATCTCTTGTTACAGTATATACATATAAATATATGTGTATATATATATATTTATGTCTGACTAGTCAAGGCTACGGAGAAGGCGATAGCACCCCACTCCAGTACTCTTGCCTGGAAAATCCAATGGATGGAGGAGCCTGAAAGGCTGCAGTCCATGGGGTCGCTGGAAGTCGGACACGACTGAGCAACTTCACTTTCACTTTTCACTTTCATGCATTGGAGAAGGAAATGGCAACCCACTCCAGTGTTCTTGCCTGGAGAATCCCAGGGACAGGGGAGCCTGGTGGGCTGCCATCTATGGGGTCTCACAGACTCGGACACGACTGAAGTGACTTAGCAGTAGCAGCAGTCAAGGCTATGGTTTTTCCAGTAGGCATGTATGGATTTGAGAGTTGGACTATAAAGAAAGCTGAGCACAGAAGAATTGATGCTTTTGAACTGTGGTGTTGGAGAAGATGCTTGAGAATCCCTTGGACTGCAAGGAGATCCAACCAGTCTATCCTAAAGGAAATCAATCCTGGGTGTTCATTGGAAGGACTGATGTGGAAGCTGAAACTTTGGTCACCTGATGCGAAGAGCTGACTCATTGGAAAAGACCCTGACGTTGGGAAGGGTTGAGGACAGGAGGCGAAGGGGACAACAGAGGATGAGATGGTTAGATGGCATCACCAACTCGATGGACATGAGTTTGGGTAAACTCTGGGAGTTGGTGATGGACAGTGAGGCCTGGCGTGCTGCGATTCATGGGGTTGCAAAGAGTTGGACATGATTGAGTGACTGAACTGAACTGAACTGAATGTCTGACTAAAATGATGGTGTAAACATGATAACAAATGGGAACTGGCCCCTTTATTATGAGGGCAGAAGAAATTGGCACTGTCCACGGCAAAGTGGAGAATGTGTTCTCTGCCTAACTGGGCCTTACATTCAGTCCAGCAGATGGTTGTCATTTGGGAAGTCAAGCCCAGTGGTTTTAGATTTTTTTTTTTCCCCCAGGAATAGCCAAATCCAGATTTTGAATGAGAAACCTCCTGGCTTAAAAGCGTTGGCTCAGTTTTTTGTTTTTGTTTCTGATTGATACATGCAGGCAAAACAAAATTCATCTGTTAGCTTAACTTAGCCTATTGGTTGCCAGTTGATGACCCCTCAGCTGTAAGTTTTCCAACAAGAACAGATGGAACTTTTTCATGGCTAATGAGTTTAGTAATTAAAGAGTTTTAGAACCTCTCTTTTGAGGAAATGGCATCTTCCAGTTCAGTCACTCAGTCGTGTCTGACTCTTTGTGACCTCGTGGACTGCTTCCCTGTCCATCACCAATTCCTGGAGCTTGCTCAAACTCATGTCCATTGACTCAGTGATGCCATCCAACCGTCTCATCCTCTGTCATCCCTTTCTCCTCCCACCTTCAATCTTTCCAAGCATCAGGTCTTTTCCAGTGAGTCAGTTCTTCACATCAAGTGGCCAAAGTATTGGAGCTACAGCTTCAGCATCAGTCCTTCCAATGAATATTCAGGACTGATTTCCTTTAGGATTGACTAGTGTGATCTTACAGTCTAAGGACTCTCAAGAGTCTTACAACACCACAGTTTAATAGCATAATTCTTCAGCACTCAGCTTTCTTTATGGTCCAACTCTCACATCCATACATGACTAGTGGAAGAACCATAGCTTTGACTAGATGGACCTTTGTCCACAAAGTAATGTCTCTGCTTTTTAATCTTGATTTAATAGAATACGTGCATGTGTGTTGCCATTTCATCATGTCCAGCTCTTTGTGACTCTATAGAGTATCTTCTGGAGCCCACCAGGCTCCTCTCTCCATGGGATTCTCCAGGCAAGAATACTGAAGTGGGTTGCCATGCTCTCCTCCAGGGGATCTTCCTCACCCAGGGATCACATCAGGTCTCCTGCATCGCAGGCAGATTCTTTACTGTCTGAGCCATCAGGGAAGCCCAATAGAATATGTACTGGTTCATATTTTGTGGTGTTTTAGTGGAATGGAAAGATTTCTATGGTTGGGAACCTATTACTTAGATTGGAGAAGGGAATACAGGAAAGTATAGCCAAGGCAGACTGATGTACATGCTTTAACAGGGTGTGTTTCAAAAGCTGTGTGAGAGCCATGAACCTAGTTTAGGTACTAGAAAAGCTTTACAGAGGAAGTGATAATGAATGACTGTGTATTGATATGCAGTGTTAGTTAGTCATGTCTGACTCTTTGCGACCCCATGGACTGCAGCCTGCCAGGCTTCTCTGTCCATGGGGACTCTCCAGGCAAGAATATTGAAGTGGTTGCCATGCCTTTCTCCAGGAGATCTTCCTAACCCAGGTTTCTTGCATTGCAGGTGGATTCTTTATCGACCGAGCCACCAGGAAATCCCATGTATTAATAGTGTGAATCAATATTTTGATAGAAAAAGAAAGGGGACATTTGTCAAGGAAAGGGAAATTATAAGCCTCTCTAAAGTTATATTATGGGCTTTGATATGTCTCAAAATGGTATAATGGAACATGATTGGAGTATAGAGTATATGAGGAAATAATAATCGGGGCCAAGCCAAGGTTACCTTGAATATCAGTTCACAGATCTGATACTTAACAATATAGTTAAGGAGAGTCATTCAGGGCTTAGACCAGGGGAGAGATCTGATCTAATCTCTGTGTTCTTATTCCAGATCCTGCACTATGGCCCCTGGAAGTGGCTGAAAGCTTTCTCTGAAGGATTAGTTAAAATAGGCATACTTCCTAGACACTAGCTAAGAAGCTGTGTGATTTCTGGCACTGGCCATTCTTAAAAATCAACTTTGTACTGGTCACAATAAATCACATCCTCGTGATTTCCAGATGAACCTGTAAAGCGATGTCCAGAATTTGATCAGAACACCTGGTGATTTTACTATTCATAGTATGCAGAACATAGTTGCCTGCCCTGCGTTTGTGTTTTGTGTAGTGGGGAATAGGACACTTCTATGAATGAAGCAACTGTTAGAGGTCATGAAAACATAAATTAGGCGGAATTAGGTTGAAGTTGATAAGAAAGAAAATGCAATGGTGGCATCAATTATTTTAACAAAAGAGATTTTATTGTATGCAGTTGCCAATAATATGAAAGTGGAATGAGAATATAATATGCAAACATAAGCCAGTAAAATGTCATTTTAATATTAAAAATATTCACAATAACAGGAAAAAATTTTACAATTATGAGAAAATTGTCTCAGATTCAAAATCAAATATAAGATTAAATCAGGATTTAGGGGTGGATTTATTTTTCCCTCCTAAAATGCCAGTGGTCAAATTTCACTTGTGGGTAATGTGCCATAAAAGACACCTGTTGATCAGTACTTGGGTGTTGGTCAGGAAAAACCAATCAACATGCCAAATTATAATCAGATAAAAAACTGTTCCATGCAGATGGCCATTTTGGCAAAATTGAAAGAAACAATGTATGAATTAATGTGAATTGCTTTAACACATTATTTTTCTCTTCCAAGAAACTCAGTGTAGAATACATGTGACTCCTGTTCACCAATTCAAGAGTAATTATGGGTTTAAATTAATCACTTGGTTTATCACTTGCCAGTTGTTCAGTCTAGCCTCTAGAGATACTTTAGAGACAAGCAACAATTTGGCTAAACAATATTAAATAAATAAGCCAAGGTCACAAAGTAAAGAGAATAAAAATGATGAATCTTCAGATTCTAATATTTTACATAGTTAATGAAAGTAAAAGTGAAAGTGAAAGTGAAGTTGCTCAGTCGTGTCTGACTCTTTGTGACCCCATGGACTGCAGCCTACCAGGCTCCTCTGTCCATGGGATTTTCCAGGCAAGAGTACTGGAGTGGATTGCCATTTCCTTCTCCAGCGGATCTTCCCGACCCAGGGATGGAACCCAGGTCTCCTGCATTGTAGACAAACACTTTACCATCTGAGCCACCAGGGAAGTCCTTACATAGTTAATAGAGCAGTGCAAAATAAATTCCTATGAGGCTACCTGAAACAAATTGGTAGTTAAGCAAAGATACTTCCGTTGAAGTAAATAAATCAGGGGAATATGTGATGGTAGCACTCGTTGCTTATGACTGATTTGTTAAGTCGTGAATGAATGTGAAAATTCTCTTTTCCCATTCTGGCTTAGTCTTTCTTTCTTTCTTTCTTTTTTTTTTTTAAACTGGAATTCTTTATAGAAAGAAAAGGGGTTTAAATGCATGAGTTTACATATTTTTTTTTAATCAAACCCTCCTTATTGGCTTATAAATATATATGACAGTTGATTTTAGAGGAGGGAAATCAACACAGCCCTGGGACTTTGGTGACCTTGACTTTTATCTTTAGCTTTACCAGTAGTCAGCTATACTTTAAAGCAAAGCTATTGATTCTCCATAATCAATTCTGTAAATTAACAGGAGTGACTGAAACAGTATTTGGGTCCTATTGCTTATTATTATTATTGCTTATATTATTATTATATTATTATTATTGCTTATTATTATTATTGCTTATATCCTATTGCTCATTATTCATTTTATGCTTTATTTATTTACAGTGCTCAGTAATTAGAATTGAGAGCACAGAAATAAACCTGCTAATGATAAACATCTCCTCCATGAGAACACTGATGTGTGGCATAGAATCGTGCACAATACATATTTAATTAACTAATGGATACCCTGAAAGCTGAGAGTGATTTGAATATGCAGGTGGGATGATGAGCTTTGGGCACTAGGATAAAATTTGGGAACGCTGCACCCAGGCAAGTGGGAGGGGCTTCTTATTTGACACACCTATCTGGCCAGAACCCAAAAATCTATTTGTCCCATTCCTGGCTCATCATCTCTGCTGCGATTTGTGACTTTTTACTTGCCAAATTTGCCTTGTGTTTTTCTTTTAGGCTTTATCAAAGCCTTTGATGTGAAAGGTAGAAAATGGGGAGAGCAGTGTGATTTACTTAATGATGTTCTTTGAGTTCAATTTTTGTCAAGGAAAGTCAGCTTTAATATACAGAACAAGACACCCTTTGCCAAACCTAAGGTGGCGACACATTGGATGGGCTCTTCATTGCCTCTGGTCAGTCTTCTTGTGATTCACTGTGTTGCTCCATAGTTCAACTTTTATGCTCAAAGCCTTTTCATTGAGAAGTGATTGTCAGCCTGGGCCCTTGAAAACATGAAATAATGAAGATTGCTAAGTATGAGTGAGTGAGAAGGGGGAAAAAATATGAGTAGTCGCTGATATACCTCAAAGTGAGGATTATGTATTTTTCATGAGTTAAGTGTCATAACAATTTAGAGTTAGGATTGATAATTTTGTCAGCTACTACTAATGAACATCTTACAAAGTTGAAAATTTCATGGTAGCAATAGCATGGACTTTCCTGGTTTTTTGTTTTTTTCTGTGAAGTTTTTGAAAAATTGACAAACACTTTTTTATTTTAAATATGTATACTTCGTTTTGGAATCTCTTTTCTTAGAAAAATAATGGAAGTCTTTTCTTGAAATCTTAGTCATAAATATATAGTCCAAGGATTTCCTTCAGTGCTAAAACATTTCTAAAATGAGTGAGCATGTGGTGTCCAGAGCTTGGCAGGGAGCACAAAGGTCTCTGAACAAATGCATTCAGCAGTCATGAAGAAGGATATGTTGTTAATATTTCAATATTTGTTATGTGACTGAGTTTTATTTTCACTCAACTCATTAGTGTGCTTAAATGCGCTAGTCTAGAAATTGCGAAGAAAAATAGGACACTGACTCTTTTGTCCCCAAGCTGTCTCTGATTTTCATGTACTTTATTTGCCTGCCATTTTTGAAGGGCATAACAGATAGCCAAGCAACTCTGTGTTAAAACACAAGCAGAAGAGTTAAGATGTGAATGATATGGGCAGGAGAGTCTGTCTCTGATTAGGACAGAATCCTAGAGACAATAAGGAAGCAGGATGTAATCATCTTTCAGTTCAGTTAATTAACTGGAAATAATGACACACGGAAAGCAACGCTTCCCAGTTAAGTAAGAATGGAAAGAAAAGAGTCAACCAGCTAATTAAGATTAAGTCTAAGAAAGATATGCCCACTCTTCCTGAACCAAAGAAGTACCTTAAATGGCTCATGGGAACACAGAGACCACGTCTCTTCAAAGAAAATTGCAAGTTCTCCAAAGAAATAGCAGCCGTCTTTGCACACAACAGAGATGAGAAGGTAAACTGCAGCTTGAGATTAAATAATGCAATCTCTTTCAAGGAATTGCTTTGGGTTTTTGTAGTTGAAAATCAATTTTAACATATTTTAGAATAGGAGAGGTGAGGACCGAAACTTTATGTAAATGCTCTATAGAAGAAGGAATGGGAAATTAACAACAATAATAAAGATAGGAGTGAGATAACACTTTTTAAAAGCTAAGTTAATTCTGAATTTCTTGGAAGCCAGGTTTTAAAAACATAAAAAAAAGATCTTATCTTTCATTTTTCAGTTAAAGAAATAAATAGATTACTTAAGAGAAATAAACTTTTTCATGCTGAGTACCAAATTAAAGTTAATACAAGGATTCTTTTTAATTTTTTTTAAATTGGAGGATAATTGCTTTACAATATTTTGTTGGTTTCTGCCATATATCAGCATGGATCAGCCACAGGTTTACATATGCCCCCTCCCTCCTGAACCCACCTCCCATCTTCTTCCCTATCCCACCCCTCTGGGTTGAGCTCCCTGTGTCACACAGCAAATTCCCACTTGCTATCTATTTTGCATATGATAATGCGTATGTTTCCATTCTATTCCCTCAATTCATCCCACCCTCTCCTTCCCCTACTGTTTCCACAAGTCTCTTCTCTACCTCTGCATCTGCACTGCTGCCCTGCAAATAGATCCATCAGTACCACCTTTCTAGATTTAACATGCATGCGTTAATACAGAATACTTGTCTTCTCCTTCTGACTTACTCACTCTGTCTAATAGACTCTAAGTTCATCTACCTCATTAGGACTGATTCAAAAAAAATTTTTTTTTGTAGCTGAGTATATATGTGTGTGTATATATATATGTATATATATTGCATTGTATATATGTACTACAATTTCTGTATCCATTCATCTGTTGATGGACATCTAGGTTGCTTCCATGTCCTAGATATTGTAAAAAGTGCTGCAATGAAAATTTGTATTGCATTTTATTAAGAATTAATTATGAAAATAATTATGAAATAAGTCCATAATAAAGCATTTATATGTATAATAAAGCTTATAAGTCTTTCAGTTCAGTTCAGTTTAGTTCAGTCGCTCAGTCATGTCCGACTCTTTGCGACCCCATGAATCCCGGCACGCCAGGCCTCCTTGTCCATCACCAACTCCCGGAGATGCCATCCAGCCATCTCATCCTCTGTCGTCCCCTTCTCCTCCTGCCCCCAATCCCTCCCAGCATCAGAGTCTTTTCCAGTGAGTTAACTCTTCGCATGAGGTGGCCAAAGTACTGGAGTTTCAGCTTTAGCATCATTCCTTCCAAAGAAATCCCAGGGCTGATCTCCTTCAGAATGGACTGGTTGGATCTCCTTGCAGTCCAAGGGACTCTCAAGAGTCTTCTCCAACACCACAGTTCAAAAGCATCAATTCTTCGGTGCTCAGCCTTCTTCACAGTCCAACTCTCACATCCATACATGACCACAAGAAAAACCATAGCCTTGACTAGTTGGACCTTTGTTAGCAAAGTAATGTCTCTGCTTTTCAGTATGCTATCTAGGTTGGTCATAACTTTCCTTCCAAGGAGTAAGCGTCTTTTAATTTCATGGCTGCAGTCACCATCTGCAGTAATTTTGGGGCCCCAAAAAATAAAGTCTGACACTGTTTCCACTGTTTCTCCGTCTATTTCCCATGAAGTGATGGGACCGGATGCCATGATCTTCATTTCCTGAATGTTGAGCTTTAAGCCAACTTTTTCACTCTCCACTTTCACTTGCATCAAGGGGCTTTTGAGTTCCTCTTCACTTTCTGCCATAAGGGTGGTGTCATCTGTATATCTGAGGTTATTGATATTTCTCCCAGCAATCTTGATTCCAGCTTGTGCTTCTTCCAGTCCAGCGTTTCTCATGATGTACTCTGCGTATAAGTTAAATAAGCTGGGTGATAAACAGCCTTGACATACTCCTTTTCCTATTTGGAACGAGTTTGTTGTTCCATGTCCAGTTCTAACTGTTGCTTCCTGACCTGCATACAGATTTCTCAAGAGGCAGGTCAGGTGGTCTGGTATTCCCATCTCTTTCAGTCTTTGGTAGCATCTAAATGAATAATTTTTCTGTTCAAGAGTAGAAATATCCTTTGCTTCTGCTGCTGCTGCTAAGTCGCTTCAGTCATGTCCAACTCTGTGCGACCCCATAGATGGTAGCCCACCAGGCCCTGCTGTCCCTGGGATTTTCCAGGCAAGAGTACTGGAGTGGGTTGCCATTGCCTTCTCCGCCTTTGCTTCTGACCTCTTCCTAACTCTGTGACCATGAGTCAATGACTTCTCAGCTTTAGTCTCTGTGTCTACGAAACCACTATACTAGTGCCTTTCTCAGCAAACTGTTGTGATGATTAAATGAGGTAACACTGAAGAGCAAAATCCCTGATACATAGTAATTGTTCCATAAAGCTGAGTTACTATAGCTATTATCATCTGCCTCAACATCATTGTCATCATTTTTGCTACACCACTTCCAAGACCTGCATTAAATACTAGTGAGACCCAGAAATGGACTCTGACTTCATTGTAGACAGCCTTCCTGCTTGGAATATCACCATATATATTCTAGAGTATCTAGAACATAAGTTATTAAACCAGCAGCTGACCCTGAAAACGAATAACTTAGGTTTTATGGTGTCAAGAATCGGAAGCTGCTATAGGAGAGCTACATGTTACTTCTCAAGACCTGATTTTTTTTTTTTTTTTTTCTGTTTTCTCCTTCCTTTTCTGACTTGCTGGAGTTTATATATGTGGGGATAATGTGAGCTGGCTGGAGGAGGAACAGAAAGAAAGCAAATTACAAAATAAGTATCGAGAATTGACTAGCAATAACTACTCTGGTTATCTTTCTCACTTGTTCTGCTGCAGCTGTGAATTGTGTTTTTCCGTAAAGAGGAAAAGATGCTTGCAGAAAAAAATCAAAATCATATGACTACCTTTTTAGGGTGTCTCTGGAGATTCAGGGCTGAACGTTGAATTTTTTCTAAGGTTTCTAAATCCTTCAAATTTAGGAAATAAGACTTTAGGGTGCTCTCAAACAAATAGTTCAAATTCTCCATGCAGGATTTTAACTTGCAAAGTTTTCTGACATTGCTCTTAGCAACTCAATGACAGATATATGTGTTCCTTTTGCATTTAGTCAGAATAAAAGGCATGAATATGGAATAAAATATTGTCTCCATTCTAAAGTATAAGTTTTCCTTTTGTGTTTTTCCATATGTTGATCCTTTATCCATGTTTGCTAAATTTGTGTTGTTTTATCACTATAATAGATTTGTTGCCATACATATGGTCAAAGTATAAATGAGGGACATGGGTATAGAAACAAATATGATAAAAGAATCAGACAAGGGGTGAGGGGAGGTTATCCTTCACAATATTGCTATATGGGTAAATTAAAGAGTCACACACAACTGCCAAAAATAATGTTAAGAAATGTGATCCTAGTTTAGCATCCCTGAGGTAACTGCTGAGGGAAAAACACTACACAGTGGGCTATGCTGGGGGTGGGGTGGGGTGGGGTTGCAGCCAGTTCTGATCTTCTTATTTCAAAAGTACACATGCATGGAGAACATCCCCGCCGCCACCACTTCAATTGTCCAGGGTCCCTCTTCCTTGAGTTTTCACACGTCCTGGGCCATAGAATCACCTGGCGAGTGGTCCACACCAAGGAATTCCGTAGGACTTGGATCCGCATTTGGGTGAAGTGTCTTTCAGTCTATGGACAAGACAGTGGATGATAAAGTAGAGAGGTCCTCTCTTAAAATGAGAACATCCTTTCTGAAGTCTGAACTGGATACTCCTTGGCTGATTACATGGCTTCCGTAAGTTTCTTGGACACCCAAATGCTTCTCATCTGAGCAGATATCCAATCATCTGATTATTTCATTGAAATGGGAATTTTTTCTCAGACAACCTCCAGGTGATCTTCCAGCTGTACTCTTCCACTCTGGTAATCCCTCACCATCTTCTGTACTCATCTCTGCTCTTCTCTTGAATGTAAGGAAATCATATCTTACCTTCTGCTTAAAACATTTTCAACAGAGATGTTTATTTCCTCTCTCATTTTTTCTTAAGAATCCCCTTCTTTCTTAAAAATTAAATTAGATTTCTCATTGAAACCATAGCTAAAGTCAACGAGAAAAGCAGTTCTGTTTTCCATGAGTCGAGGAGCTTAATCTTCAAATTGTAAGAGGGGAAATATTTCTAATCCAACCTTTCATATATCAGTGATAGTGATGGCATTTATTGTGCAGTTATTTTTAGTTGCTTTGTTCTATATTTTATGTAATATTGACTACTTACATTTCAAAAATCTCTGTAGGTTTTATATTTAACCTCATATTTTATTTAAATTGAGGTATATGCATGCTGTTGTATAAAAGAACCAGCACTTGAATCCAGAAATACTGATTTTTAAGCCCACATTCACTTCTCTGCATTGCATTTTTGCTGATCAATGGCAACAAAAAAGGAAAACAAAAGCAAAACAGTTTTATTTCCAGAAAAAAAAAACAATAGAAATGTTCATATCTTGATATAGAATAATCTATATCAAGACTAGAGGTTACAATGATACAATCATTGTATATATAGATACAATCTATCAACACTAGATATAGATACGATGGAAATGTAACCTCTAGTGATAATATTTGTTGGTTAAATAAGATCACAATTGAGAATAAGTTTACTTTTGTGAACATTCATGTGACACGGTTTATCATGCGTAAGAAGAATGATAAGAGAAGGCTCTGCTTTCAGAGTCTTCATTCAGCCGGGAAGGTTTGAACTACAAATTTAAGTAAATATTTAAGCAATAGCTCAGGCCATTGCAGTGATGATGCATAGAGTTGGGTTGATCATAATCCTTGGGTCAGGGTATCTTGTTTTCTTCAGTTTATTTGTGATCCCCTTAATTTCATTCATTCATTTAGTCATCAATTTACTCACCTCACTTTCCTGTTGCATTATTCCCTCCATTGACAACTGCCATTTAAGGAAACTACATTCTTTGGGCAAGGACATATGAATTAATCTACATTACTGCTCGACAGCCCAATAAATGTCTTAAGACCCACTGGTAGAACACAGAGTAGTCACATTACATAATTATAAGACTTATCTTAGAAGTATGGCTCTAATTTAGTAATATTTTGGTCACGCTACTTCTTGGAAACAGAGAAGGGATCCATGGGTTTGTGTTTCACCTAAGGATAATTAAAAATGTGCTGTATTTTGACGAACAGCTGTGTGGGACATAAAACAAATTAAATGGCCATCACAATGGGACCAGCCAGAATTTATTGACTGAACAAACGGAAGGCTGTCTGAGAACGTAGGATTTCTGTCTGACCCTGGAAGAATTAGTTATCTTCAATCTCCAAATTGAATTTTGAGCTCTCAGAAATCACAGGAAAAAAAAATACTGTTTCTGAAACTAAAGTAATCCATGTACTTATCTTAAATCTCTGTTTTCTAATATTGCTAGGCTTTTTTTCCCCCCTCTCTCTTTTTTCTAAGTCATTAGTTAATTCATTATGGTACCAAAAATAAAAATGTCCAAAGATTTCAGAGCTCCTGATATGCAATAATGAAAACTAATTTGTTATTGTTGTATGTCTGTGTTTGAGTTTTAAAAGAAAATTAATTAAGGAATGCTAATTAATTTTAGATGCTTTGTCTTGCAGTAACAGGTGTCATATTTCGGTATACATCCCAACAGTGTTTTTACCCCTTAAAATGTTTTATCTCAATGCTGTTTCACTTACTAAATAACTTATTTTTATTCTGGTTCAAAATGGATTTAATACCAAAAAGATTTAGTCCCAATGTAGAAACTTAAGCATCCTAAGACTTACAACTTTCTCTTTTCTGAATTCTCCTGTTAATTACATGAGTATCTCCTGGAAGTTTTGGATCAGATATTCTTAAATGTTAAGCTTTGATGAATATTAAAAGAAAATCATTCATAATCATACTTGAGTAAAACCCTAAAAATTTGACTTTTAAAGCAAGTAATATTTTTTTTTTTAAATGACAAGCCTGTCACATCTGGATCCAACTGACTAATAGGGAGATAGTTAATTGCCCTGCACTGTGAAAGGAAGGTCTCTTGCTGAATGCTTCAGTGAATAAAACTTTCTGCGGTGTTCAGGTAATTCTCTGGTGCCTTTAAATGCAACTGCTTTGTTCTGTTTTTAAATCTCCAAAGATTTTGATGTTGAAATAATTCTCTAGCACTTCTAAATGCTACTAACCCAAATGAACAAATACAAACAACATTTTAACAGTACAGATTTGTAAACATATACAAAAATATGAAAATAATCATAATGAAGCATTATGTCCTATCCCCTGGCATGAATAACCATTCATTGATAAGAGCCAATCCTTTTCCATTCACATTCCCAATCTTATCCCCACTTCTCATATTGCTTTGAAACAAATCCCAGATATTGTGTCTTTCATTAGTGGTTTTGTATATGCACGTCTTAAAGGTGAGTTCTGTTTTACCCCTACCATGATCACAATACCAGTATCACACTAAAAATAATATCCTCTTAAATAAATCATCAAATTATCAATCTTGGTTCAAATGCCCAACTATCTCAAAAATCACATCAATTAACATGTTCCTCTCACCAACCGCTGTGTTTTCTGTAAGTTGGAAGTTGGATCTAGACTCTGGATCAAGACTCAAGTTTGATGTGTGTGTAAATGAGTCTATATTGTATGTGCATGTTACTATGCTCATTCTTCCTTTTAGGGGGCATGGCATGTCTGTCCTTTTGTGTGTATGTCTCTGATGTTAACAGCGGCTCATGATCATTGTCTAGGTGAATTTGTTTATTATTCGGATGTTCTAATTCTATCCCTCTTTCTTTCTTATGTAGAATACTTCTACCAAGAAAACTTGTGAATTTAAATATTATCTATGTTTTCTATTTTTAATTCACTGTAGTTCTTATTTTGTATTAATGTTCAAATTGTCCCAACTTCAGCCAATAGGAGCCTCTTCAAGTTTGATTCTGAGTTCTTTTGATATGGATCTAGGAGTCTTTATTTCCTTATTATCAGATAGGATAAATATTCTAGGTTTTTCTTGTATGTTTCATGACCCAAGATGGAATCACCCATTTCTTGTACTTCAGTTCAGTTCAGTCGCTCAGTTGTGTCCGACTCTTTGTGACCCTATGAATCACAGCACACCAGGCCTCCCCACATCACCAACTCCCGGAGTTCACTCAAACTCATGTCCATCGAGTCGGTGATGCCATCCAACCATTTCATCTTCTGTCATCCCCTTCTCCTCCCGCCCCCAATCCCTCCCAGCATCAGAGTCTTTTCCAATGAATCAACTCTTCGCATTAGGTGGTAAAAGTATTGGAGTTTCAGCTTCAACATCAGTCCTTTCAATGAACACCCAGGACTGATCTCCTTTAGGATGGACTGATTGGATCTCCTTGCAGTCCAAGGGACTCTCAAGAGTCTTCTCCAACACCACAGTTCAAAAGCATCAATTCTTCAGCGCTCAGCTTTCTTCACAGTCCACCTCTCACATCCATACATGACCACTGGAAAAACCATAGCCTTGACTAGACGGACCTTTGTTGGCAAAGTAATATCTCTGCTTTTCAATATGCTATCTACTTAGGGATCCCCAATCTGAAGTATAGAGCTGCTCTTTACTACTAGATTGGTCATTGTTTCTAAGGCTTTTTAGCACATGGAGTTATGAAATGTTCATATTTATAAGTTAAAAATCAGCTCATTGTTCACATGTATCTATTCTGAGTTTTAAGACTTGCTTGAGAGTCATATAAATCCAGGAGAGATTTAAAGCTGTTTATATTTTACAAAGGTATTTAACTTGCAATCATGAAGCATTTTGTAGTTAGGGATAGTGTTTCTGGCCATATTTAAACATTTTGCAGTTTTATTTTGTATGCTTAAAATTATGCATATATCACATTTGAACTGTGTAAAATGTGCAGTCTTTTGAATTTATTCTGAAAATCATTTCTAGCAAATGGTTTTATATAGTTAAGAATACACAGTAGCTTAATAATGATATGAATATATTAGTGAATCAGAATCTACTGATGGATTAGTCACCATTTTTCTAATTAAAAGTGTAAAATTTTGATTTTTTGGAGTCTGATTAACTGATAATAGCCATGTCATGATGTTCTTGCATAAACCTGTTTTGCCCAGCATTGCAATATAAAAAGTACCAGATAATAGACAAAACAAAAGCAAAACCAGTACTGATTATTTTCTCTTAAGAATTTAATGAGCACCTGATAAACCATGAGCATGGAGTTTTAGATACATCAGTATCAAGATTAGTATTACAGAATATTGTCTGTTAGGCTCTTTGCAATTAAAGATACTTGAGACAAGTTGACTCTAAACATCTGCAACTAAGAAAAGTAGGCAATTGAAGCAAATTATTCAGCTTATTTAGAAGAATTACAACACATTTAGCAAGTTCTTCATCTAGCCCTTAATTTGTGTAATATGGGTAAAATCAATGATTAAGCCTGAACTTTCAAATATTATGATTTTCTAAAAACCTTTGGGGATGAGTGCATGGGTAGGGGCCGAATGTCTGTCGTTAGGAGCCTGGGAAAACGATAATGTATGGCAGTAGAATACATTTTATTCAGCCACTGGGTCGAGGGGAAGGAAAATGAAACAAATCTTTATGTGTTGCTATGGAAACCTCCAAACTCGAGTATATAGTTTGTTGCGTAAAAACACAGATTGTGGAGCCAGACCACCAGACTTTAATCCTGGCACTTTAAGTTGAAACTTGAGCAACTTATTTACTCTTTCTGTATGTTTCTTAATATGTAAAATAAGGGCTGTAGCTCCATATACCTCTGATGGTGTGAGGATTAATTGAAAATTATGCCTGGTGCATGGTAAAGGTTCTTAGGCTAGCTCTTTCCACCCTCCTCCAGTTCTTCCTCTTCATTCTTCTCCTTCTCCCTTTCCTTTATATTTTTGATGTCTTTGTCATCATCATTGTCTTGCTGAGTGAAAAATAAAAGCTGTATATAGTTGTTTTCAGGGCAAGGTACCACTGATGTCAGTAAAATCATATGAATATATACTTTCATACATAAACTTTTATACTTACGTACATAAACATTTATGGAAGATACCTAATAAGCTGTTCAAAAGTGGTTGCCTCTGAAGAACAGATCTATTAAAAGAGGGAATGGGAGGTGAGCACTTTATACATAAAATTACTTTCTCTTGTTTTAGGCTGAACTTTGTATATCCAAGTACTTCTTAAAAAATAAAAACAGTTTAAATTGAAAAATAAATAATTTAATAAGTTTCCAAGAAAGTATAGGTTGGTCATGACTGCAAGAGCAGCCTAAGAAGAGATGGACAAAATAGATATCTGTGTGATATTTTTCTAAGTGTGCTTTTGTGTCCACTTCCCTAAATTATCTTTTCTACCAGCCCACATGATTTAAGGAAATTCTGCTGTGAGAGACTGTTTTTTTTTTTTTTTTTTTTTTGCTGTTAATAAGTGCTCCTCTTTAGAGCAAAGAACTTTTGGAAAGGTTAATTTAAGAAAACCTTTAGTTATTAGCATTTTGTAGATTCTATTTCTAGGTGGTTTTTGCAGCCCACAGTATCCATCTTCTGCCTGAACACTGATAAAATGGATATCCAGCAAGGTGGCAAGCTAGTGAGGTATTGTGAGATCAGACTAAGAAAAATGAAGGGAAAGCATGGTGAAATGGGATTGAATGGTGTTTACAGAAAGAAGGCTTTCAGGTCCAAGACCTGTAAACAAAAATCTCAGCTCTGCCAAATGGCATAATGGCATAATGTATTGCTCTGAGTAAGTTACAGACATATAACTCTGTTTACTGCATCAATAAAATGGAGACAAAAATAACCATATCCCTGGGAGGTTTGTAAGAATCAAACATGGCCCTTGAACTCACCTCCAATGGAGTATCCATTGCTATTTTAGCCCATATTTTCCCTTTCTGTCTTTGGGTAGAATAAGGAGGCTGAATCCATTTCTGCATTTACTGACAATCAGCTCTGTGACCTTAGGGCAGCAATCCCCAACCTTTTTGGCACCAAGGACTAATTTCCTGGGAGACAGATTTTTCACGGACTGGGGGTTGGGGATGATTCCAAGGCATTACATTTATTGCACACTTTATTTCTATTATTATTACATCAGCTCCACCTCAAATCATCAGACATTAGATCCTAGAGGTTGGGGACCCCTGTGGCTTAGGGAAGGCACTTTCTGTTTTTTTGTTTGATTTTGTTTTGTTTCAGTATCTGCAAAGTGCATTTTAGAAAGGGTGACCTCTAAGCTTCCTTTTAACTGTAGTGTCCAATAGCAACCTGTTGGATGTGGGCACTCAGGTCTTCCCTACCCCTTACCCCAATTTTGATTAAAGAGATCTGACATTGTATCAGTTCTTTTTAAATTTATGAAAATCCATAAAGACAAGTTCCCAAGCTTTCTAGATACTCCTGAGCCTCCTATATATTCATTTTGGAATTTTCTGTATCAATTTTAAAGTGATAAATGAATTGGGAGAATTCTGGATTGTCAGATGACTTCATAAAATGATGTGATATCTGGATAGAAGACACATTTCACGTAATTCACAGAAATACTCACATCATGCTTTCAAGTCTTTGTGTGCTAAGAAATCATTTCCCTGCCTAGGCAATTACCCTTGCTCAAAAGGTAAGGGCTATATCCGCTATCGGGTTTCCCGGGTTGCTCAGTGGTAAAGAATCCACCTGCAGTGCAGGAGCTTCAGGAGACGTGGGTTTGATGCCTGAGTTGGGAAGATCCCCTGGAGGAGGGCATGGCACCCACTCCAGTATTCTTGCCTGGAGAATCCAGTGGTCAGAGGAGCCTGGTGGGGGCTACAGTTTATAGGGCTGCAAAGAGTAGACATGACTGAAGTGACTTAACATGCACACACAGTATCCAATACTAGTCTCTGTTTCCTCATCTATAAAATGAAATTAGCAATACCCATGGGTAGCCAACTGAGAAGAAAAAATTAGGACAACATTTTCTCTTTGCACAAAGGTCTACCAAACACAGAGTACTCAATAATTACTTTGATTATTCCTTTTGTTTTGATTATTATTCTGTTAGTAAATATACTTAATTTAGCAAGGTCCTTAGAATAGAAATACAAAGATAATAATGATAATACTAGCTAATATTTATTGAGCACTTATATTTGTACACAAAGGGTGTTAAAAGTGCCTAAAATATAAGGGCTCACTGAATATTAGCTAGTATTATCAACATCATCATCTTTGTATTCCTATTCTAAGAACCTTGCTAAATTAAGTTTATTTACTAACAGAATCTCTAGCATACAAGAAACATTATAGTGGGATAATAATAATCAAAACAAATGAAGTAATCAAAATCTTTAAGATGGGCTTCCCCGGTGGCTCAGATGGTAATGAATGCACTTGCAATGTGGAAGACCTGGGTTGAACTCCTGGGTCTGGAAGATCCCCTGAAGGAGGGCATGCAACCCACTCCAGTATTCTTACCTGGAAAATCCCTATGGCTGAGGAGCCTGGCGGGATACAGTCCATGGTGTCTCAAAGAGTCAGTCATGACTGAGCGACTAAGCATGGCAGTGCAATCTTTAAGATAACCCAAATTGTAAGAACAAATACACTCATTTTTACAGATGAGGAAATTGAAGCATAGAGGGAAGGAGGTAGAAAATGCAGACAGTAAATAAACAGAAAACTCTTTAAGTTTCACTGTAAAGTAGAATATAAAAATGGAGTCAGGATTAAAATGGAATGTAGGGTCAAAGGAGAGTTATTTACAAAATGAGAAGCTGGAACGTGTTTGTGTTCTAATGGGGATGATTCAACAGAAAAGCAGTCATTGAAGACATGGAAGAGACAGATGATGTAATTTCAGGAAGAAAAGGCAAGAAGTAGGGGGAGAACAAGATGGAGGAGAAGTAGGCGGACATGGAATACATCTCTCTCCATGGATACATCAGGAATACACCTTCAGACACAGAAGTGCATGCAGAACACCATCTGGGAGTGGAAAGGAGTACCTGACCAGCAGAAAAGAATATATAGAACCACACAAAACTCAGTAGGATGAAGTAACTAGGGGGAATAACTGGAGTGTTAGTGGGATTGGACCTGCCCTCGGCAGGTGGGGAAATTGAAGCAGGGGTCCGATCCCCATGTCAGGGCAATTGTCTGAGTCAGAGGAGAAACATTTAAGGCTGAGAGTGAGACAGCTGATCTGTGGCAGCTTGATTGGAATGAGAAGCAGACAGTCCTTGCTGCAGCCATATGTACTCCGGATAGGGACGGGGGTGCCCTGAAAGGCATAGCATCTGGGAACTGGAGTTTAGGGATTGTGGAGTAATCCCAGGGCAAGGGTTGCTGTTGACTGCCAAGAGACAGATTGAGGGGATGTGAGAGAGGAGATTGTGGTTGGGAAAAACCTGTGGAGGAAAGCCTAGCATCATGGAAGCAAGGCAATACTGCTGAGACACACATAGGGGATGGAGCCATCACCTTAGCCTCTCTCTCCCCACACACCAGCATTGGCAGCTGAACAATAGTGAGGCTGGCCCATGAAACTTGGGATGCACTGAACTACAGAGTAGGACCCCGCCCAGGGTGCCCCTTTAAGTGCCTGACACACCGATCTACAGAGTAGGACCCCAGCCAGGGGGACCCCTATATTTGCCTGATGTGCTGAACAAAGACCCCCCAGGCAAGGGAGCCCTCTAAGTGCCTGAACGGGTGGAGCTGCGGAGAAAGATTGGCCAAAGAGGCCTTCTGATTGCCAGCTACAAGAAGCTCAAAAAAAGACTCTGTTTCATCTTTGGTAAAATAAAGGGTTTTACTTTCATCATCAGACTTTTCTTAGATTTGTAACTAATTCTTACTTTACATCTTTCAGTTCAGTTCAGTTCGGTTCAGTCGCTCAGTTGTGTCTGATATCCATACAGGACCACTGGAAAAACCATAGACTTGACTAGACGGACCTTTGCTGGCAAAGTAATATCTCTGCTTTTTGTCTCCTTAGGTAGGTTGATTCCTAGGTATTTTATTCTTTTTGATGTGATGGTAAATGGAGCCATTTCTTGAATTGCTCTTTCTGCTTTTTCATTGTTAGTATATAGAAATGCAACAGATTTCTGGGTACTAATTTTGTTACCTGCAACTTAACCAAATCCACTAATGAACTCTAGTAGTTTTCTGGTAGTGTCTTTAGAATCTTGTATGTATAGTATGTCATCTGCAAATAGTGACAGTTTAACTTCCTTTCCAATTTGAATTCCTTTCTTCTTTTTCTTCTCTGATTGCTATAGCTAGGACTTGCAAAATTACATTGAAAAAAAATGGCAAGAGTGGACATCCTTGTCTCGTTCCTGATCTTAAAGGAAATGTTTTCAGTTTTTCACCACTGAGTATTCTATTAGCCATAGATTTGTCGTATATAGCCTTTATTGTGCTCAGGTATGGGTTTCCTGGGTGGCCTTAGTGGTAAGGAGCCCTCCTGCCAATGCAAGAGACATGGGTGTGATCCTTGAGTTGGGAGGATCCTCTGGAGGAGGGCATAGCAACCCACTCCAGTATTCTTGCCTGGAGAATCCCATGGACACAGAGAAGCCTGGCTGGCTACAGTCCATAGGGGTCATAAAGAGTTGGACATTACTGAAGTGACTTACCAGGTTTGTTGAGGTATGTTCCAGCTATGCTTACTTTTTGGAGAGTTTTTTTTTTTTTTGGTATAAATGGGTGCTGAATTTTGTTAAAAGCTTTTTCTGCCTCTATTGAGGTGAAAAATCAATCCATTAAAAAAGATGTATTTAACTTAGCCCCATGTCACATATTTAATTGCATAATATTTTGGACCATTACATGAAACCACCCTAGTATTTACCTGATTGATTTAGTCATATATAATTACTTGCCATAGTGACCTATTATATGGTATGTTTTCATGTGATATATGTATTCCAGTTTTGAAAGTCCATGTTTTATTCTCAACCACATGTCACTTTGTTATGAAATTATCCTTTTCAGTAATACAAATCATTTTCCTTTGAGGTTATATTTTAGGAAATCACATTTTCTGGTTACATATTTATATGCAATGTTTTTAAATTTACCAAGATCATTTTAAAACTATGTAATTTCTCCCAAAGAAAGGCAATGCCAAAGAATGCTCAAACTACCGCACAATTGCACTCATCTCACACGCTAGTAAAGTAATGCTCAAAATTCTCCAAGACAGGCTTTAGCAATACATGAACCGTGAACTTCCAGATGTTCAAGCTGGTTTTAGAAAAGGCAGAGGAACGAGAGATCAAATTGCTAACATCCACTGGATCATGGAAAAAGCAAGAGAGTTCCAGAAAAACATCTATTTCTGCTTTATTGATTATGCCAAAGCCTTTGACTGTGTGGATCACAATAAACTGTGGAAAATTCTGAAAGAGATGGGAATACCAGACCACCTGATCTGCCTCTTGAGAAACCTATATGCAGATCAGGAAGCTACAGGTAGAACTGGACATGGAACAACAGACTGGTTCCAAATAGGAAAAGGAGTACATCAAGGCCGTATATTGTCACCCTGCTTATTTAACTTATATGCAGTGTACATCATGAGAAACGCTGGGCTGGCAGAAGCACAAGCGGGAATCAAGATTGCTGGGAGAAATATCAATAACCTCAAATATGCCGATGACACCACCCTTATGGCAGAAAGTGAAGAGGAACTCAAAAGCCTCTTGATGAAAGTGAAAGTGGAGAGTCAAAAAGTTGGCTTAAAGCTCAACATTCAGAAAACTAAGATCGTGGCATCCGGTCCCATCACTTCATGGGAAATAGATGGGGAGACAGTGGAAACTGTCAGACTTTATTTTTCTGGGCTCCAAAATCACTGCAGATGGTGACTGCAGCCATGAAATTAAAAGACGCTTACTCCTTGGAAGAAAAGTTATGACCAACCTAGATAGCATATTCAAAAGCAGAGACATTACTTTGCCAACAAAGTCTAGTCAAGGCTATGGTTTTTCCAGCAGTCATGTATGGATGTGAGAGTTGTACTGTGAAGAAAGCTCAGCACCAAAGAATTGATGCTTTTGAACTGTGGTGTTGGAGAAGACTCTTGAGAGTCCCTTGGACTGCAAGGAGATCCAACCAGTCCATTCTGAAGGAGATCAGCCCTGGGATTTCTTTGGAAGGAATGATGTTAAAGCTGAAACTCCAGTACTTTGGCCACCTCATGCGAAGAGTTGATTCATTGGAAAAGACTCTGATGCTGGGAGGGATTGGGGGCAGGAGGAGAAGGGGACGACAGAGGATGAGATGGCTGGATGGCATCACTGACTCGATGGCCATGAGTCTCAGTGAACTCCGGGAGTTGGTGATGGACAGGGAGGCCTGGCGTGCTACGATTCATGGGGCCGCAAAGAGTTGGACATGACTGAGTGACTGAACTGAACTGAATCTCTCACTTATGTTTATCATTTATTATTCAATAAATATTTATTGAGTGCCTCATGTGAACAAGGCCCAGTTCTAAGAACTATGGGGATACAAAATGAGTCATACATAAATCGGCACTCAGAAAGTTTACAGCCTTGGCAATGAAATGAGATGTGCATATCTCTATCTCTAACCCCTGCCCAAGTAGAATTCAAAGAAAATTATAAAATTTTAATTAAGCAATTATTTTCAACAGTCTATTAACTCTAAATTTAAACTATGGTGCTGGATCAGGCAGCATTCTATATTGTTTGGACTGGTTGAAAATCCTAATCAAATACTAAGAATTTATGTAAAGAGTATGTCCTTCATTTAATACAATGATAATACTATATAGAGATTATATGATGACTCAGTGATAAAGAATCCACATGCAATGCAGGAGACATGGGTTCAATCCCTGGGTTGGGAAATTCCTCTAGAGAAGGAAATGGTAACCCACTCCAGAGTTCTTACCAGGAAAGCCCCATGGACAGAGGAACCTGGTGGGCTACAGTCCATGGGGTCACAAAAGAATAGGACATGACTTAGCAACTAGAACAGGAACAGCAACAGCAGCAATACTATATTAATTTTTATTTTTCCCATTTTTTTCATGAAACTGAGTACTTGTTTATCTTCACAGCTTCTCTGTCAATAAAAAGAAGCAGGTGGTACTAGGGTTTTTTTTTTGTTTTGTTTTTTCCCAATAATAATCCTTTCCTGCTGCACTTAAGTGGCTGAAAATGTCAATTTGCTCCATAAATGCTTTTTCTTGAGTATTTTCCTTGATCTGCCAAGTGGCCTCTGCTTTATCAGTAAGCGTTTGTTTCAGTGACATTTACTATTCAATTATACAAAAGTATGTCACTTTGATTTCTAGGCCCTACCCTTCTCAAAATAAATAAAAGTTGTTAAACAAAGGGAAAAAAAAGTAGAGCATTTCTAGGCACTAACAAGGTTACATGCAGGGTGTGATATTCTAGGAGACTTTTTTTCTTATTATATTTGCATTAAATTATATCCACCAGCAAGAATGCTTATAGCATAGAAGGCCTAATTCATCAATGTATCAACTCATGATAATTACCAGCTCCCTAAATTTTTGTCCTTTTGGGCCAGAATTCAAAATGCAGATTTTAAATTTCTGAAACAACAGGCATAGAAAATGGAAGCTGCTTCTTTCCTTTTTCAAACCAGCAATTCACTTTCATTGTTTGTGGAGCAAAAGATATCTGTGATGAGTCATTCCTATTTCAAAAAGCAGAAATAATCACTAGATAGTGTGCTTGTTGTTAATATATTAAGCCCTTTAAATGCCTTCTTTTACAGCAAACCTTATTTAAATTAAGTATAATGATTTTCAACTTTTTTTCCCTCTCAAGAGTGATCCCCAAAGTAGTTTTATAATCATTCTCGGTATAAGGTGAATTCTTTAGCTGCTAAGAAACATGCTTGCTTGTTTCCCCACAGATTAGTAAAATATCCCTTGCTCTGCAGTAACATTTTGTAGGTAAATTGACACTTAACTGGGACACCTTCAAAGGAGGGCATGACACAGTGCGCTGAAGGATTCTGGAGTTGAAGAAGGTAATTCACAGGTTATAAGTATCTGCTCACAACCAGCAGGAGAGGTGATGAGCAGAACTGGCTCTGTGACTTGTGAGGCCCACTGCAAAGTGAAACCATGGTCCCTTTCCTCCGCTTACAACCTTCAAAACAATAATGTGTTAGTCACTCAGTCTTGTCTGACTCTTTTCGACCCCATGGACCACAGCCCACCAGGCTCCTCTGTCCATGGAATTCTCCAGGCAAGAATACTGGAGTGGGCTGCCATTTCCTTCTCCAACAGAACAATAATAGCAGAGCATTAAACCAAGCAGAAGACTCTTCTGAGTGTGGGGCCTGTGAAGCTGCATGGGTCTCATAAACATTTGGCTGACGTTGGAGTGAAGATCTAACAGCCCCTCTCCTCCAGGTCTAACTCTTCAAGTCTCAGAATATGGTTCAAAGCCTTTTTTTTTTTTTTTCTGCTGTGAAGCTGGCATGGACCCACAACTCCTAGAAGTTGGGAATTTCACCCACCAGCAAGCAGCCTCCCAGTGATGATCCCCTTGACAAGAGTCCACATCCTAGTATTACTCTGTCCCATGTATAACAGGAATAGTATGTTTTCCGTGCAAGTTGGAACCTACCTCCCCCACAAAAAAAAAAAAAAAAATTCTTCCCATTGAAAGAACCAGCTGCCAAAGATAAGACCAATGAATACACATTGTATTCAGATCTAAGGGTATTAAAGATGTGCTATTGACTATCAAAATGTTACCTTTGCCTCTATTTTTTAATGGATTGCAGTTGAAAAATGATTATTTTTATGAGATCTTTTTAATTGAAGTGTAGTTGATTACAGTATTGTTAATTTCTGCTCTATAGCAAAGTGATTGTTACATATATACACACACATTATTTTTCATATTCTTTTCCATTACGATTTATCACAGGATATTGAATATATTAATAGTTCCTTGGGTTGTATAGTAGGACCTTGTTTCAGTTCAGTTCAGCTTAGTCACTTAGCCGTGTCTAAGTCAAAAAGACTTGACTCCAGGCTTCCCTCTCCATCACCATCTCCTGGAGCTTGCCCAGACGCATGTCCATTGAGCTGGTAATGCCATCCAACCATCTCATCCTCTGTCATCTCCTTCTCCTG
This sequence comes from Bos indicus x Bos taurus, assembly GCF_003369695.1. Lineage (NCBI taxonomy): Eukaryota > Metazoa > Chordata > Mammalia > Artiodactyla > Bovidae > Bos > Bos indicus x Bos taurus. The sequence goes on from NC_040101.1 coordinate 43,757,804, forward strand.
CCTTCAATCTTTCCTGCATCAAGGTCTTTACCAATGAGTGAGTTCTTCACATCAGGTGACCAAAGTATTGGAGCTTCAGCATCAGTCTTTCCAATGAAAATTCAGGACTGATTTCCTTTGGAATGATTGGTTTGATCTCTTTGCAGTCCAAGGGACTCTCAAGAGTCTTCTCCAATATCACATTTCAAAAGCATCAATTCTTCAGCACTCAGCTTTCTGTATGGTACAACTCTTAGAGCCATACTTGACTACTGGGAAAACTATAGCTTCAAGTACACAGACCTTTGTTGGCAAAGTAATGTCTCTGCTTTTTAATACACTGTCTACGTTTATCATATCTTTTCTTCCAGGAGCAAGCATCTTTTAATTTCATGGCTGCAGTCACTATCTGCAATGATTTTGGAGCCCAAGAAAATAAAGTCTGACACTGTTTCCACTCTTTCCCCATCTATTTCCCATGAAGTGATGGGACCAGATGCCATGATCTTAGTTTTCTGAATGTTGAATTTTAAGCCAACTTTTTCACTGTCCTCTTTCACTTTCATCAAGAGGCTCGTTAGTTCTTCGCTTTTTGCCAGAAGAGTGGTGTCATCTGCATATCTGAGGTTATTGATATTTCTCCCAGCAATCTTGATTCCAGCTTGTGCTTCATCCATCCTGGCATTTTGCTTGATGTGCTCTGCATATAAGTTACATAAGCAGTGTGACAATATACACCCTTGGCATACTCCTTTCCCAATTTGGAACCAGTCCGTTGTCCCATGTCTGGATCTGTTGCTTCTTCACCTGCATACAGATTTCTCAGGAGGCAGGTAAGATCATTTGGTATTCCATCTCTTTACGAGTTTTCCACGGGACCTCGTTGTTTATCCGTCTTATATATAGTTGTTTGCATCTGCTAATTCCAAACTCCTAATCCTCCTGTCTCCCATTCCCTCCTCCTTGGCAACTGTGAGTCTATTCTCTATGAGTTGGTTTCTGTTTCCTAGATAAGCTCATTTGTTAAGTTCGTAGATAAGTTTATTCCTTAGGTTCTATGTGTACGTGATGTCACGAGATATCTGTCTTTCTTTTTTCTGACTTCATTTAATATGATCATCTCTAGGTCCATGCATGTTGCTGCAAGTGGTATTATTTCATTTTTAGTTTTCTTCTTTTTACTGGCAGAGTCATATTCCATGGTGGGTGTGTATGTGTGTATTTGTGGCAGTGTATATATATGTGGCACATGCCACATCCTTGGGCTTCCCAAGTGGCACTATTGGTAAAGAACCCACCTGCCAATGCAAGAGACATAACAGGTTCTACCTCTGGGTCAGAAAGATCCCCTTGAGGAAGGCATGGCAACCCACTCCAGTATTCTTGCCCAGCTGCTGCTACTGCTGCTAAGGCACTTCAGTCATGTCCGACTCTGTGCGACCCCATAGACGGCAGCCCACCAGGCTCCCCCGTCCCTGGGATTCTCCAGGCAAGAACACTGGAGTGGGTTGCCATTTCCTTCTCCAATGCATGAAAGTGAACTCTCTCAGTTTTTGTTCAACCCTCAGCGACCCCATGGACTGCAGCCTTCCAGGCTCCTCCGTCCATGGGATTTTCCAGGCAAGAGTATTGGAGTAGGGTGCCATTGCCTTCTCCGATTCTTGCCCAGAGAATCCCATGAACAGAAGAGCCTGACAGGCTACAGTCCACAGGATTGCAAAGAGTCAGACACAACTGAAATGACTTAGCATGCACTCACTCACTACATCTTTTTTTCATTTATCTGTTGATGGACATTTAGGTTGTTTCCATGTCATGACTATTGTAAACAGTTCTGCTATGAACATAGAGGTACATGTGGAAAAGTATTAACTTTAAAATTAGTCATGTACATAGAATTTCCTAAAATGTGTTCTGTGTGATAGTAATGAGTATCATGTAGATTTCTGTGATCAAATGAGTTTAGGAGTAGTTTGGAAGATTGTAGTCTCCACAGTCTGCGTCTTTCTGTTTCCCCTGCTACTGCCTGTGTTATTACCTGTGATGTTGCCCCCACCTTCCCTCTAGTTGTCTCAATTTCCATTCATTCATTATAGTTCAGCTCAACTTACCCAGTGCCTGCTATGTAATCTTTGGTTTCTGTGATATTGCCATAGGAACCTCTCCTTTATCTCAGAATAGAATGATTTTGACCTCCAGGACATTTAACAATGTCTAGAGACATTTCTCAGAGAAGGCAATGGCACCCCACTCCAGTACTCTTGGCTGGAAAATCCCATGGATGGAGGAGCCTGGTGGGCTGCAGTCCATGGGGTCGCTAGGAGTCGGACACGACTGAGCGACTTCACTTCCACTTTTCACTTTCATGCATTGGAGAAGGAAATGGCAACCCACTCCAGTGTTCTTGCCTGGAGAATCCCAGGGACGGGGGAGCCTGTTGGGCTGCTGTCTATGGGGTCGCACAGAGTCGGACACAACTGAAGCAACTTAGCAGAGACATTTCTGGTTGTCAAAACTCAGGTGGGAGCAAGAGGTGTTACTGAAATCTAGTGAGTAGAAGCCAGAGATGCAGCTAAACATCCTACGAGGCAGAGAACAGCCCTTGAAACAAAGAGTATACAGCTCAAAGTGTCTGTAGTGTATGTTAGTCATACCACTAACTCCTCAGAAACCTTCCTTGGTTTTCCATCTCATTTCATACCTGAAGAATTTTATACTCTCAAGCATAGCATTCAAAGTCCGTCATAATCTGACACTAGTCTTGCTTTTCAGGACATCTCCTACTCTTCCTTTCAACACACATTCTGTTCCAACAAAACCAGGTGATTCAGCTCAGCCTTCCCCAAACACTGCTCGTGCTCCCTTACTTACCGCTTCGTTCCACATCCTAACTTTGCCTGTCCTGGAATGCCTTTCTCTCTCTTTTATTTTACCTATAGGGACACTCTTTCTATCCTAGCTCGTATGTCACCTCCTCTGGGAAATCTTCCTTGCTGTTCTTGCTGCTGCTGCTACTGCTGCTGCTAAGTCGCTTCAGTCGTGTCCGACTCTGTGTGACCCCATAGACGGCAGCCCACCAGGCTTCCCAGTCCCTGGGATTCTCCAGGCAAGAACACTGGGGTGGGTTGCCATTTGCTGTTCTTACTACTCAAAATGGGAGTGATTTCTCTTCCCTGGACTCGCTTGAAATTCTTATGTGCGTGTGCATGCTCAGTCATGTCTGACTCTTTGCAACTCTCTGTCCATGGAATTTTCCAGGCAGGAATATTGGAGTGGGTTGCCATTTCCCCTTCCAGGGGATCTTCCCAGGAAACTCTTATATGTCTTTCCTATTTGTCATGTGATTAGGACAGCAGTTTTACAAGTTTTACTTCTAATATAACTAGATTTTTGAAGGGTAGAGAACATCATTGGGAATACCACTAACAACTTCTTATCCTATAAAGCTTTTAATAAACATGGTCAAGAAGTACTTGAATTATTTTTTTTTAGTTTTGAAGAATCTAGTTTCTAGATCAGACATTATAATTGATTTTAAATTCAACTGTATATTTAAAAAAGGATTGAGTCCCTGGTGTTAGTAATTTTGTGATTTTAAGAGCTATCTTCTTCTAGAAAGGAAGTCTTTAGGCTTAATAAAAGAAACTGATCAAACTGAACTATAATAGTACACTATTACCATTCTTTTGCTATTTAACACAAGTATTCTGATTTTAAATAGCACCAGCTAAATGATGTTTATTCTTTTGGGTTAAGAAAATAATTACTTGTGCTAGTTAAGTGATTTTTGAGGCAAACAAAGAAAACTCTGACTCAAGCATACTTTTAAAAGAGTAAGGAAATCATGTCATAATTCAAAATTCAGAGGTAGAGGAGCCTCAGGCTGACCATTGAGTGGGTCCAGCTTTGTTCCCCGTGGCCCCTGTTGGCTCTTCCCTCTTCTGTCCTCAGATTGATAGCTGAATAGACAAGTGTCACATCTGTGAGTGACAGCATCCAGAGGAGGAGAGAGAGAGAGAGTCCTTCCCAGATGCTCTGGGAAACAGCGAAGAACTTTCCCACAAGCTCCCAGTGAACACTTTTCATTTCAAGGCTGAATTTCTGAACCAGTCATCGGCAAGCGAAATGGAATAGCTCACACACTAATTATGTTGAGGGACCATCATCCCCTGGAGGGTCTGAGTGTTAAGAGGAGGAACAGAGACCTAGACATAATCAGACTCTGTTAGGGAGGAAGGCAAGAGAAATCAAGTCTGGGTGAGCGACTAAGGTGTATGACAGGATACAGACTGTTGATTCTGCTTTTGATTAATAGCCCTTATGGTTATCTTTTTAAATTATGAATTGATTTTCAATCAGATTTGCCTTACAAAATTCAGACCTGATTTTTTGTGTGTAAAAGTAATTAAGTAGAGTTATATAGTGATTTAATCCAAATTGTCTCTGATAAATAAGTTATATTTTTCTGCCTTGGTTATTTCAGTAAAATACTCCATGATAATTAATGTGAAAAAATAATTGTATTGCCCATAGTATCTTAGAGTCATACCACTATTGCATTAAAAACCTGCCATAAAATTAGGAATTCTCAAGCCACTACAGCATTAAATTTATAATTTAAATGACGCTGTGATAGATACACAGAATCAATGTTTTCATCCCTGTGGTTGCCACCTAGATGAACCCTTATGAAGGCAATTTAAATAATAATGCTTAAGCTAACGCATGGCCATAGATTTTATTTTCATGTTTAAACCAAGATTATATAGTAAGAACTACTTATGCAGTCTGATTACAGGTGGTACTTGACTTTAGCCTTGACACATTAATGAAGCTTGAATGGAACTCTTAGTAATGTTTATATTATGGTTAGTATTATATTTACTTATATTAAATAAAATATTTAATTTAAAAAGTGCATAGTAAAAGATATATTTGTATAAAGGCAAATTAAATTATACACTTTATGTACATTTTAGTATTCTTTAATTGTTTCTCAAGGTTGAAAAAAGTAAAAACAAATGTTTTAATGAATGCTAGTGAATAGAATGATTGATTACTGAAGGTATGTGGCACAAAATCTAATCACAAAGCTTTATTAGCTCTTTTACAAAGGTTCGCTTTAGCTTCTAATCACCTATTGCTGACTGAACCTAGAATATGCTGTAAAGATCAATATATTTTGGTATAGTTATTATAAGTGTTCTAACAGCCTTACCTTCCAAAGTGTCTGATTTTAATTTCATAAGCTATTGTTTCATAGGAAAACCCTTTCTCGACTTGAGGAACTTACACTCTGAAAGCCACAAGGATATTACGAAATACCAATTCTAACAAACAGTACAGATTAACAATTGGATCTTGAATATTTCCAAAGTACAGTGGTGACTAGAATGCAACAGAATTGAATATGAAAGATTTAATTGACCCCACTCAATTGGACTTTCTAAGTCAATGCTTTTCAACCTTGACTGCATAGGAATCAACAAAGTTTCTTGTTGCGGTAAAGAATCGGATGCTGTAGGTCAGGGATGGAGTCTCCCAGTTTGCATTTCTACCAAGCTCCCAAGGATGCTGCTGCTGTCTGTGCCCTGCGTGCTGTGTTGTGCTTAGTTGCTCTGTTGTGTCTGACCCTTTACGACCCCATGGACTGTAGCCCTCCAGGCTCCTCTGTCCATGGGATTCTCCATGGAGGAATACTGGAGTGGGTTGCCATGCCCTCCTCCAGGGATCTTCCCAACCCTGGGATTGAACCCACGTCTCTTACATCTACTGCATTCGCAGGCAGGTCCTTTACCACCAGCGCCACCTGGGAAGCCCAGGGCCTTTAGATATGCCCTGTAGGCCTTTAAATAACAAAGCTCTAAATCACCTGAAATTCACAAAAATGCAGTTTAGCTCTCTGAATTGCAAATGTTTTGTTGCATTTGATCATCTTTGAAAATGGACAGACATCTAACAAGAATCTGTAACTGCAACTAAATTTTCTTTTTGTTCCACATATTGAAAATACCCCTGTTGAGGTTATAATATTTAAGCATTAAGCCATCTTAGGGCAAGATCAAATCGTCGATTTTTGTCTTATTTTTAACTTTCTGTAAGGAAATAGAAAGACACAACTCACTTCAGGAATATGCTTAAGGAATGAAGCTACTACTTCTTTAAAGTCAAAAAGTTTCCTTGTATCATCTCACTGAATTTAAACCTATGTTGGTTATATGCAGTAAAACAGAAAGTTGGCAGGCTTGTTCTTCATACTTTGTACATATTTAAAAGTTAATAAGTTACCTCTTTATTCCTTTTAATAAAATTTTGATAATCTAAGATTCTTTGATTTTCAAGCTTCTCATTATTTTGTTTTCTCATTTCTGTTTATGTTCTAAGTTTCTATACGCATTTTAAGCCCGAGGAAGCCAATTATGTACATAAATACTCTTACACGGTGTATATCTAATTATTAAAAACAAAACAAGGAATTTGAGTGAGCTTTTCAATCATTACTAAGGGAACTATTTCAGCACAATTTAAAAGTTCTGTGTTTTTTTCTTCCTTCTTGGGTTACTTGTTCAACTCTGTGCAAGTGTATAAACCGGGATTGAAAAGGACACTGCCGATGGTGCCCATGATTTAGTATAATCTTAAGTCCTGGGCCACATGCCCAGTATCTAAACTAAATCAAGGAGAGCTTAATTGGAATTAGGCAGTGAGCCTAGAGCAACTTTACTTTATTCAGTCTTAAGTTCCTAGTTCCACTGGATTCATGTTTCTTAGAAATCTGTGTTCAGGGGCTATAGAAAGAGAGAGAGTGAGTATACATACTGATTATAGAGAAGATCATGTGGCCAATGGAACTAAACAAGGAAAGATTAGTGCAAGGAGAAGTAATCTGTGTCCAGTGCATCGTGATATTTGGTAGACATTGTATTGTTGTTTAGTCGCTAAGCTGTGTCTGACTTTTTGTGACCCCCATGAACTGTAGCCTGCCAGGTTCCTCTGTCCGTGGGATTTCCCAGGCAAGAATACTGGAGTGAGTTGCCATTTCCTTCTCCAGGAGATCTTCCCACCCAGGGATTAAGATCTTCCCGACCCGTGTCTCCTGCATTGGCAAGTGGATTCTTTACCGCTGATCCACTAGGGAAGCCCAAATACATCGTAGAAGGATATAGGAGGATATTGTTTCAGGTTAAACTTTTCCCCCCACATTTAAGATATTGAAAAAAAAAAAAAAAACCTGTGATACTGAATTAGAATATAGGCATATCAATAAATAATTTGATAGATTTATAATCTGTATTTCAAATGAGCAAAGCAGGCCATTACAGATCTTGGCCCTTTCATGATTCTATATTTGATAAAATCCAGTTCTTAGTTTTGTTCTCTAGATAATTATGCTGTTAATCTCTCTTTCACTCTGATTGTAAAAGGAGGAAATTAAGTAATGTTTTCATTCTATCTTATTCTGATATTAGAAGGGGAAGCTGTATTAATACAAATAAAGAACACTGGATTCTTTAATAGTATGTACTGTGCAGTATATTATTATTGTTATTATTTCAGAGTATTCACTAGTGACAGGAACAGCCTCTCAACTATAGAGTAGGCATGGAGATAGTATGGTGAGATTTAAAAAAAAAATTATTCCTATCATAAAATGTGTGTTATAAAAGATATTCAGTAGGGACCTGTAAATACTGGTTAATCTGATTTATAATTGCTTAAATTAGAGGCATGATTCCTTTTCTGAACATTATATATGCACACATGCAATTGTTAGGGAATGGAGCCTTGAGTATTACAGAATATAGGCAAATTTGCAGCCTAAGGTTTTAGATGTATAAAATGAGACTAGCTGCTGTATCTATTTCAAATTCAAGTGTTTTACCACCTTAGTCAATTATAATAGTTCTTTGGCCACAAATTTTATTCTGAAATCTAGGATTCTTACAGTATTTAGCTTAATATGCCTATTAAATGAATTTTTCCCTTCAGAAATATCAAAGTATAGTTGTATGATGCATTCTTAACCCAGTAAGTGTTGTAGACAATGACCCAAGTGGTTTTGGGAATGAATATTGTTTAAAATTCCTGCTTCATGTTATCTTCAGCTTTTGAACACACATAACAAACTCTCCAAAGTGATAGTCACTCAGTCGTGTCTGACTCTTTGTGACCCATGGACTATACAGTCCATGGAATTCTCCAGACCAGAATACTGGAATGGATAGCCATTCCCTTCTCCAGGTGATCTTCCCAACCCAAGGATCAAACCCAGGTCTCCCGCTTTGCAGACGGATTCTTTACTAGATAAGCCACAAGGAAAGCCCCAAATTCTCCAAAGTTGCTCCTAATATGTGTACAACCATTCATTCAACACACTTTATATCCTGGACCTATCGGGTCTAAGATTTTATAGGCAAAATAAAGCTTTTATTGTTCAGTCACTAAGTCATGTCCGACTCGATGGGACTCCATGGGCTGCAGCATGCCAGGCTCCTCTGTCCTTCACTATCCCCTGGAGTTTGCTTAGATTCATGTCCATTCAGTTGGTGATGCTATGAAGACATCTCATGCTCTCCCTACCCCTTCTCCTTTTGCCTTCAATCTTTTCCAGCCTTAGGGTCTTTTCCAATGAGTCAGCTCTTCGCATCAGCTGGCCAAAATATTGGAGCTTCCACATCAGCCCTTCCGATGAATATTCAGCATTGATTTCCTTTAGGATTGACTGGTTTGATCTCCTTGCAGTTCAAGGGGCTCTCAAGAGTCCTCTCCAACACCACAGTTTAAAATCTAAAAGCATCAATTCTTTGGTGCTCAGACTTTTTTATAGTCCAACTCTCACATTCATCCATGACTACAGGAAAAACCATAGCTTTTTTATACGGACCTCTGTTGGCAAAGTTATATCTTTGCTTTTTTATACACTGTTTAGGTTTGTCATAGCTTTCCTTCCAAGGAGCAAGTGTCTTCTAATTTCATGGCTGCAGTCACCACCCTTGCCATGATCTTAGGTTTTGTTTTTGTTTTTTTTTTTTAATGTTGAATTTTAAGCCAGCTTTTTCACTCTCTTCTTCAAGCCTCATCAAGTGGCTCATGAGGTCTTCTTTGCTGTCTCCCACTAGGGTGGTATTATCTTCATATCTGAGGTTGTTGATATTTCCCCCCGCAATCTTGATTCCAGCTTGTGATTCATCCAGCCTGGCATTTCATATGATTTACTCTGCATATAAGTTTAATAAGAGTAACAATATACAGCCCTGTTGAACTCCTTTCCCAATTTAGAAGCAGTCACTTGTTCCATGCCAGTTCTCACTATTTCTTCTTGACCTGCATCCAGGTTTCTCAGTAGACAGGTAAGGTAGTCCGGTATTTCCATCTCTTTAAGAATTTTCCATAGTTTGTTGTGATCCACACAGTCAAAGCTTTAGCATAGCCAATGAAGAAGTCGATATTTTCCTGGAATTCCCTTGCTTACTCTATGATCCAGTGAATGTTGATAATTTGATCTCTGGTTCTTCTGCCTTTTATAAACCCAGCTTGTACATCTGGAAGTTCTCAATTCAAGTACTGTTGAAGCCTAGCTTGAAGGATTTTGAGTATTACCTTGTTAGCATGTCAAATGAGTGCAACATGCAGTAGTTTGAACATTCTTTGGCACTGCCCTTCTTTGGAATTGGAATGAAAACTGGCTCTAGGTGAGTGATCACACCATCATGGTTATCCCAGTCATTAAGACCTTTTTTGTACAGTTCTTCTGTATATTCTTGACACCTCCTCTTAATCTCTTCTGCCTCTGTTAGGACCTTACAGTTTCTGTCCTTTATCCTGCCCATTCTTGCATGAAATATTCCCTTGATATCACTAATTTTCTTGAAGAGATCTCGAATCCTTCCAACTATATTGTTTTTCTCTATTTCCCTGCATTGTCCTCTTAAGAATGCTTTCCATCTCTCCTTACCACTCTCTGGAACTCTACATTCAGTTGGGTCTGTCTTTCCCTTTTTCCCTTGCTTTTCACTTCTCTTCTTTTCTCAGCTATTTGTAAAGCCTCCTCACACAGTCACTTTGCCTTCTTGCATTTTTTTTTCTTAGGGATGGTTTTAGTCACTGCCTCCTGTGCAGTGTTATGAACCTCTGTCTGTAGTTCTTTAGGCACTCTGTCTACCAGATCTAATCCCTTGAACCTGTTCATCACCCTCCACTGTATAATCAGGGGCTTCCCTGGTGGCTCAGATGGTAAAGAATCTTCCTGCAATGCAGGAGACCAGGGTACAATCCCTAGGTCTAGAAGATCTCCTGGAGAAGGAAAAAGTAACCCTCTCCAGTATTCTTCCCTGGGGAATTCTATGGACAGTGGCGCCTGATGGGCTGTTACAGTCTATGGGGTTGCAAAGAGACACAACTGAACAAGTAACACACTGTATAATCATAAGGGATTTTATTTAGGTCATACTTCAACAGCCTAGTAAGGTTATGCTCAAAATCCTTCAAGCTAGGCTTTGACAGTACTTGAATTGAGAACTTCCAGCTGTATAAGCTAGATTTAGAAAAGGCAGAGGAACCAGAGATCAAATTATCAACATTCACTGGATCATAGAGTAAGCAAGGGAATTCCAGAAAAACATCTACTTCTGCTTCATTGGCTATACTAAAGCTTTTCTGTGCAGATCATATCAAACTGTGGAAAATACTTAAGGAGATGGAAATACCAGACTACCTTACCTGTCTACTGAGAAACCTGGATGCAGGTCAAGAAGCAACGGTTAGAACTGGCATGAAACAAGTGACTGCTTCTAAATTGGGAAAGGAGTTCAACAGGGCTGCCTATTGTTACTGCTTATTTAACTTATATACAGAGTCAGTCAGTTCAATCAGTCATGTCCAACTCTTTGTGACCCCATGGACTTTAGCACGCCAGGCTTCCCTGTCACTAACTTCCGGAGCCTGTTCAAACTCATGTCCATCATGTTGGTGATGCCATCCAACCATCTCATCCTGTCATCCCATTCTCCTCCTGCCTTCAATCTTTCCCAGCATCAGGATCTTTTCCAATGAGTCAGTTCTTCGCATCAGGTGTCCAAAGTATTGGAGTTCCAGCTTCAGCATCAGTCCTTCCAATGAATATTCAGGACTGATTTCCTTTAGGATGGACTGGTTGGATCTCCTTGTAGTTCAAGGGACTCTCAAGAATCTTCTCCAACACTACAGTTCAAAAGCATCAATTCTTCAGCACTCAGCTTTCTTTATAGTCCAACACTCATATCCATCCATGACTACTGGAAAAAACATAGCTTTGACTAGATAGACTTTTGTTGGCAAAGTAACGTCTCTGTTTTTTAATGCTGTCTAGGTTTGTCATAACTTTTCTTCTAAGGAGCAAGCATGTCTTAATTTCATGGCTGCAGTCAGCATCTGCAGTGATTTTAGAGCCCCCCAAAATCAAGTCTCTCATTGTTTCCCCATCTACTTGCCATGAAGAGATGGGACCAGGTGCCATGATCTTAGTTTTCTGAATGCTGAGTTTTAAGCCAACTTTTTCACTTTCCTCTTTCACTTTCATCAAGATGCTCGTTAGTTCTTTGCTTTCTGCCAGAAGGGTGATGTCATGTGTGTATCTAAAGTTATTGCTATTTCTCCCAGCAATCTTGATTCCAGCTTCTGCTTCATCCAGCCCTGTATTTCACATGATGTAATCTGCATATGTATTTCACATGATGTAATCTGCATATAAGTGAAATAAGCAGAATGACAATATATAGCCTTGATGTATGTATTTGATTTGGAACCAGTCTGTTGTTCCATGTCAAGTTCTAACTGTTGCTTCTTGATTTGCATACAGATTTCTAAGGAGGCAGGTCAGGTGGTCTGGTACTCCCATCTCTTTAAGAATTTTCCAGTTTGTTGTGATCCACACAGTCAAAGGCTTTGACATCGTCAATAAAGCAGAAATAGATGTTTTTCTGGAGCTCTCTTGCTTTTTCGATGATCCAACAGATGTTGGCAATCTGATCTCTCATTCCTCTGCCTTTTCTAAATCTACCTTAAACACCTGGAATTTAACAGTTCACATACTGCTAAAGCCTGACTTGGAGAATTTTGAGCTTTACTTTGTTAGCGTGTGAGGTGAGTGTGATTGTGCAGTAGTTTGAATGTTCTTTGGCATTGCCTTTCTTTGGGATTGGAATGAAAACTGCCCTTTTCCAGTCCTGTGGCCACTGTTGAGTTTTCCAGATTTGCTGGCATATTGAGTGCAGCACTTTCACAACATCATCTTTTAGGATTTAAAAGAGCTCAACTGGAATTCCATCATCTCCACTAGCTTTGTTCATAGTGATGCTTCCGAAGGCACACTTGACTTTGCATTCCAGGATGTCTTGTTCTAGGTGAGTGATCACACCATCATGGTTATCTGGGTCATTACAGTCTTTTTGGTATAGTTCTTCTGTGTATTCTTGACACTTCTCCTTAATATCTTCTGCTTCTGTTAGGTCCATACCAATTCTGTCCTTTATTGTGCTCATCTCATGAAATGTTCCCTTGGGATCTCTAATTTTTTTTTGAAGAAATCTCTAGTCTTTCCCTTACTATTGTTTTCCTCTATTTCTTTTCATTGACATCATGTGAAATGACAGGCTGGATGAATCGCAAGCTGGAGTCAAGATTGCTGGGAAAAATATCAACAACTTCAGATATGCAGATGATACTGCCCTAATGGCAGAAAGAGAAGAGAAACTATAGAGCCTCTTGATGAGAATGAAATAGGAGAGTGAAAAAGCTGACTGAGAACTCAACATTCAAAAAACTAAGATCATGGCTTCTTATCCCATCATTTCATGGCAAATAGAAGGGTAAAAAGTGAAAGCAGTGACTTTAAAATAAAAAGATTTTGTTTTATTGGGCTCCAAAATCACTGCAGATGGCAGCTGCAGCCATGAAATTAAAAGACACTTGCTCCTTGGAAGGAAAGCTTTGACCAAACTAGACAGAGTATTAAAAAGCAGAGACATCACTGTGCCAGCAAATGTCCATATAGTCAAAACTATAGTTTTTCCAGTATTCATGTAAGGGTGTGAGAGTTGAACAGTAAAGAAGGCTGAGCACCAAAGTAGTGATATTTTGAACTGTGGTGCTGGAGAAGACTCTTAAGAGTCCCTTGGACAGCAAGGAGATCAAACCAGTCAATCCTAAAGGAATTCAACCCTGAATATTTTTTGGAAGGACAGATGTTGAAGCTCCAAACTGGACCTGATGAGAACAGCTGACTCACTGGAAAAGATCCTGATGCTGAGAAAGATTTAAGATGAGAAGAGGGAGGCAGAGGGATGAGGTGGCTAGATAGCATCACCGGCTCAATGGACATGAATCAGAGCCAGCTGCAGGGGACAGTGAAGAGCAGAGGAGCCTGGCATTCTAGAGTCCATGGTATCACAAAGCATCAGACATGGCTTAGAGTCTAAACAACAGCCTTTGCCTTAGCTGTGAGAATAGCCACCTAACTCATATTCATATGCTTGTTGTCCTTCAATTCATCCTCTTCAGTTACTGCTGCCACATTCTTCCTAAAGTATAACTTTATACTGACATCATCCATTGCTTGAAAACTTTATAAATAACAATCATAAGGTAGTTCATCCATGTCCTACTCTTTGTGATTCTATAGACTGTAGCCCACCAGGCTCCTCTGTCCATGGGATTTTCTAGGGAAGAATACTGGAGTGGGTTGCCATTTCCTGCTCCAGGCCATCTTCCCCACCCAGGAATCAAACCCACATCTCTTAAATCTCCTGCATTAGCAGGTGGGTTCTTTACCACTAGCACCACCTGGGCCCGTTAATGAGTTCAGAATATTGTTCATACTCCTTATTCTAGATATGCATTGTCTTTTGCAGTTTGGTCCCAGCAAGACCTTTCCAACCTGATTCCTTATCATCCCCCTTAACATACCCTATCTACTGACATCCTAATGGGTAGAACTAAATAGGGTGAGTTCAAGAGTGCAGACGTGAAGCCTGGCTGCCTGGCTATGAATCCTGATTTCTCCAGCTTCTCCCTGTGTGACTGTGGGCAAGTTACTTGAACTCTCTTTGTCTCAGTTACTTCATCTGTAAAATAGAGATAATTATAGTTCCTATGGCATAGTGTTGTCATGATAATAAAATGGATTGATGTATGTAAAGTGTTTAGAACAGAGCTCAACATATATTAAGCACTTGGTAGTATGTGATTTTTTTTTCTTTATGTTTTGTTCACGTTGTTGACTACTTGGAAGCCCACTCCCCTCTCCTTAATGCCATGGTTTTATGTCCATGTTCAAATTCTACCTGTCCTTCAAACTCTAGCATAATCATCTTTCCATTGATCTGGCTACAGTCTATATTCTTAACCACTAAGCTGAATTTCTTCTGCCACAATAGCATAGAAATTAATCTCATGATAAAAATCACTTTGTTTTCAGATGAAATATAACCAGAGATATACAGAAATGTATGATTTGTGGAATGATTCCAGTAGCACTGTTCATAATATTTCTGGCAATGCTGAATGGAAGACTGTCAAATTAAAAAGTCACATTGCAGTCTCTGAGCACCAGTCTTAATAATTAAAAGAATCAAGTTGTCCTTGTGCTTCAAGATTATGGAGTTTTCCAGAAGACCTTGCAGTAAAGTGCCATCAGCATTCTTTATTTTGTGGTCACCAAGACATTTAAAGGTACCTTTCTTTAACCTTGAGAATTATGGCCCATTCCTCAAACACTCAGCTTTCTGGTGAGCAGTTAATGAAGTGGAACATTTTTGATTCATTGAGAGACAGTTTGAGAATGAATTTTCAAGCTTGAGTTTCAAGTAATATTGGAATCCTTTTTTAAACAGGCTTCCAATTGGAGAAAACAGAGTCCCTAGTGAGATTTAGCAGAAGGAACTGGCTTTTTTTTTTTTTTGGGGGGGGGGTGGGTCGGGGGTGGGAATTATACACTGTCTCTCATGACCTGGGGACTCCAGTATACTAGGCTCCAATGAAAAGCGAAGCATTTGTCAAGAGCAAAGATGTTTAAAAAGTCCTAGTTTCTTGACTGAAGAAACAGAAGTCAGCTGAGCTAATAAGCAAAAATGAATTTATTAGACAATTTGACAGAATCAACACCTTTGGACTGAATTGGAATCAAAAGAAACATGAGATCCTTGGAAGCCACAAGTATGAATTTGTCTTGTAGTAAGAACTATCCCATTGACTTGCAGTGCGATGATTTATAACCAACTATTTCTTTCAATCTTTAACTATTGGATCAAATGTCATCTCTTGCAAGAAAGCACTCCTTTGTACCAAGCCTAAATTATGTGCTGACTCCCCATCTCTGTTCACAAAGACAGACAGAGGATATGGCCTTTGGCAGTCACCTAGATTACTATAGTCCTCTCTTCCACAGAAGTATAACAGTAGGGCTGGAGTAATCCCCCAAGGATGATCACAGTTGGTATGAGGAAGAGAGAAGAATGGTGTAGGACAGGCACAAAATGGCAAACATCTACTTCAAATCATGGGAAGCAGGGGGCTTTAAAAGTAGCCCAACTGATATGTCATAAGCCCCTTAGATTTTCTCTTAGACTCTAACCTGGTCCTTGTTCAAAACTAAAATTTACCTAAAAAGCCGTGCTATTAAAATTTTTTGAAAAGTGTACCTAAATTTATCTTTATCTACAAGCATGACCAATCTATACAAATGCATCCTAACTGAAAAGCAGAGTGGAAAGTTAAATTGACTCCAAAATCAGCTGCAGTTTTTCTCCATTAATTTTTCCAAAGTGATTCTTTTAATTATCAGCAGTTTTTAACTTGTATTTTTTTTTCTTTTATAATTTTCCAAGTATAGGATCGCATTGAAATAGTAGCAGGAAAAAAATAAAAATCTATTTGCCCTCCCTCTGGAAGCATTTATTTTCTTAACTGTGTATATATAAAGTCTTTATTTTATTTTTTTGATCAACCTTTATTCTCCTTTGAAACAAAAGAGAAAATGTGTTAAGTTCCATCTCTTCTACTCACATGTTGCTAAAGTATCATTTAAAAATAGATTGTCAGATGAAAGTAAACACTGGGAGGACCCAGAGGGATGGTATGGGGAGGGAGGAGGGAGGAGGGTTCAGGATGGGGAACACATGTATACCTGTGGTGGATTCATTTTTATATTTGGCAAAACTAATACAATTATGTAAAGTTTAAAAATAAAATAAAATTAAAAAAAATAATTGAAATAAAAGTGTGAGAGTGGATTAGGAGTAGAATTGACAGAAGGGCATTTAGACAGCTTACCCATAGGTAGTGGGGCCATTAGCAAATAAATTAAGGATTCTCTGGCTTGCTACAGGGTCCTTGAAGTTCCCAAACTTTTTAAAGCATTATTCTGTGTAAATTGCATTCCATCAAACCCAACTGAACTATTGCAGATGTTTATCTGTTGGTTTTAATACGTCCTGTGAGATCAGCAAGATACAGGGTGCTATGGAGAAGAAGGATTTAAATCATGCCCTGAGACTTTTTTTTTTAATCATGAAATAGAACTATGCAGAATTACCAGATATTTAATGCAACAGCATGTTATGTTACAGCTATGGTATGTCCAGAAGGGAGTGGTCAGTGGTCCGAGGTAATTAGAAAAGCTCCTGGAGGAGGGTAGACTGAACTGTATTCTGAAGAATGGGTGAGATTTGATAGATGGAGAGAGATGGGAAAGGACTCCGGAAATTTACCCAGGCCTTTTCTTCCACAAATACATGAGGCTTGGCATTTAAAATGTTTTCATTGTAGACATGTGATTTCTAAACCTAGCAAACAATGCAATGTAGACGATCCTTCAAAACAAAGATAATGCTGAATTGTAGGCTGCTGCTGCTGCTGCTGCTGCTGCTAAGTCGCTCAGTCGTGTCCGACTCTGTGCGACCCCATAGAGGGCAGCCCACCAGGCTCCCCAGTCCCTGGGATTCTCCAGGCAAGAACACTGGAGTGGGTTGCCATTTCCTTCTCCATTGCGTGAAAGTGAAAAGTGAAAGTGAAGTCGCTCAGTCGCTTCCGACTTGTAGCGACCCCATGGACTGCAGCGCACCAGCCTCCTCCGTCCATGGGATTTTCTAGGCAAGAATACTGGGGTGACTTGCCATTGCCTTCTCCGAATTGTAGGCTATTCCATCTATAACTTTTTAACTTTACAGTTTGCTTTTTAAGATAAACTACAGTTGTTTTTTGTTGTTGTTGTTTGTTTGTTTGTTTAACTTACTGTTCAGGATAAAATTATAGGAATAATTCCAATGACATATGTTTCTTAAATTCTGTAAAGTTCTATATATTTTGTTGTGCCTAGCTGTTTGATACTGTCCCTACCACCACCTTTCCTTTGATACCAAAAGGAAAACAATAAGAAAGTGGTAATAAATGAAATTCTAGCTCATTTCTGCAGCCACTTTGGAAAAATCATGAGAAAGGTAGAGGGTCGTGGTGTGTCTCAGCCCTAGTGAGGTAAATACGCAAATTATGATTATGCCCCTTTTTTGACCTATTCTTGAAAATTATGATGTAACTAGTGACAGAGAATATCATTGTTCTGAAAATATTCACCTTATTTCTCTGATTTATTTAATAATTTTAAAGAGAATTCTCTTTTGCCTGTTTGTTACATCTACTTTTTGTGACCCCACAGACTGTAGCCAGCCAGGCTCTTTTGGCCATGGAATTCTCCAGGCAAGAATGCTGGAGTGGGTTGACATTTCCTTCTCCAAGGGATCTTCCTGACCCAGGTTTAGAACCCAGGTCTGCATTGAAGGCAAATTCTTTACTGTCTGAGCCACCAGGGAAGCCCCAAACTGTGCAAGGTTAAGGGAAAAGGCAGATTTAGTTTTCCAGTGTAAAGTGTGGAGAAATTAGATGGTAGATATATAAGTCAATGACCTTGATGAGCAAGAATCAGACTAACTTAAACTTTAAGAGAAAGTTCACATACTGCATAATTAGGATAAAGGCTGAAAAAGTAAATATTGGTTTCTTTAACCAGTCAGTGGCCTGGAAAGAGGGGATGGCTGGGGGGACAGGGGGTTAGTATGGACGTGAAGATATGGGTTAATAATTCTGATACTCCTATACTTGTATATAAGAATTGAACTGTTAAGTAAATGGATGGCCAATGATGGGAGCCATATTTCTTAAGTTAAGAGTGAAAGTTTACAGATAAACAAGGAGAAGAGGCTAGTATTATCTATATGGTAGTAGATGAGTTGGAGACATCAGTAAGAAGCTATGTTTAGATTAATATAGATACAGACAGGTACATACAGAACTATTTATAGATATGTATGCATTCATGGGGTCGCAAAGAGTCGGACACGACTGAGCAACTGAACTGAATGCATTCACAGGTTCATGTACACATGTATATTCCCTTACTCTTTCAACTGAAACTAGAAATAACTAAAAAAACTCCAGTAGAAAGAAGCACACCTCACACCACAAATCTGGTTTCTAATACTGTTTTCTAAGAGAGGTAGCCAGGGCTCTTTGGAGAAATGAGTAATTATAGGAGTGGGCAGAAAATGCTCAAAATGAGCTTGGGGCATCTTGATCAGAAAGTAAGGACCTATTCAAAAAAAAAGAAAAGGACGAGATGTACCGAAGCAACACAGGAGCCAACTGAAAGAGCTCCAAATGGCCAAAGCTACAATACTTTGAGCAACAAAATAAAATGATATTGGATTATAACCCAAAGTATAAAATACCCATGAATCCATTCTGACATAAATAAGTAATTAAATAAGTAATGAGGGAGAAGAGATAAATCTCCAGACAAATTCCAAATAATTTATATAGATACTCTATCCTCAAAGAGATAAAACATAATTCTCTACTCTTTAAAGTTTGTGCCAAGTATAGTAATTTTCTTCCAAAGAATACGTTGTGAAAATTTATAATGGAGAAACTGGCAAACTTTTACCTCACTGGCATGGTCAAGGTTCACAACAGTGAGAAGTACCTGGGATAGCATAGACCCTTGGTATGATGGGATTAAAGGACTCTTTGCCTCTGTGATCTTCCTCCTCTGTAACTTTAGCTTAGTCACAAAAAAACAAAATGCCAGAAAAATTTTCACTAGAGAAGCATTCTACAAAATAAGTGACCAGTACACTCAGAATTGTCGAGGTCATTAAAAATAAGAAAAATATGAGAAGTTAGCACAGTCAAGAATTATCTAAATAGACATCATGACTAAATGTATAGTGATAACCTGGATGAGATTCTGGAACTAAAAATGGGACATTAGATTAAAAAGAAAGGAAATGTGAATAAAGTACAGATATTAGTTAATATAATGTGTCAGTATTGATTCATTAACTACAGTAAATAAAGTATTTAATGTAGTATGTTAATAATAGGGGAAACTGGCATGTATGGAAGCTCTCTGTACTATTTTTGTACTTTTCCTCCCCAAAATTACGTTTATTATTAAAATGATTTGAAAGAAAGGAGTAGGGAACTTATTTAAAGATTTTTAAGAACTCAAGAGATGTATCAACCGAGTGTAATATAAGAATCATTTATAGGAGAAATATTGCCATTTGGAATGTGTAATTATATTATCTATTTACATTGAAAATATGTCATTCAAAATTTTCCTTAGGTTGCTAGGTATATTTAACCTCAAATGAATATATTGTAATTAGTTTCCAGAAGCTGACAAAGGTTTTCTATAAAAGACCAGATACTACATACTTTAGGCTTTGCAGGCCGGATGATAGTGTTGCGTATGTTTAACTGTCTTATAAAGAGAAAGTGGTCTTAGACAATACCTAAACAAATGGGCATGCCTGTGTTTCAATAAAACTTTATTTATAAAAATAGAAGACTGTATTTGGCACGAAGGCTATAGTTTGTTGACTGTTGATTTACTGTAATTTGAATGTTAGTATAAAATGAGGTTCATATTATATTGGTGAGTTTCCAACTCTGTTTTGCAGAATCTAAAAAAAGTCACAGAGAGCTTAAGGACAGAATTGTAGCTGAAGCAGGGTACAGGCAAAATGAACAGAACTTAAAATATCCCAGTATTACTTCTAGCTGAGAAGTCTGCTTTTGACATTTTTTTATAAGGAAGTTCTGGGTAAAGCCATTATGTTAGATAATGGCTATGAGAACTGACTGTGGATTCAGACTATGGTTTCAAATTCTAGTTCCACCATTCCTTACTATCTTTATGACCTGGGACTTGTTCCTTAGTTTCTTCATCTATAAAGTTGGAATAATAGTGCATCTGCATGTACATCAAATTATAGTGAATATAAGTATAAAAAGTACTATGGGGATAATAATATCTGAATATATGTCAGTTTGTAATTAAAAATAAATGAGAAAATATATATTGAGTACTTATAGCAACTAGTACAGAATATTTGCTTATATTCACTGCATTCATAAATAATATCATCACTGATATAAGCATCATTTGGTTAAAAAAAAAAAAAAGTGTGGAAATGACTAGACCTTAGGGTCTCATTCAATTTAATTGGCCTAGTCTTATGGAAACTGGTACATTTTAAACATTCCTATACTGTAGGATTTTTTTTTTTTTTAAGGGACTAGGGAAAAACAGCAATCATTGGCTGAAATAAGTCATATGTTTCTCAGCTGCAGTTTCTAAGAATTGGACCACAAAAAGCCTGATTCTTAAGATAGCCCAAAGCTGACCCAAATCTTGACTAATCTGAGCAGAAAATTAAATGAAAAATTACTCAGAGATCCTTATACTCTGCTATAACATGAGTTAAGTGACAGGAGCACCATTGGACAGAGTGAAAGATGATGATCTTATACTTTCTGGGAAAACAACTTCTGCCCCATTGGCTTCTGTCTCACCTGATATATATCCCCAAAAGGGTTGGGTAGGGGGAGGATAAAAAGAAAAGAAAAATGTGTTTTTGCATGAATGATATAAACAATACAAATATTTAGATTAAATATAATGAAAATTAAAACTAATGAACATAATTGGCTCACAGAGCTAGTGATGATGGAGCCAGGGTTTTTATCCATCCTCATATACATCATACTGATGTGTCTTCCCGTATCTTCTCCCCGCCACCACCAGTAATTCTCTCTTCCTCCCATCTCTTAAAAGTGTCTCGAGTTGAAATAAGAGAAGCAACTAATCAGCGCAGATTCAGGGGACAGAATCGGAAATTCTCCCTGGTCTTGATAGCCCCTGTCTTATTCTCACCATTATTCCGCATCTTGAAATGATAATTCATAACGACCCTCCGCAGTGCTGTAAATGAAAGAAGAACCCTTTGTGTTTTTCACTGCTCTACACCCAGGCCATAGATTTCATAACTTTAAAAAAAGATGAGAATGATCTTTTCTAACGTAAACTGGAAATGTGTACTTGTTCTTCCATCACCTGCCACGTTTGCCCAGGTGCCTCATCTGCTAGAAGCAAGATTTGACTTCCCTCAATTAGAAAACACCTCAAGCATCTAGGCAAATGAGACTGAACTACATCGGAAGGGATTAGTGCCTGGGGAACTCATCCATCATGTTTTCTTATTTACGCATTAAGCATTCAAATCTATCAGAGAAAAACTGTTGGTACTAATGGCTGTCTCAAAACCCAAAGCCCGAAGCTTTTGAATTCCTCAGTTTAAATCTTATTTTGATTTGCCTTTTGGTGTTTTGTATTTGCTGCATGTGGGCTCTCTGTTGCCTTTGAGTTTGACTTTTGTAGAAAAACGATAATGTGTGTTTCCTACAAAGGCTTTCTCATTTACTGTCCTGTGATAGTTGAGATGTGTTTGTGTGTTGCTTTTTAATCTTTGTTGTAGTCTTTCATCTTGGAAAATAGAGCAGTGATGACATGAGAGGATATTTGCATGCCCCTTTTCCTTGATATCTCGTGTCTTTTTCCGTATGTGAATATACTCAGGTTCTTTTGAAGTCTTACCCCAAAACACAAGTTTAAGTTATGTTGATGGCTTATTGTAAGGCACAGATGGCTGAAATGCAGACTGTTTCTTACTGTGGCAAAGGATGTGATCTACTTAACAAGAGCTTTTCCTTCTCTGTATGTCCTGTACTCCAAGAGCACATTTATAATAAACCAAATTTTCTGAATATAATATTATTTTACAAAATTATATTCTTGCTTTAATTGTTTACTTTTATATTTTCTTATTAGAAAACTTATAAAAGATTAAGAATAGTCTAGAGAATCAGTTTTGAAGATGCATATTAGAGTTATCTATTCTTGTCTGGGGAATGTTCCTGTGGTGAATGACTAAGTTGGTGATTGAGTATGTACAGAATTTTTATAGATTGTGCCACACGTGAGTAGCATAATATTTGGATGTAGTAGGAACTTAATGAGTTGATGATGGAAACCAGTGTACCAGTGTATTCGTATGTAGAAAATTCAGTCCTGTCAGCCAATAACTTATTGAATTCCTGTTACATTTCAGGCTTCTGCTAGGTGCTTTCATTATCACTAAATTTAACTTTTGTTGTTCTTATTGTACTTTAACAAGTATTTATCAAATACTTATTAAATATCAGGCATTATGCTGGGAACTTTCTATGCAGTGATTTATATACTCTTCACAAAAACCTTATAAGGTAGTTTGATTTTTGTCCTCAGTTTACAGATGGGGAAATGGATGTTTTAAAAGTGATTAAGCAATCATCCTATGTCAAATAGTTTGCAGGTAGCAGTCAGGATTTGAATAAAAGTCATAAGATATTAAGGTAGTAAAGTTCTTTTTTTAAAGTATTTTATTTTATATTGAAGTGTAGTTGATTAACAGTGCTGTGATAGTTTCAGGTAAAAAGTGAAGGGGCTTAGCCATACATATACATGTATCCATTCTCCTCCAAACTACCCTCCCATCCAGGCTGCCATATAACATCGAGCAGAATTTCCAGGTAGTAAAGTTCTTAACTACAAAATACCTCTTCAGATGCAAATATATGCAAACTATGAAAAAGTTGGCTTAAAGCTCAACATTCAGAAAACTAAGATCATGGCATCGGGTCCCATCACTTCATGGCAAATAGATGGGGAAACAGTGGAAACAGTGTCAGACCTTATTTTTGGGGGTTCCAAAATCACTGCAGATGATGACTGCAGCCATGAAATTAAAAGACGCTTACTCCTTGGAAGGAAAGTTATGACCAACCTAGATAGCATATTCAAAAGCAGAGACATTACTTTGCCAACAAAGGCCCATCTAGTCAGGGCTATGGTTTTTCCTGTGGTCATGTATGGCTGTGAGAGTTGGACTGTAAAGAAAGCTGAGCGCCAAAGAATTGATGCTTTTGAACAGTGGTGTTGGAAAAGACTCCTGAGAGTCCCTTGGACTGCAAGGAGAGCCAACCAGTCCATTCTGAAGGAGATCAGCCCTGGGATTCCTTTGGAAGGAATGATGGTGAAGCTGAAACTCCAGTACTTTGGCCACCTCACGCGAAGAGTTGACTCATTGGAAAAGACTCTGATGCTGGGAGGGATTGGGGGCAGGAAGAGAAGGGGACGACAGAGGATGAGATGGCTGGATGGCATCACTGACTGGATAGACATGAGTTTGAGTGAACTCCGGGAGCTGGTGATGGACAGGGAGGGGTGGCGTGCTGCAATTCATAGGGTCGCAAAGAGTCGGACGCAACCGAGTGACTGAACTAACTGATGACACTTTCTTAAGCCTGTATCTTTAGAAAAAGAACACTAATATGAGGGGAAAACCGATTTAAAAATTCAGGTTGTGGAAGTCAAATATAACAGATAGTGGGGCCTGACAAAATAAATGGAAAATAGGATCCTTGGAATATACAGTGACACAAAAAGTGATTCTCTGATGAAGAAAAAAATGAAGAGCTTGAGGCTACCAGCTAAAGTATTACGGTTTTCCTCTGAATATTCATTTGAGATGATGCTGAGAATATCCTGGAGAACAAAACCATCTCAGAGCTCATGTTCCAGTGGGAGATTTGCTTGTCACTTTGTGCTATTGCTGGTGAGCAGGCTATGTGAGCAATAACCATTGCATGGTCTATGGCTTCCCAAAATGTGGGAAGGTAAGATAGCGCAGCCTGAGGAACCAGGGAGACAGAGCCAGTGAGTGTTGGCAGAGTGTGGCTATTGGCACATGGAAAAAAGATGATGGTTTGTCTGGGACTGGGCAGAGAGGAGACTCCATCCAGCCACAGGGAACTAAGAGTTCAGAAGCGGGAGCAGATATCCTCCATCGTTCATACATTCAGACCAGTGCTTCAAGCAACAGGGGGCAATGGGTTTTTCAGAAGGAGACCACCAAGAAATCATTATCTATTAATATTATGCCACCTGTCCACTTTGCATTCAGTTTGGCCATTTTCACGTTTTCTGTTTAAGTTCACAGTAAAACATAGTGTAAAAGCGCTTGTTTTATAAGCATGCTTGTCATATAATTTAAATATTCTTCGAAGTCCTAGAAGATAGTTAGATTTGAAGACTGTGAATGCGATGCAGTGAAGGATAAGCATAGAGAACCCTAACGTGAAAATATCCCCTTAAAAACCCCCACACACAAAAAAGACAGTTCACACAGAGGTACTGCAGGAGGGATCGTTGTGATCTGAAATAGTCAGATGTGTTTTAGGGATGAGTCTTGAGGTTGCCTTCAGAGCATAAGTAGGGTTTCTCTAGGCCAGGAGGAGTTGAGCCATCTGGCTGGGAGAACAGTGTGAACAAATACCCAAGGAGATTAATAATTTACCACAAATAAGAATAATTGTTGTCAGGCAGAATAAAGGGTTATGATGATGTGATGACTAAAATGGGATGACTCAGGCAGTGGGAAATATGAGGCTGACGGGCAGTAAAAATTTAGGGATACAGGAATAGCTTGCTGTCTCTGCAGAGTATCAGGAGTTGAAGCCTTAGCAGTAAATTATCTCATATGTAGTCAACAAGGCTGATTCAGGTTTATGAAGCTTGAAGCCTGTGCAATTTGGAGTATCGTGTTTAAGGAACAGAATACACAATTACAAATCCAAACCTGCTAGAAACCTACATAGGCTTTGGAAGGAGCCAATTAAATGAGAGACCCTGAATCCTAGGTATCATTCATTTCTGGACTACTAACCTTTGATTAGAACAGTTTTGACCAACAGCAATAAAATGTGAGCCACATATGCAATTTTAAATTTTTTGATATGCATATTGAAAAAGGTAAAAATAAACTGATTTTTTTTATATTTTACATAATCCAGCATATCTGAACTATTATCAATTCAACATGTAGAGATATTTTACATTTTTTTGCATACCAGGATCTTTGAATTCTGATGAGTATTTCACAAAATATTAGTTAGGACTAGTCACATTCTTAGTGTTCGATAGCTTCACGTATCTAGTAACTGTCAAATTAATGAGCACACGATAGAGTCTTGCTATCCAGTGTGATCTTTCTGTGTATAAGCATCATCATCATCATTACCTGAGAGCTGGTTAGACTGCAACAGTCTAGACCTCACTCCAGACCTACTGGATCAGAATACACATTTTTCAATAAGGTCCCCAGATAATTCATGTACCCATGAAAGTTTGAAGTGTACTGTTCTGGGGAACTTATTCAGTTCAGTCTCTCTGTTGTGTCTGACTCTTTGCGACCCCATGGACTGCAGCATGCCAGGCTTCCCTGTCCATCACCAACTCCTGGAGCTTACTCAAACTCATGTCCATTGGGTCGGTGATGCCATAATAAGTTGGGCAACTTATTAGTTAATGGGGAATTTAGAAGTTTTCAGAGACTTACAGAGTCTGAAAAACAGTTGCAGAAAGACCTAAAAGTTCGCAAAAAAGTGCCCAAAACATCAGTAATGGAGGAGATTTCTGGGATCAAAAGGACAGCAGTTACAAATGACACAGCAAAGTTGAAGAGGAGGACTAGAATTGAGAGCTGTCATTGTGAGAATTATAACTGAATAACAGCAGCTGTCATCGCCATCACTTTCACCACCACCTCCATCATCGTTGTCATTCTTTGTTGCCCATTGGTAAACTGAGTGATTTCGGGAGAGAAGTTAAAAAATGGACATGGAAGGGTTAAGAATGCATCAGTGGAGGAATGGATAAAGAAGGTGTGGTACATACATATAATGGAATATTACTCATCTGTAAAAAGAATAAAATAATTCCATTTGCAGCAACATGGGTGGGCCTAGAGATTATCACACTAAGTAAAGGAAATCAAAGAGAAATATCCTAGGATATCACTTACATATGGAATCTTAAAAATAAAAAGATACAAATGAACTAATTTACAAAAACAAAGAAAAGTAGGTGGGAGTGATACATTTACAAAAACAGAAAAGTAGGTGGGAAGGATACATTAGGCATTTGGGATGAACATATACACACTACTATATATAACAAAGTTAATCAACAAGGATCTACTGTATAGCTCAGGAAACTCTGCTCAATATTCTGTACACCCTATATGGGAAAATAAAGGTAAAAAAGAATGGATATATGTGTGTGTGTAACTGAATCACTTTGCTGTACACCTGAAACACCACATTGTATATCAACTGTATTTCCATATAAAATAAAAACTAACTTAAAAATGATAATGCATCATGAAGTGAGTTTAGATTCGTTTTGGGCAGTGAAAAGACAGCACAGACATGCAGGTTATCATGGGGCATTCAAAAAACTAAACATTAACCAAGTAGTAGTTGCAGGAATTTTTCAGTCTAACTATGAGGCTCTTATGGTATGTGTCTCCCCTCATCCGTGCATGCTTGGTCCTGGCCGACTCTGCCACCCATTGGACTGTAGGTCACCAGGCTCCTCTGTCCATGGGATTTTTCAGTCAAGAGAACTGGAGTGGGTTGCCCTTTCTTCCTCCAAAATGTTTCCCTCTCATCGTTATTTTATCCTTGATACTCCAGTTGGAATAGTGCTAACTCTGATCGTGTAGCAATTTCAGAATACATTTGGAATAATTCTGAAGCTTTATTATTGAAAAATTTTGTGATGTAGCTTCACAGCTAGAAATGAAAAATGACCCTTCTTAAGCTGCTTAATTGAACACCTTCATGCCTGCAGCCCAGTTAGTGATGCATGCTGTAGCTGACAGTGGCTGGAAAGGGAGGGATGCCGTTTTTGAAATGCTTCATAACTTCTGAGATGTCAGGGTACTTGTTTAATTATAGGAACATCTCTCATTGCTGTTGCAAGTGTTATTTATTCCCTTTTGCTGTTGATTTAGTCCTTTTTTAAAATTTAGATTCAAGAAAACGTGAATGTTTTTAATTAGAATATCAACATCTTAAGATTCAAATGAGTTTATTTTATTCTGTGAGCAAAGCTATTGTTATTGTTATTGCTATTAGAATGGATTTTCTAAAAAGTGTTTGGTTGATTTAGTGAATTGACTGCTTCCATGTATAAAGAAAAACCCAGATATATGGGGCCATGTATTCAACTTTGTATTTTCCATAATCTGGTCAGTGTCTGGAACATAATTAGCACTCCATAAATCATGCAAAGATGGATGGCAATGCAATAGTTATTTCCCCTGCTTCCGTGTGTACGTATATGTGTGCTGTGTGTGCTAAGTTGCTTTAGTCACGTCTGACTCTTTGACATGCTATGGACTGTAGCCTGCCAGACTCCTCTGTCCATGGGATTCTCCAGGAAAGAATACTGAAGTGGGTTGCCATGCCCTGCTTCTGGGGATCTTCCTGACCCAGGGATGGAACCCAAGTCTCTCCTATATTTGCAAACACGTTCTTTACTATTAGCACCACCTGGGAAGTCTGTATATGGGTATATAGTTGATCTAAAAACCATTACTTTTGGTATGTTTCATTATCTTGATTAAATTAACCAGCTAATGTAGTGAAACTCTATTTTACATGTATACTTAAATGCTGGTATTGACCTTTTAATACTGATTGATCTAGTTAAGTGTTTATTTATATAGGTAAGAGCATAAAAGTGTCTTCCCTGATTGCTCAGATGGTAAAGAATCCACTTGCCAATGCAAAGAGACTCAGGTTCGACCCCTGGGTCTGGTAGTTACCCCAGAGAAGGGAATGGCTACACACTCCAGTATTCTTGCCTGGAGAATTCCATGGACAGAGAAGCCTGCCAGGCTATACAGTCCATGGGGTCATAAAGAACTGGACATGCCTGAGCAACTAAGCCCGCCCGCCAACACACAAATGTGGAGTAGGACTCAATCTTTTGGTGGTTTAAGATGCTAATTAGTAAATACAAGTGGAATATACACTGTGTGTGTTATTGTGCTAGACCTTGGGGACAAATGGTTGGGAAAGAGTACTTTTCAACTTTATTTGTGTGTAAGTATTATGTTATGTAGTCAGGTTATAAAAAATGCAACTGATGAATAAGTGAAAAACAAGCAAATAAAGAAGGCCATAAAATCTTACTGGGAGATCAAGGAAAACTTTAGAAATAGAAATATTCCAATTTAATACTTTAATTTTTTAATTGATGGAAGGCGAACATGGGAAGGAGAATTCCAGACAAAGTGAGCAGCAAGTTCAAAGGTAGACACAGGATACAGCTTGGTAATAATGGGGACAGTAAGTACAGAGGTCTAGAAACTGAGGTGCCATCTTTCAAAACGGATTTTGGCTAAAAAGTCTTCTAAACTGGAGTCTTGGTTCAAAAATGGAATGGGCATTAGAACAAGGCAGACTGACTTACATTTTAACTCTGTATGTTCTTAAACTTTCTGAACATCAATTCTTTGATTTTTTTTAAATGAAATAATGCCTATTTAATGGAATAGTGAAGAGGGTTAGGTAAAATATCATCTTTTCTTGCAGTGATTTGAACAGATATTTAAATAGGCAAATACAGATTCCTTTACTTTACAGAAGTCTTATCAGTCCTGCCTTCTGACCTGTTGACTTTTGAAGGTGCCTGTAGTTGGGATCAGAAGATTGGTGTGCTCCAGGTCTCACAGTGTGTGAGACCGCATCCACAAATGTTCTGTTAGATTGGCCGAAAAGCCCATTCATTTTTTCCCATAACATCTTACCACCCGAACAAATCTTTTGGCCAAACTAATGCTCTGCAAACCAGTTACCACTTCTGACTTTGATCTTTTCTGTTTCATTATTACCTAAAAAAGAAAATCCTATGAAACTCACATTTGTAACAACTTCAGTCATTATTTGGATACTTAACTTGTATCATGTAAAGATATAGATGGGTTGAGCAACTAAAAATATAAATGACAGAAAAATCTTAAGCAAGTCTTATAAATTTTAAAGCATTAATTTTTAAGAGATAAAAATTAAATTAACAAGATATTTTATTCACCACATTAAATGATTTGATTATTTGGCCATGAAGTTATTTTATACTGCCTTGCCCAATATAATTACTATTAAAATTTTTAAAGATCTATGTTGTACTGAATTGCCATCTTACTAATCATATCTTATTTTCTTGCTTAATCATCTGAATCTTTATGTAAAGACATTATGATTAATAAACCATTATCCAACCATAAAAGAAATTTTAAGGCATTCATATTCTGTTTTTTTCTCTTTTGTAAGCCAAGATTATCTTCTGTACCTAACCATAGATTTTTAGTCAAAAATTTTATGGCTATGTGTTATGAAGAGAAATGAGATCAGCAAGTGAATCTTGTGTTTCTTGGAGTATCATTTTAACAGTTTTTCTTTCTTTCTACTCATCTCTTGCTCTGTTTCTTTCTCTCTCCTTTCCTTCCTTTCTAAATATGAATATATATGTGTGTGTGTGTGTGTGTGTGTGTGTGTCAGTGCTTGCTCTGAAAAAGATATTATATTAATTGTAAAAAGGATAAGATGTATTGTCCTTGACCTCAGGGAGTTTCTGTTTTGGTAGAAGAGAAAAAATTATCAGTTGATAGATAAATAGAGGTAGAAAAAGCTAGAGATATTTACAAGTGTTGTGAGTGTGTCTGTGTGATACAGGGGAAGACAATGACCTGAGCAACTGATTATAACAAAATTTCATTAAAAAATAAGAGTAAATAGCCTTTAAATGAAGTTAAATGATCAAGGACTTTAGAAAAAATTAAAACAAATGGAAATTAAGAAATTGACTAATGAAGCTCTTATACTTTTATTTACTGTTTAAGATTTTGTTCCATGTGGAATCAGTATGGTGTTATCCATTTCTTATGTCCTGTCCTTCAAGCCATATCTCATCTTTATTCTGATGAACACTGGCTGTGCACCTTCTCTGCTGTTTAAATGTAGAAATCAGATCAATAAAAACTAGATCTGTTTATCTCTGACCTCTTCTGCCAGAAGCTCGGTCAATTAAGTGACCATTTGATAGCTTCTGACACATATGAAAGATTGTAAGAAAACTTACGTGAAGAGTAGATGACACTGACTGGGAATTAAACTGAAATGACTCCTTTTTACGATTCTCTAACGGTTTAAAGAGCAATAGTCTGTGAATTCGTGCAACACAAGTTTGATGTAAATGAACTGCCTTTTCCTGTTGCATTATGTTAACTTCCTCAGGAGTTGTTTTGTGGAGAGATCACCTTTTAAGTCTCCTCAAGAAGCACTGCAGTGGAATAATGTACTATAAATGATACTTATCCACAAAGTAAAGTATCTGGTAGTTCATTGCTTAGCTGGGACAGTATTTCATATCATAAATCCACCTACATAATAAATGTGGTTGTTGCTAAGTTATTTCATCAGCACCCCACTCCAGTACTCTTGCCTGGAAAATCCCATGGATGGAGGAGCCTGGTGGGCTGCAGTCCATGGGGTCGCATAGAGTCAGACACGACTGAAGCGACTTAGCAGCAGCAACACAGAGTTTATTAGTTCTAGAAGGTCTTGTAGGTCTTCATAGAACTGTTCAACTTTACCTTCTTCAGCATTACTGGTCAGGGCATAGACTTGGAATACCATGATATTGAATGGTTTGACTTGGAAACAAACAGAGATCATTCTCTTATTTTTGAGGTTGAATCCAAGTACTGCATTTCGGATTCTTTTGTTGACCATGATGGCTACTCCATTTCTTCTAAGGGATTCCTGCCCACAGTAGTAGATATAATGG
This sequence comes from Bos indicus x Bos taurus, assembly GCF_003369695.1. Classification (NCBI taxonomy): domain Eukaryota; kingdom Metazoa; phylum Chordata; class Mammalia; order Artiodactyla; family Bovidae; genus Bos; species Bos indicus x Bos taurus. The sequence goes on from NC_040101.1 coordinate 43,788,891, forward strand.
TCATCTGAGTTAAAGTCACCCATTCTAGTCCATCTTATTTCGCTGATTCCTAGAATGTTGATGTTCACTCTTGTCATCTCCTGTTTGACCACTTCCAATTTGCCTTGATTCATGGACTTAACATTCCAGGTTCCTATGCAATATTGCTCTTTACAGCATCGGACTTTGCTTCTGTTACCAGTCCCATCCACAACTGGGTGTTGTTTTTGCTTTGGCTCCATCCCTTCATTCTTTCTGGAGTTACTTCTCCACTGATCTCCAGTAGCATACTGTGCACCTACCAACCTGGGGAGTTCCTCTTTCAGTGTCCTATCTTTTTGCCTTTTCATACTGTTCATGGGGTTCTCAAGGCAAGAATACTGAAGTGGTTTGCCATTCCCTTCTCCAGTGGACCACATTCTGTCAGACCTCTCCACCATGACCCGTCTGTCTTGGGCGGCCCCACACGACATGGCTTAGTTTCATTGAGTTAGACAAGGCTGTGGTCTGTGTGATCAGATTGGCTAGTTGTCTGTGATTGTGGTTTCAGTCTGTCTGCACTCTGATCCCTTCTCTCAGTGCCTAACGTCTCACTTGGGTTTCTTTTACCTTGGACATGGGGTATCTCGTCACAGCTGCTCCAGCAAAGTGCAGTCGCTGATCCTTACCTTGGACGTGGGGTAGCTCCTCTCAGCTGCTGCCCCTGACCTCAGATGTGAGGTGCCTCCTCTCCGCCGTCCTTATGTGCCATCGCAGTTGCCGTGAAGGAATACGTCAAGGCTGTATATTGTCACCCTGCTTATTTAACTTATATGCAGAGTACATTATGAGAAACACTGGGCTGAAAGAAGCACAAGCTGGAATCAAGATTGCCAGGAGAAATATCAATAAACTCAGATATGCAAGTGACACCACCCTTATGGCAGAAAGTGAAGAAGAACTAAAGATCCTCTTGATGAAAGTGAAAAAGGAGAGTGAAAAAGTTGGCTTAAAGCTCAACATTCAGAAAACTAAGATCATGGCATCCGGTTCCATCACTTCATGGCAAATAGGTGGGTAAACAGTGGAAACAGTGTCAGACTTTATTTTTCTGGGCTCCAAAATCACTGCAGATGGTGATTGCAGCCATGAAATTAAAAGACGCTTACTCCTTGGAGGGAAAGTTATGAAAAACCTAGACAGTATATTCCACTCCAGTAGTCTTGCCTGGAAAATCCCATGCATGGAGGAGCCTGGTAGGCTGCAGTCCATGGGGTCGCTAAGAGTCAGGCACGACTAAGCGACTTCACTTTCACTTTTCATTTTCATGCATTGGAGAACGAAATGGCAACCCACTCCAGTGTTCTTGCCTGGAGAATCCCAGGGACAGAGGAGCTTAGTGGGCTGCCATCTATGGGGTCGACCAGAGTCGGACACAACTGAAGCAATTTAGCAGCAGCAGCAGACAGTATATTAAAAAGCAGAGACTTTACTTTGCCAACAAAGGTCCATCTAGTCAAGGCTATGGTTTTTCTAGTGGTCATGTATGGATGTGAGAGTTGGACTATAAAGAAAGCTGAGTATAGAAGAATTTATGCTTTTGAACTGTGGTATTGGAGAAGACTCATGAGAGTCCCTTGGACTGCAAGGAGATCCAACTAGTCCATCCTAGAGGAGATCAGTCCTCAGTGTTCATTGTTCGAAGGACTGATGTTGAAGATGAAACTCCAATACTTTGGCCACCTGATGCGAAGAGCTGACTCATTTCAAAAGACCTTGATGCTGGGAACGATTGAGGGCAGGAGGTGAAGGGAATGACAGAGGATGAGATGGCTGGATGGCATCACCAACTCGATGGACATGGGTTTGCGTAGACTCCGGGAGTTGGTGAAGGACAAGGAGGCCTGGCATGCTGTGGCTCATGGGGTCGCAAAGAGTTGGACACAACTGAGTGACTGAACTGAGCGGAACAGAGTTTATGGTTCTTTGGCTGGCCCTTTAAAAGCTATTGGTAAACACAGTTCAGTAGAGATCTTGTGAAAACTCATTTCTATTACCAGCAAAATAATATCTAGTAACTAAACACTGTGAAGTATAATTAATTATACAGCATTGTTCTGTTAAGAGCAATAGAATATTTACAGTATCCCTTGTTGATGCATTTTATTTTCCAAGAATGAAAGTTGTTTTGCTGCAGAATGTAAAACAGACTTTCCTTGCAAACATCTATAGAAGTATTTCAAAAATATTATCTATTATATATTTCCTTTTAAAAAAATTACACTAGAGTAGAATAGCATGAAGACATTATTTTTAAGAGATATGTACAGTCTTTGTTCAGAATTGAGAATGGTTTATTCAATCTAACTTGGAATTTTTAACTTGGATGTTATAAAAGTGTAAAATAATGATTATTCAGGTTCATTTGACTGATCTAGATATAGAAAAAATTCTTCAGTGGGGGAAAAAAAATTCCTCTTTGCGACCCCATGGACTGTCCATGGAATTCTCTAGGCTAGAATACTGGAGTGGACAGCTTTTACCTTTTCCAGGGGATCTTCCCAACCCAGGGATCAAACCCAGGTCTCCCACATTGCAGGTGGATTTTTTACCAGCTGAGCCACAAGGGAAACCCCTAGATATAGACAAAACTCTTCAGAGAGAAAAAAAAAAAACAGTAGGGTCACATTTCAACATTACACAAACCATGTTTTTGGAACTCAGACTTTCTTTTATGCTTAAGGATTCCAGGAACATAAACACTTTTATTGAGCATCTTCGCAGTCCCCTCTGAGTATCGCTGTTTTTCATCTAGGGTTCCTGTCCACGTGTTATTTATATTTCTGAGCTTCTTGGATTTATTAAGATTTACTTGTCTTTTCTGTGTATCTCCAAAGTACTATTTTCTATTTACTAAATCTTTCAGACTCCAAGCTCTGGCATCATCTATCTTTTCCCAAGCACCGACTCTTTTTGGGCTCAATATTGTGTTCACGATGCAGAGGTCCTGTTTCTTTTCCCAAGAGGAAAACATTACTGAGTTATGTGTGGGGACCTGAAGACAAAAATCTGGCCCTGAAGTTGCTGGAGATTATTCATACGGAGAATTTTCCAGCTCTCTCTGTGTTCCTGCCTAGAGCCATTGAATGCCTCCTAAATCACTGACAGAAAATTTAGATCAATACATTGCCTGAGGTCATTTAAATTTCAAATCTGCTGCCATTTTCTTGCTTGTAACTATTGGGAGAGAAGAGAAGTGTGCCTACAGTTAGTGACCTGGAGCCAAGGAACTGGCACAGGAAACTTCAACTCAGAGTAAAACTTATTTATGCTCTGCTGAAGGAAGTATGTCAAGGTTAATGAGTCTAAATTGGCATTCTGGCTTCTGACTTAGGGCTGGATTGGGAACAACATATAGTGATGAGTCTCTTTGCTCAATTCTATATCACTTTTTATAGTTTAAAATTTAGGTGTATATATGTGTGTGTGTGTGTGTAGGTGAGCATAGGAAGTATTATTCTGGCTCCATACAAATGACCTGTGACTAAGATCAAAATTTCATGACTTGCTAAAACAAGTCAAGTGGCCAAATTAACTTATTTACAAAATAGAAGTAGACCCACAGATGTAAAAAATACATTTATGTTTACCAGAGGATAAGGAGGGGAGCAATAAATTGGGAGACTGGGATTAACATATACACACTTTATATATAACGTGTAACTAGTAAGAATCTTCTGTATAGCACAGGAAACACTACTCAGTACTCTGTAATGACCTATAGGAGAAAGGAATCTTTAATTAAAAATAAGACAGGAGGTGGGTGCAGAATGCCCAGTATTTCCAGGTCTTCATGACCAGCACAGAGCACAGACAAAATTATGCTCGCTGGATTCAACCAAAGGTTATAATTGGGTAATTTCCACTCTGTGCATGTTGACAGCCATTATGGCAGTCATTTCCATCATAGCTGGCCCTGAAGACAGAAACAGAGGATACAATTTAATTTTTGCTACTTATGATATGCTGAGCTATAGTGACAGGTACCCCTAGAACCCAGATTTGGGTTTTTTGAGGTGTTCTCCATTAAAAGGAACCAGAGCTCATTAGAAAAATGATTGATTCGGTGTTGGCACAGAAAAAGGACAAGAAAAACGGAAATCTCTCCTACTGCCAGAAAGTTAAGGAAACACTTTAACATTGGCAGTGGCAATATGGAAAAATGTAGAAGCCAACTCAAAGGAGCTGCCAATGATCAAATTTTGGACTATATGAGTGACAAAATAATGATAATGATGAATTATTACCCATGGAATCAAATAAATACCCATGTGTAATACTGATACAAATAAATGATTAAATAAACAGTAAATCGGACAAAAGAAACAGCTTTTTCTTACAGTAGGATTCCAATTATAAGTGTAAAAGGAAGAATAGAAGTAAAAAAAATAAAAATGACCTTTTCCCAAACCATAGTAATCATTGCTGAATTGTGTTTTGTTCCAAAAATAACTCAAGGTAGCTTTAGTAGAAAATGCTTATATATGTGTATCATATTGTTTATCTTCAAAATTATATTGTCTGTTTGGGGAGGTATCCTTTTCATGGTTTACCTGAAAATATATATTTATTTAATCTGAACTATCATAATTCACTATCCCTTTTTTTTTTTCAAATAAAACTTGAATTGTGTTCTATATACTGTTTTTTCTCATTGAAATTAAAACCTAAGAATTCATCAAATAGACTTAATAACAAATTTTAGGGGAGAAGTGGTTAATTAGAAACAGTTACTGAGCACCAGTGATGTGCACTTTGAAATTGCTAACACAGCATCTAATTTGTCTGTTTTTTCTTTTGAATTTTATTTATTTATTTGACTATGCTGGGTCTTTGTCGCTGCATGGACTTTCTCTGGATTCGGTGAGTGGGGGCTGGTCTTTGTTGTGGTGCTCGGGCTTCTCACTGCAGAGCGCAGGGTCTAGGGGCAAGGGTTTCATTGGTTGCCGCACGAGGCTCCTGGGCTCCGTAGTTGTGGGGCATAGGCTGAGTTGCTCCCATGTGGGGTCTTCCTGGACCGAAAGATAATGTCTCCTGCTATTGGCAGGTGGATTCCTTACCCCCGAGTCACCAGGGAAGCCTAGTTGTCTATTTTTAACTCGCCAATTGAGAAACTCAGTTCATTGATCCAGGGGTTATATAATTTATTTTCCAAATACATGTTTCTTTTTTCGATTAATTTTTGTTGTTTTAACTACATTGTAGTCAGAAAACAGGTTATCAGTTTTTGTAATTCATTGAGACTTGATTTGTAGCCTAGAATTTGTCAGTTTTCAGAAATATTGCATGCATGCTTTAAAAGAGTAAGTAGTCTTTAATTTCTGAGCAGTGTTCTATCTATGGCTATCAAATTTATTAATCATATTATTTAAATTTTTATATCTTTATAAGTATTTTTCTTGTTCTCTCAATTTTTGAGACCAGAATAACTTTAAGTCTATTATTTAGAAGTAGCCCTGTGTGTAATTCTTTTGATTTTTGGTTTATATATTTCAAAGCTATATTATTTGATATGTAAAAGTTTAGTATTGCTGTATCTTATTTGTTAATTGTCCCCTTTAACATTGTGAAGTCACTATGACTTTTTTTTTTCTTTTCAAGGCCATATTTTGATATTGACAGATCTATATATTTGGTTATTATTTGCTTGGCATATATTGCACCTTATTTATTGCCATCCCATCACGTGTATTTGACTGTAGATGTGTCACTTGAATATCATATAGTACATTATTAAATTCAATATGAGTGCCTATCTTCTAACTAGTATGTTTGATCCATTTATATTTACCATGTATATTTAGAAGTATTTCTGCAGTATTCTTTTCAACTTTATACTGCTTTTTCTCAAGTTACATTCATTTCATACCTATTTTTTATTGTTAATATTCCATTATTTCTCTCAATTGTTTCATTCCTTACAACTCCATTTTTATTGGTTTTAATAATTAACATTAAAAATATAGCATGTCTTTTAAAATCAACCAAAGATCAACAATCAGGATGTCCACCCTACTCCTGAGTAATACTGAATGGTTTAAACTCTGATCATCTCCATCAATTTTTGTTCTATCTTACTTTTTTACTCCTAAGACGGTGCTGTTTTTGTTGTTCTATGCCATCATTGTTCGCTTTGATTCCCAGTATGTTACCCTGTTTATTTGTTCACCATTCTATCTTGTATCAGAGATATTTTTTTGAGGAGGGTAATTTACCTTCTTCTTGAAGTGTGTTTTTAGAAGCAAAAGTAGTGGGAATCTGCTCACGCTATATTGTGCCTTATAATCTACAAATAGATTTTATTGTTAATTGTGCGTGAGGAAGCCGGATGCACAATTCTAAGTCAATAGGTAGTGCTGTTTATCACGTGAAGGATGATGCTGCCATCCAGTTTCTATAGTTAATGTTAGAATGGCAAGCTCATTGCAGTTATTTCGTAGGTGGTTGTATTAGTCTCACAGAGCTGCCATAAAAAACTAGCACACATTGAGCGGCTTAAAATAAAGAAATATAGGGAGAGGGTGGGAAGATTTGGGAGAATGGCATTGAAACATGTAAAATATCATGTAAGAAACGAGTTGCCAGTCCAGGTTTGATGCACGATACTGGATGCTTGGGGCTAGTGCACTGGGACGACCCAGAGGGATGGTATGGGGAGGGAGGAGGAAGGAGGGTTCAGGATGGGGAACACATGTATACCTGTGGCGGATTCATTTTGATATTTGGCAAAACTAATACAATTATGTAAAGTTTAAAAATAAAATAAAATTAGAAAAAAAAATAAATAAAAAATAAATAAACACCCAGCAGTGAAATTGTTAAAAAAAAAAAAAGAAATATGTTGTCTCACAGTTCTGGAAGCCAGATGTCCAAAGTCAAAGTACTGGCAGGGCCATTTTCCCTCTGAAATTTGTAGAAGAAGACCTATGCCATGCCTCTGTCCTGGTCTCTGGTGGTTGCTAGCAACCCATGGCATTCCTTGAACGTAAAGCCATCATGTCAAACTCTGCCTCTATATTGACATGGCCATCTTCCCTTTGTGTGTTTCTGTCTCTTTACCTTCTCCTCTTTTATAGGAGTCAGTAAAATTGAATTTAGGGCCTACCCTACTCTAGTATCATATAATCTTAACTAATTAATGGCTACAAAGATCCTATTTCTAAGGAGTCATATTCTGGGGTTCCAGAAAGGAGATGAATATGGGGGGAGGGAGGGAGGGATATTTAATCCAGTTATACTGTTGTAACTTTTTCTTGTGGCTGTTTTAAAACTGCAGATTTTTCTTGAATTTCCTGTGATTCCTCTAAGATATTTATTTTTATGTATGGATTTCCTTACATTGATCCCACTTGAATTTGTTGTTGTTGTTGTTATTCCTGTCTTCAGTTAAGTTGCTCAGTCATGTCCAGCTGTTTGTGACCCCATGGAATGCAGCACGCCAGGCCTCCCTGTCCATCACTAACTCCCAGAGCTTGTTCAAACTCATGTCCGTCAAGCCAGTGATTCCATCCAACCATCTCCTCCTCTGTTGTCCCCTTCTCCCCACACCTTAAATCTTTCCCAATATCAGAGTCTTTTCTATTGAGTCGGTTCTTCATATCAGGAGGCCAAATTATTGGAGCCTCAGCTGTAGTATCAGGCCTTCCAATGAAAATTCAGGACTTATTTCCTTTAGGATAAACTGGTGTGATCTCCTTGCAGTCCAAGGGACTCTCAAGGGTCTTCTCTAATACCACAGTTCAAAAGCATCAATTCTTCAGCATTCAGCCTTCTTTATAATCCAACTCTCACATACATCCATGACTACTGGAAAAAAATACCTTTAATTTGACAGACCTTTGTCAGCAAAGTAACATTTCTGCTTTTTTAATATGCTGTCTAGGTTGGTCATAGCTTTTCTTCCAAGGAGTAAGGGTCTTTTAATTTCATGGCTGCAGTCACCATCCGCAGTGATTTTGGAGCCCAAGAAAATAAAGTCTGTCACTGTTTTCAATGTTTCCCTATCTATTTGCCATGAAGAGATAGGACTGGATGCCATGATCTTAGTTTTCTGAATGTTGAGTTTTAAGCCAAATTTTTCACTCTCCTCTTTCACTTTCATCAAGATGCTCTTTAGTTCCTCTTTGCTTTCAGCCATAAGGGTGGTGTCATCTGCATATCTGACGTTATTGATATTTCTTCCAACAATCTTGATTCCAGCTTGTGCTTCATCCAGCCCGGCATTTCACATGATATATTCTGCATGTAGGGCTTCCCTTGTGGCTCAGCTGATAAAGAATCCACCTGCAATGCAGGAGACCTGGGTTCGACCCCTGAGTTGGGAGGATCCTGAGGGGAAGGGAAGGGTTACCCACTCCAGTATTCTGATCTGGATAATTCCATGGACTGTATAGTCCATGGGATTGCAAAGAGTTGGACACAACTGAATGACTTTCACTTCATTTCACTTCACTCTGCATATAAGTTAAATAAGCAGGGTAACAATATACAGCCTTGACGTACTCTTTCCCAATTTGGAACCAGTCTGTTGTTCCATGTCTGGTTTTAACTGTTGCTGCTTGACTGGTATACAGATTTCTCCGGAGGCAGGTAAGGTGGTCTCGTATTCCCATCTCTTGAAGAACTTTCCACAGTTTGTTGTGATCCACACAGTCAAAGGCTTTGGCATATCAATAAAGCAGAAATAGATGTTTTCTGGAACTCTCTTGCTTTTTCCATGATCCAGCGGATGTTGGCAATTTGATCTCTGGTTCCTCTGCCTTTTCTAAAACCAGCTTGAACATCTGGAAGTTCACGGTTCACATATTGCTGAAGCCTGGCTTGGAGAATTTTGAGCATTACTTTACTAGTGTGTGAGATGAGTGCAATTGTGCAGTAGTTTGAGCATTCTTTGGCATTGCATTTCTTTGGGATTGGAATGAAAACTGACCTTTTCCAGTCCTGTGGCCACTGCTGTGTTTTCCATATTTGCTGACATATTTAGTGCAGCACTTTCACAGCATCATTTTTCAGGATTTGAAATAGTTCAACTGGAATTCCATCACCTCCACTAGCTTTGTTCATAGTGATGCTTCCTAAGGCCCACTTGACTTCGCATTCCAGGATGTCTGGCTCTAGGTGAGTGATCACACTATTGTTGTTATCTGGGTCATTAACCACAGATAGTACTTCTGTGTATTCTTGCGACCTCTTCTTAATATCCTGCTTCTGTTAGGTTCATACATTTCTGTCTTTATTGTGCCCGTCTTTGCATGAAATATTCCCTTGGTATCTCTAATTTCTTGAAGAGATCTCTAGTCTTTCCCATTCTGTTGTTTTCCTCTATTTCTTTGCACTGATCACTTTCTTATCTCTCCTTGCTATTTTTTGGAACTCTGCCTTCAGATCTTTCCTTTTCTCCTTTGCCTTTAGCTTTTCTTTTCTCAGCTGTTTATAAGACCTCCTCAGACAACCATTTTGCCTTTTTGCATTTCTTTTTCTTGGGGATGGTCCTGATCACTGTCTTCTGTACAATATCACAGACCTCCGTTCATAGTTCTTCAGGTACTCTGTCTATCAGATCTAATCCCTTGAATCTATTTGTTCCTTCCACTGTATAATCATAAAGGATTTGATTTAGGTCATACCTGATTGGTCTAGTAGTTTGCCCTACTTTCGTCAATTTAAGTCTGAATTTTGCAATAAAGAGTTCATGATCTAAGCCACAGTCAGCTCCTGGTCTTGTTTTTGCTGACTGAATAGAGCTTCCCCATCTTCGACTGCAAAGAACATAATCAATCTGATTTTGGTATTGACCATCTGGTGATGTCCATATGTAGTGTTGAGGGTGTTTGCCATGAACAGTGTGTTCTCTTGGTAAAACTCTGTTAGCCTTTGCCCTGCTTCATTTTTTACTCCAAGGCCAAACTTGCCTGTTCCTCCAGGTATCTCTTGACTTTTGGTACTTTTGCATTCCAGTCCTCTGTGGTAAAAAGGACATGATTTTTCATGTTAGTTCTAGAAGGTCTTGTAGGTCATCATAGAACTGTTAAACTTCAGCTTCTTTTGGTGTTAGTGGTTTGAGCATAGACTTGGATTACTGATATATTGAGTGATTTGCCTTGGAAATGTACAGAGATCATTCTGTCATTTTGAGATTGCATTTCAAGTACTGCATTTCAGAATCTTTTGTTGACTATGAGGGCTACTCCATTTCTTCTAAGGAATTCCTGTCTTACCAATTCTAGAAATTCTTAGCTTTTGGCAATTGGAGTAACTTGTGTCTTTCATCTCTTAATACTCTGTTCGTGGAATGCCAATTTGATGTATTTTAGACCTTCTCACTCTAATCTTTCATGCCTCCTAAGTTCTCTCTCATATTTAAACTGCTTTTCAAATCTTCCATCCAGTTTATAATTTTAATTATTGTACTTTTTATTTCTAGAGTTTTTTGCTGTTTCTTCAAATCTCTCTCACTGTTTTCTTATATTTCTTGTTTTTTTTTTTTAACCTGGTTTTGAGTTACTTCTTTTATTTTTATAAACATAGACATTGTTATTTTATAATCCATGTCTTTTCAGTACAATAGCTGAAGTCTTTGGCATCTAATTATGTTATTTGATTTTCTGACTATCCTTCATGAGAGATCACATTTGGTTGAACTACATCTGTGAAATCACAATGACTTGAATTTTACATGCCTTTGTAAAGAGAGAATTTGTATGTATAACTCAGGCCACTACTAACCTGAAGTATCTTAAATTTAGTTCTTCTGCATCACACGGGTAGTAAACACTAAAAAACTGTACAGTTAGAGGTCAGTTCTTATTTATAGAATCTTAGCAAAGTTCTCTCTTCTTTCCTTATTCCATATCCTGAGTCAAGACCAAATCAGTCAGTTATTTTGCTAACCCCCTTCTCAGGCTAGTAGATTTCTCTGCCTTACCTTTACACTGAGGTGTGACCTTAGTAGGTACAAGATTTATGCAAGGATTTCAGTTGCAACTTTCCTCCTAACATAGACCCAAGGTTTGTCTCTCACCACCACAATGCCATTAAAAGCCAAGACTTGTATTGGTTCTTGTATTACAGAAAACAGAACAATTCTAAGACCATTTCAAGTTTACGACTCTAACTGTATTCATTCACTTGTTTAATAAACATGTATTGAGAACTTGCCTGATGCCAGGGCCTAAACAAAAGAGTCTGTAGTCCACTTAGCTCACAACTTGAGGTATTACCCTTGCCCACATTTGTTGGAATATCAACAAGTTAAAAACTAAATATCAAAGTTGTAAAATGTGCTATTAAAAATATATATTTATTTTTAATATTTTCAATAAAGCAAAATGAAGATAAAAATGATAATATTTTATAAAGAGTGGTTAGAAAAGGCTGATATTATAAGATGGTCTTTTATCATCAGTCAGTCAGTGAAAATAAGGGAATTCTTAGGTGGGTATCTGGGTGAATAGATGAACGTTGCAAATTCCTGAGATGGGATCTATTTAAAGAACAAAGAGGAGATTGGTTAGAGATAAAGTCAGAGAGATGGATGTGGTGGTTGTGGTAAGGAATTTCTGGACGGGCAAGATCATAAAGGATGACCACTGTTAAATCTTTTTATTTTACACTGAATACTATTGAAAGCTCTTGGTGTGTTTAAATCTAAGGAATAATTTGATGTGACTTACAATTCTGTTTTTGCACTCTTTTGATTTCTTTTCTCATCTTGTGATCTCACTGTTTTTGTTAAAAGTGTGCATGTGTTGATGTAGTTTTCTAGTACACGTGGCCCATTAGAAGTAGAAATTCACATATATTTATCCAGTTGCAAATGATGTTCATCTGTATTGTCATGATCAAAATAGAAGATTTTTTTTAATGTTGGAAGACTACTGATTGATTTTAATATGTCTGAGGCCAGAAACAACTATTCCTAGCATCCTTATAGTATGCTGATTTTTATAATTTAGACTGTGCTGTTGACCTTTTTGTGCTTAAAGGGTTGACTTAATTGTAGTGAGACATAAAGAATACCAGGAGACTGCTTTATTTTCTTAATTCAATTTTTAATGTCATTTTTTTCTCTTAAATAATGCTATGCTAGAATTTAAATAGCCTTTCTTACACATGAGATGGAAGTATTCGACAGATGGTTGGCATCTTGCTAAGGGTCCATCAGGATGTGTAAGTCAGTGTACTTACCTCTTTTAACTTTGATGATACCTTCTAAGAAATTTGATAGTTTCTCCTGCCTTTAATTCCACTGCCTTGTGAGTGACAAGCAGTCTTTTGAATAAGGAATAAGTTTACATCTCAACACTACTAAGCCGAGTAATCTTCTTCAGTTCAGTTCAGTTCAGTCTCTCAGTCGTGTCCGACTCTTTGTGACCCCATGAATCGCAGCACACCAGGCCTCCCTGTCCATCACCAACTCCCGGAGTTCACTCAGACTCACGTCCATCGAGTCCGTGATGCCATCCAGCCATCTCATCCTCTGTCGTCCCCTTCTCCTCCTGCCCCCAATCCCCCCCAGCATCAGAGTCTTTTCCAATGAGTCAACTCTTCCCATGAGTTGGCCAAAGTACTGGAGTTTCAGCTTTAGCATCATTCCTTCCAAAGAAATCCCAGGGCTGATCTCCTTTAGAATGGACTGGTAATCTTCTTAAAGACATTTAAAAAGTTATTTAGGATCCAAATGTATGTTGAAATTTAACTAAATGTACTACTACCAATATAAGTAATTAAACTGAAGAGACAGCGTAGATAAACCAGTTACATTCTAGCAGAGTCAAAATATAATTAACCTAGTTGGGTAATAGTAGTTCTGTTAAAACTGTCTTCTCTACTTGGAGGCTGGCAAGTTTCTTTTTCATGTTGATCTTCAGATATAACCTAATGCATAAATAGTAATATGTGGATTTAAAAGGTGGCAGTGAGATCTTAGAATTGAAGAGGCAGGATATTTAATCCACAGTTGACTTTCAGCTTATTTCAATTTTTGTATGAGTGAAGCAAATGCTTCTTAAGTGTCTTATAATGAAGAAACTAGCTATTTCTACTTCATGAGAAGCAAACAGAGTAGTTTTCGGTGAAAAAAAAAATTCAGTGGAAAAAAAAATTACAAGATATTCTTCAGGTCACTTTTAGCCATAATCCTTCAGACATAGTTGGGATATCAATATTACTGTTAGATGGCATGTGAATCATAGCACTGTCCCAGAAATCATAAAAGTGGTTTAAAAGTTCAGTGTTCTATTAAGTCCACCGTGTTCTATACTATTTGGGAGGTGACTAGCAAACACTTGTGAGTCGGTGCACCACACGATAGGTATCCGGGCAGCACAGGTATGAGTAAAATATGAGTTATGGAGTCATGTCTTGCTGACTTTGTTGAGAAAGACTAATTCCTACAAATAACGAATAAAATGAAGCGAAATTTCAATTTTTCTCAGGTCAAGATGTAATCCATCAAGGGAAAAATTCAAACACTGTCTGGTCTAAGAAATAAGAAAAAGTTATCTCCTGGTGTATCTGATCTTCTGAACTGCCCCTCTGTATGCCACAGTCTCCAGGCCAGGACATTACAGTGACTTACTCAAAAGTTTATACTAAGCTGAAAGCAAAGGATAACCAGCATGTTGATGCCAGTAACTTACCAAATCCTGTTATCAAATCAGACCCCACTGCTCACTGTAAAATCAGTACTCACAAATGTTGATAGGAAGAAAAGGTGATTTTAATTAGAATGTCAGTAATTTGGAGATATAGCGGATTCAGCATCCCCTCCAAACCTACCTCCTAAGATTCTGCTTGGCCATGAAAGCTTTTAAGGGGAAACAGGGTTGCAATCTTGGTTTATCATTGAGATAGGAGCTCAAAGTCATCTCCCACTGTGTACAGACTTGTGCACAAGCTTGTCAGCTCTTTGTGATTTTTCTTTAGATGCTCTCTTGTTCACACAGTTGGTTTATGAGATTACTGAAGGGGAAGCTAAGGAAGAGATCTGGTCATCTGGTTAATTATGTATTCTTCATTTCTACTTCTTTGATCTATAGCTGGAACCAGCAAGTTAGGCAAAGTTGGCCAAAATATTGGAGTTTCAGCTTTAGCATCAGTCCTTCCAGTGAATATTCAGGGTTGATTTCCTTTAGGATTGACTGGCTTGATCTCTTTGCTGCCCAAGGGACTCTCAAGAGTCTTCTCCATCTTCGTGCTAACATAGGGTGCCATCTTCTTAGAGCAGAAGATGTCAGCATGGGTCTGTAGCATCTCTTTTCCAACCTTACAGTTGCCCATTTACATATATGGGCAGAATAAGCTATAATTATTTTGATGCTCACAATGATACAGATTATTATGAGCAGTAGTGTTAATCTCATTCTCTTAAAGCCAGATCTTGGAACTGTGCTAGCCATAAGCTCAGTATTGCTCAAGATGGAGCAGTTTATGTCATGGCTGCAGTCTGGTCATCATACAGTTAACTTTTTCCCTCTGATGGCAGTTACATATCTTTTAAAAAAAGTCAGGAATGTATATCAGATACTGAGTCTGTGACTCTATTGTCCTAATCATTAGCTGCTTGGGCCTGCTCTTTTGTGATTCAGGGAGACCTGGGAGGCCAGCTTTTCTGTAAACTAGCGGCAGGAGACATGGAGGGGCTCTTGAATTGATACTTGGCGGGTGGCGGGGCACACAAGGTTCCACTTAATTCCAATCCTAGTCAAAGGTTTTCTGGTCTCCTGCTTTATTGCTTTAGCCCTCATTTTCTGTTTCCTCTATACACATATTTAAAATTTGCTAATTTGAACTGTCAAAAGATAAACTGAGGCATATTAATTTTTCTTAAAGTTTACTTAAGCAAAAATTGATTCAGACAAGACAGCATCCCACTGAACAGATAGAAAGGAGCTCCAAGGAGCTGTATAGAATGGAAGACGTTTATAGGCAGAAGGGAAGTTATATAAAAAAGAAAAGCGAAAAAAAAAAAAAAATTGGTTATTGCAACATTACTCTCCTTTAGAGGATGTCAGGAATCAGGCAGATTGCCTTACTTGATTCCTAATTAGCTGGTTTAAGAGTCCATTTCTGGGAGAACTGAAACTCTAACTCTCGGTTTGTTGACATGGCTTAACATAAATGGATGTATGTGGGGCCTGTTGTCTTGTTTTAAACAGGATACATTTCCATTTGTTACAGTTATTTTTCCTGATGACCGATTAACTTCTAAAATTTTTAAGATTCTTTAGTTTTTAACCAGTTTTCCGGAGAAATCCATTTCCTTCCCATCACCGTGCAAGCCAATAAACTCAATTAGCTTCTTTGTCTTCTTTCAAATCTTTCCAATTGACCCTCCTTTGGCTCCAGTCATTTCAACATCACTTCATCATTTCAGAAAGCATCGTAGACCTTATAGTATGAGAGAATGTGGAATCAGATGGCCATCAAAACTTGCATGGGCCATAGGCAGCTGGGTACACATGGCTATTTGAATTTATATTTAAATTAATTAGAGTTATATTAAAGGAAAACTGTATTTCCCCAGTCATACTAGCACAGTTGAAGCCCAGTGGCTAGTGGATACCATAATCATCATAGAGGAACATTTCCATTGTTGTTGAAAGTTCTATTGGAAAGCACTGGTTCAGACCAGAGAAACCAAACAGCTCTGTGTCTAAGTTTAAGGCACTGTAGAGCCCCATTTAAGCCATTCCATGTTACTCAAAGTTGCAAAAAGTTACTATATGAACTAAAAGATAAAAATTCTATTTCAATTCAACATTTTCTCTCCACTATTTACCTGAGCAAAGAGTCCTCCCAAAAGCAGACAGGAGAAGCAAAGGAAGTGAGAAACCTCTCGGTGGGACTCTTTCATTCTGAAGAAGACTCTACTGCCATTTCCCTTTATAAAGGTGTCATCTGCCAAAATGGAAATTTGATGAGTTAACAATTTTAAGTAGCCTTTTTAATTTTTTTTCTGCCTGACATTTTTATGCTGTTTCCTGTGGTCACAAATGAGCCAGAAACCGCTGACAGAGGGGATATATGTGACATCTATTTTAAAGTACTAACAGGTAGCAGGTATCTGATTAATCTAAGTTGTCTATTTTCTTTTTCTTATCTCCTGGCTTTGATTCAAGGCTAATGTAATTAAATGATCATCCTGAAATAGATGAGCTTCCAACCAATGTTAAAGTTTTTATTAAAATATAGCATGTTAAAAAGCACACAAATCCTGAGTGTAGCTTAATTAAATGTCACCAAGTGAACACACTGGGTCATCAGAAAAGCAAGAGAGTTCCAGAAAAACATCTACTTCTGGTTTATCGACTATGCCAAAGCCTTTGACGGTGTGGATCACAGCAAACTGTGGAAAATTCTTAAAGAGATGGGAATACCAGACCACGTGATCTGCTTCCTGAGAAATCTGTATGCAGGTCAAGCAGCAACTATTAGAACTGTACATGAAACAACACACTGGTTCCAGATCGGGAAAGGAGTACATCAAGGCTGTATATTGTCAAGGCTGTATATTGTCACCCTGCTTATTTAACTTATATACAGAGTACATTGTGTGAAGTCCCGGGCTGGAAGAAGCACAAGCTGGAATTAAGAGTTCTGGGAGAAATATCAATAATCTCAGACATGCAGATGATACCAACCTTATGGCAGAAGGCGAAGAACTAAAGAGCCTCTTGATGAAAGTGAAAGAGGAAAGTGAAAAAGTTGGCTTAAAACTCAACATTCAGAAAACTAAGATCATGGCATCCAGTCTCATCACTTCATGCCAAATAGATGGGGAAAGAATGGAAACAGTGAGAGACATGATATTCTTGGGCTCCAAAATCACTGGAGATGCTGACTGCAGCCATGAAATTAAAAGACACTTACTCCTTGGAAGAAAAGCTATGACCAACCTGCTGCTGCTGCTGCTGCTGCTGCTGCTGCTAAGTTGCTTCAGTCGTGTCTGACTCTTTGCGACCCCGTAGACGGCAGCCCACCAGGCTCTCCCGTCCCTGGGATTCTCCAGGCAAGAACACTGGAGTGGGTTGCCATTTCCTTCTCCAATGCATGACAGTGAAAAGTGAAAGTGAAGTCACTCAGTTGTGTCCAACTCCTAGCAACCCCATGGACTGCAGCCCACCAGGCTCCTCCATCCATGGGATTTGCCAGGCAAGAGTACTGGAGTGGGGTGCCACTGCCTTCTCCAGTGACCAACCTAGACAACATATTAAAAAGCAGAGACATTACTTTGCCAACAAAGGTCCATCTAGTAAAAGCTATGATTTTTCCAGTAGTCATGTATGATGTGAGAGTTGGACTATAAAGAAAACTGAGCACTAAAGAATTGATGATTTTAAACTGTGGTGTTGGAGAAGACTCTTGAGAGTCTCTTGGACTACAAGGAGATCCAAGCAGTCCATCCTAAAGGAAATCAGTCCTGAATATTCATTGGAAGGACCGATGCTGAAGCTGAAACTCCAATACTTTGGCCATCTGATGAGAAGAGCTGACTTATTGGAAAAGACCCTGATGCTAGGAAAGATTGAAGACAGGAGGAGAAGGGGACAACAGAGGATGAGATGGTTGGATGGCATCACTGACTCAATAGACATGAGTTTGAGTAAGCTCCTGGAATTGGTGATAGACAGGGAGGCCTGGCGTGCCGCAGTCCATGGGGTCACAAAGAGTCGGACACAACTGAGAAACTGAACTGAACTGAAGTGAACACACCTGTGTAACTCTCACTGTTTTAAACCCTCAAAACCCTCTGTGTGCCCTCTCCCCATAAGTATCTTTTCCTTATTCTTAGAAGTAGCCTCTATCACGACTTCTTTTTCTGTGAATTACTTTGTTCTATGTTGTTTTATTTTCTTATTGATGTACAGGTGACTTACAGGGTTGTGTTAGTTTCTTCTGTACAGCAAAGTGATTCAGTTTTGTGTAATATACATATATGATATACATGCATACATATATTCTTTTTCCACAATTTTTTCATTATGCTTTATTACAGGATATTCAATACATTGTTGTTCCTTGTGCTAAACAGTACAGCCTTGTTGTTTATCATTTTGTCCTATTTTTGGAATAGAATTATACAGGGTGAGATTTTTATGCCTATCTTCTTCGGATGAATGTCATGTTCCTGGAATGCATATTGTTGCATATGGTTATATTCTCTCATTTCTTTTGCTGTCTAGTAAGCCACTGAATGAACGTACCACCGTGAAACCATTGGTTGCTAGATTGTTATGAACTTTCTTATACAAATCCACCATAACAGAACTTTGAGAATTTGGCACCTTAAGGAATACTTTCACCAGTAACGGAGGACGCAGCAATGTAGACTCATATGGCAGTAACTACACTTCTCTCAGCTTCCAGTAGTTCACACCCTGGCTTTCATTCAACTCAGTCACCACAGTGTCCAAAGGCAATGCCAGTCACTGGGGTTAAAACCAGGATTTCATCATCTGTTTCTGCTCAGAGAGGCACTGGCTTTGGGGGATAGCCTGGAAAAATAACCTTGATATCTGGGTACATGTTCACTGCATCTTTATTTTTATTATTTTAATTAATTAATGTGGTTGTAATTAATTTGTTGATTAATTAATTAATCCTGGTCATGCACACAGGATTTAGTTGCAGCATGTAAACTCTGCACTGAGGCATGTGGGGTCTAGTTCCCTGATACGAGTGAAACCCAGGCCGCCTGCATTGGGAGCAGGACCACTGGAGAAGTCCTATGCATCTGTAATAAAGTCCCAAGTTGCCAAATGGAAGGAGAGATATGGGGCAGAATCTTAGGTGAGAAAGGGACACAGAAGATCCCGTATTTCTGTTTCATGGTCAACCTAAGATTTTTTTTTTCTTTTTTGACATCTTGATGCATAGCAACTTAACTATGTATATTTTGTTTTTCCCATGAGCTGAGTAAAGGAGAAAGAAGCTAGGGATTAAAGATCAAGGAGAGGTCTTTTGTTCTCACTGTTGGCACATCTAGCCATAACAGTCTGATTAAGACATTAGTTAGAAAATGAAGAGCTGAGTGGATTCAGGGAGAAAGAGGTCTTGCTTTCTCAGCAGGCTCTCAAAGCTTCGATTAAAAACAATCATTAACAAATATAAAGGGCAGCACTTATGCAACAGCTTCACAGGCAATCTCAACATGGTAAAGGAAGCTTTGGATACAGAGAGTCTGGAAAGCTTCTGACCACAGCAAGTAGCTTTATATGCAAATTGTGCATTCCCTGTGAGGGACGAGAATACATTTGGACATTCACATAATTGTAATGTCCAAATATGATTGGGATTAGGATTTTTAAAAAGAGTAAATCTTTAGCACCTGTCACCACCACCACCATCACCACTATTGGGTTGCACCCAATAGTGAGGCCTGTGCTTGTCCAGCTTCAAGACAGAAGAAGGAACCCCAGTCAGTGACAAAGACATCAGTGGTTTAATGGATCGGGGAGCTTACACGACTGAAGCAAGGTCCTGGAGCAACACCCCACCATGTACAGTGGACGGCACGGAGGATGTGATGGCAGGTTTTGCCCCCAGTAGGAAGGGGAGATTACCTGTTGTAGCGGAATGGATGTCAGGTTGGATCATAGGTTACCAGGAAAACTGGCAGAGGGATACAGTCCTCACTGCGCCCTTTGATAAGAACAATCACTAGCTGAGGTCTGGGGCAAGCATATAGGAAGGTCACTCCTGTGGGTCGGGTGTAGGTGAAGCAGGCACTGATCCAGCAGAGGATGTACAGAGAGCAAAGAGAACAGCCATCTTCAGTGACCTGACTATGTAGCCACCACCCTAGATTTACTTGAATCTGAACCTCTAGGGTTGGGGACCAGGAATCCTGTTTTTCAGAATTTCAAGGAGATTCTGATAGGCATCTGATGTGAAAATCACTTCTCTAAAGAGAATCAGATATCAAATTGCTTATCTTTGCTCTGAAGGATAAGAGGTTAGTTACTTAGATTGCATTGTTTTATAGGAAGAGGTGACTTTTCATATAAAGAGGTTCACTATTTTCCTTTATTTCACATTCACTAAAAAAGAAGTTGTGCCCTAGATAAATGTCTTGTTTGGAAGCAGCTGGTTCAAGATAAAGACACCAGATCCCTGAAGCTTCATAAAAGACTGATAAATCTGTGTGTGGTAAGGTCAGGTCTGACACAGTGGCTCCATGTTTCACACAAGTAGAAGAGGCCTCAGGCTAACCGTCAGTCATTGCCTTGGGATATAATGTACTCATATTATTCATGGGACTACTGATCTCCTAACTCTTCTATATGAATTTTGCATTCATTTACTGATATTTATGAAGGCAACAGGGGCAGGGGGCAACAGATGATGAGATGATTAGATAGCATCACCAATGCACAAACTCTGGGAGATAGTGAAGGACAGAGGAGCCTGGAGTGGTGCAGTCCATGCATTTGCAAAGAGTCTGACATGACTTAGTAACTGAACAACATCTACAAAATGAATGTTCATAAATATTTATTGAAGACATAGCACTATGTCAGGTTTACTCTACATATGAGGCCACAATGGTGAAAGATAAAGTTTCTGACATTTATATCTTACTCCTCTTTCACTTTCAGCTATTGCTTATTTTTTTTTATTCCTGCAACTGTCTTTTTTCTCTTATTACTGTATATCTGCTGAAAATCCATATAAAATCTATATTGTTAAATAAATAACAATATTTTACGTGCAGCTACAAGCCAGTAGTCTCCACAAAAGGATGTTTTACAAGCATAGTGCCTAAGAAGCAACCTATTTGTTTTCTCTTTTTTTTTTTGTCTTTTTCTTAGTAGCTTTTGACTTCTTCTTGATGGCTAGCTTTGTTAAATGTCTTACTCTCATAAAAACGAAGCCATTTTGTAAAAAAAAAAAATCCCTTGAAGAGCTTGCTAGCAGATTACTTTGGGCCACAGAGCATTTTCCATTCGGATTCCTTTGATTTTTTTTCATAATTGATCTTGTTCAGAGAGATCTTCCTCAAATGTCAATCTGAACTTTTCTTTCCCCAAATCCTTGAGTTTCTCCATATATCTTTCAGTCCAAAGATCAAACTCTGTAGGCTATCTCTAAAGGCACAGGGTTCTAGAACCTTGCCTTCTCTCCTCTGCTTCTGCACACCCCGCCGCCCCTCATGGAAACAAGATATAAAGTTCTCTGATAGCCGCAGGCGAGTTCATTGTAGCTCCTTGGCTCAGAGAAATCCTCTGCTCAGAATGGCTTCTCACTAACTCCTCTCAATCTTCAAAACTTAGTTCTGTTGCAAGAAAATTTCCCTGAATACTTATGGATTCAGATTCTTATAATTGTGCTGCTATCATATTGCAGTGCTATAGTGCCCTATACTGCCCTCTATTTGGGGGGCTCTCCCCTCTAGACTAACCTCCTTCAGGGCAAAGCATATGCTCAGAGTACCTGGGATGAAATAGACACTGAATTAATGTAAAAATCCACGAGATCAGTGTTTTTTTTTTTTTTTTCTTTTTTTGCTGTTTTGATTCCTCATTGCCTGATACATGAGGAGCATTAGATACTCACTGAAAGAATAAGTGAATACAATGAGCTAAGGATACTTTCATTTGTTGTCTTCTGAATACTACATATTATGTGAGAATATTACACATGTGGTGGTGTATTTATTGATCTAAATGCATGAGCACTAATTACTGATGAACAGTTTTAATGATGCTATTAATTCTGAAAATTAGTGATGGGAATATCCAAGCAGTTGATCTGTGATTTTTGAACCATTACCCACAATGATATTTAGCCGTAAAATAACTTAACATAAAATAACTTTAACTTAACTTAAACTAACTTAAATAGTCCTCTATATTTGTGCTATCCACTATGGAGCTATTATCCACATGTGGCAACCACTCAATCCACTAAATTTGAATAATTTAAAAATGTACTTTCTGAGTCTCATTGGGCTTCTCAAGTGCTGCGAGTGGTAAAGGACTACCTGCCAATGCAGGAGATATAAAGAGATGCAGGTCGGATCCCTAGGTTGGGAAGATCCCCTGGAGGAGGGCATGGTAACCCACTCCAGTATTCTTGCTTGGAGAATCCAATTTAAGTTTTCAGTACCCACATGTAGCTAGTGGCTGCCATATTGCAAGCATGAGTGAAGTCGCTCAGTCGTGTCCGACTCTTTGCGACCCCATGGACTGTAGCATACCAGGCTTCTCCGTCCATTGGATTTTCCAGGCAAGGGTACTGGAGTGGGTTGCCATTTCCTTCTCCAGGAGATCTTCCCTACCCAGGGATTGAACCCAGGCCTCCTGCATTGTAGGCAGATGCTTTACCATCTGAACCACCAATACAGGATATTAGATTTAATGATATGGTAACAAGTCTGGAGAAGGAAATGGCACCCCACTCCAGCACTCTTGCCTGGAAAATCCCATGGACAGAGAAGCCTGGTAGACTACAGTCCATGGGGTCGCAAAGAGTCGGACACGACTGAGCAACTTCACTTTCAACAAGTTAATAAACTGGAAATTTACCCATTTTGCTGTTACTTTTTTGAGTAAAATTTTGAGAAGAAATGGGCTTCCCTTTTGGCTCAGCTGGTAAAGAATCTGCCTGCAATGCGGGAGACCTGGGTTCGATCCCTGGGTTGGGAAGATCCCCTGGAGAAGGAAAAGGCTACCCACTCCAGTATTCTGGCCTAGAGAATTCCATGGACTATACAGTCCCTGGGGTCACAAAGAGTCGGACACAACTGAGTGACTTTTGCTTTCGCTTGAGAAGAAATATGGTGGTCATAAGGAAATGCATTTCAAAACATGATGAATACTTTGACATATGTTTGCTTATTGAAACCAAAAGTGTTTGCTAAATTAATGCCAAGTGAATGTTAAAGAAGATACTCATTAGGAGGTCAAAAAATATCTGAACTTTGAACTTCAGTGTAATTCAGTATTGTTGTAGTTTCCAATTTTTGGTAAAATTAGCATATGTATAGAATTTGTGTAAGTTAATACTCTTTTGTTTAAAGCTAGTTGCATTTGGTAAAAGTTTTTTCCAGTACATGTAATTCTGTAGGGTCATTTTCTTAAGTCAGTCTGAGGAATACTAGATATGTATAAAGCACAGAATACTAAATGAGGATTAATGAAATCATCATATCTTGGTGCATTTATGCTGCAAGGTAAATATAGCATAATGTGTACCATTTAAATATAGCATAGTGTGTATCATTTTTGAAAGCTTGAAGGAAAGGGCAAAGTTTTACATGAATACTTCATTTGTAAAACATTTAAGATATGTGTCCTCTAAATATAATACCATAACAAACAGTAGAAATGTTTTCTCAAACTTTTTTATCGCATTGTTAAAGTTTGCTTTAGATAAGGAGAAACAGAGTTTCTAAACTCTATCCCCTATTGTACTGAATAAAACTATAGGAAACAGAAATATATAAGCCATAAAAGCTCACACTAGATAAAACTGTGATTCTATTTCTATTGGTTTGTCTGAAACAAGATTTCAGGAGCTTGAAACCTCTTGGGTCAAACAGTCAGCTGTTAGAGGGTTTTTCAACATAAGATTCCCTTCACCATTGTAAAGTTGGATTAGATTTCTTCTTGTACAAAATACAGCTTTACTATATAAGGGAATATAAGGAAAGTGGTAAGGGGAGAGGTGATATTTTTCTTTTCCTGCCCCGATCTTACAATCTTTTCATCCAAAACACAGAACAGATCACTGTGGTTTAAAATACCTCCTTTTCTGGCAATAGACATTTCTTGTGGGTTCTTTCTTTTCTCTCCTGATATGGATGGAGGTCCTCATAGCTGAGCTAATTCCTCCCATTCTCTATTCCTCACTCTCTCTATTTTCCAGGGTATACAGAGCAATAAACAGAGATTGCTCATGTTTTCATGTTGCCTTTATGGTTCTGTGTCCCAAGTTTTATTTGTTTGGGGATAAGGAAAAGGCAGAGGAACCAGAGATTAAATTGCCAACATCCGCTGGATCATGGAAAAAGCAAGAGAGTTCCAAAAAAACATCTATTTCTGCTTTATTGACTATGCCAAAGCCTTTGACTGTGTGGATCACAGTAAACTGTGGAAAAATCTGAAAGAGATGGGAATACCGGACCACCTGACCTGCCTCTTGAGAAATCTGTATGCAGGTCAGGAAGCAACAGTTAGAACTGGACATGGTACAACAGACTGGTTCCAAATAGGAAAAGGAGTACATCAAGGCTGTATATTGTCACCCTGCTTATTTAACTTATATGCAGAGTACATCATGAGAAACACTAGACTGGAGGAAACACAAGCTGGAATCAAGATTGCCGGGAGAAATATCAATAACCTCAGATATGCAGATGACACCACCCTTATGGCAGAAAGTGAAGAGGAACTCAAAAGCCTCTTAATGAAAGTGAAAGTGGAGAGTGAAAAGGTTGGCTTAAAGCTCAACATTCAGAAAACAAAGATCATGGCATCCGGTCCCATCACTTCATGGGAAATAGATGGGGAAACAGTGGAAACAGTGTCAGACTTTATTTTTGGGGGCTCCAAAATCACTGCAGATGGTGACTGCAGCCATGAAATTAAAAGACGCTTACTCCTTGGAAGGAAAGTTATGACCAACCTAGATAGCATATTCAAAAGCAGAGACATTACTTTGCCAACAGAGGTTCGTCTAGTCAAGGCTATGGTTTTTCCTGTGGTCATGTATAGATGTGAGAGTTGGACTGAGAAGAAAGCTGAGCGCCGAAGAATTGATGCTTTTGAACTGTGGTGTTGGAGAAGACTCTTGAGAGTCCCTTGGACTGCAAGGAGATCCAACCAGTCCATCCTAAAGGAGATCAATTCTGCATGTTCACTGGAAAGACTGATGCTAAAGCTGAAACTCCAGTACTTTGGCCACCTCATGCAAAGAGTTAACTCATTGGAAAAGACTCTGATGCTGGGAGGGATTTGGGGCAGGAGGAGAAGGGGACGACAGAGGATGAGATGGCTGGATGGCATCACTGACTTGATGGACATGAGTCTGAGTGAACTCCGGGAGTTGGTGATGGACAGGGAGGCCTGGCGTGCTGCGATTCATGGGGTCGCAAAGAGTCGGACATGACTGAGTGACTGAACTGAACTGAACTGAATGCCAATGTCTAGTACATAACAAGAAAAGGCATGGCACAAATTGTGCTACCAGACAATTTTCTCAACCACACTAGAAAGTAGATAACTCAGTAGACAGAAAGTGAGAAAAAGAAATGGGTCACATAGATAGTATTGCTGGAACCAGTATTTAAACACAGGAAGAGACCATGCTATCTAATATTGCACTGCCTCCCTGGAAGAGCGCCCTCTGTTCTTTCAAAGTCAGTCTTCAAGTTGGAGGTGAAGATGTTTCCCTCAGCCTTCTTAGTGTCCCTTACTGAGTCTGAGGGCTTCCCAGGTGGCGCCAGTGGTAAAAAACCCACTTGCCAATGCAAGATGCCAATGCAAAAGATGCATGTTGGATCTTTGGGTCAGGAAGATCCCATGGAGGAGGGCTTAGCAACCCACTCCAGTATTCTTGCCTGGAGAATCCTGTGGACAGAGGAGCCTGGTGGGCTACAGTCCATAGAGTCAGAAAGAGTTGGACAAGACTGAAGTGACTTAGCATGTATGCCAGCTAGGTCTGAAAATTAAACTGACAAAGATTAACAGGAGAAAAACATGACTGTAATTATTTAATATACATTTTACATGACACAAGAGTCTTTGTAAGGAAATGAAAACCCAAATAAAGAAACCTGAGTATATTATTCATGCTAGTTTTGGTGGAGATTGGACAGTAGAAGTATGTAGGTCAGAAGAGCATAAGTCAAGTGCCAGCTGGGGGAACTTATTAGCAAGGCCTGTCTGTTGATCTCAGCATCCCTTTGTCTTTAGAAATAAGGATGTCCCCTTTCTTAGGATATAGGGAGGCATCTCTCATAGGAGTTTTTTGACGTGTTTCTGGGGAGAAGGGAGATGTCAGGATGACCTTCTTACTTCTGCCATTTCTTTTTCATTCAACTTCAGTTTAACATATTCAGTATGCCAACGTGACATATTTGGGGCTCATGTGTCCTCAACCCCACCAAGAGATATAAGCCATGATAATCATTACCTACATTTTCCAAAATGGTATAAGGATATAACTGAAAACCATCACTTCTACCACTGCAACTTGACTCCTGCTATTTCAGGTCAGTTCTTCAATCGTGAAAGAATTTTTTTTTTTTTTCCCCTGTTTTAGAGATAGTCATTGCATTAAATGGAAATGCTAAAATCATAAAACATTTTATTTTATTTATACATTTTATTTATAGTGAATAGATTACCTGAAACAGGCATTTCTCCAGAGATCTACAAATAGCTAATAGGCAGATGAAAATATGTTGATCGTTAGCCATCAAGGAAATGTATATCAAAACTATAAGATTTCCCTTCACACATGTTTGAGAAAAAAGTGTTAGGTATTCAGCCACATCCAACTCTTTGGGAACTCATGGACTGTAGCCTGTCAGGCTCCTCTGTCCATGGAATTCTCCAGGCAAGAATTCTAGAATGGGTAGCTGTTCCCTTCTCCAGGGGATTTTTCCAGGGATAGAACTCAAGCCTCCTGCACTGCAGGAAGATTTTTTTTTTTTTTTTTTTACCATCTGAGCCACCAGGGAAGCCTGTGGTTATAATAAAAATAAATTAACAAGGGTTGACAAAGATGTATAGAAATGCTATACAAATGGAATGCTCATTTGTTGCTGGTGGGGATATAAAGCAGTATAACCACTTTGGAAAACAGTCTGACAGTTCCTATAAGCTTTAACATAAGAGTTATCATATGATGGAGTGATTCTACCCCTAGGTATATACCTGAGGGAAATTAAGCAAATAGGCACACAATAATTTGCAAATAAATGTTCATAGCAGGACTACTTTTTTAAAGATAGAAAGCAGATCAGTGGCTGCCTAGGGCTGAGTAGGGAGATGAGTGAGGATTAGAAGTGAGGCTAGTGAGTTCAAGTTTTCTTTTTGGGGTGATGAACATGTTCTAAATTTAAGTTGTACAACTCTATGCATATACCAAAAAAATATTGCATGAAATGCTTTAAATGAGTAAAGTTTATGGCATGTAAACTATATATTATTAACATTTTTAAAAAAGAGATGACTGGAAAAATAAATCTCAGTACTGTTTAAATTTGATATTGACCAGACCTATCCAGCAGATATTTTTATGTATTTCTTATAAATGATCTATTGTTATTCCATACAAATGTTTTCATTCTAGCTTTGTATTTTATTTCTCTCTATTCTACCAAAGCCCCAGTTTAGTACTTGGAAGAATAAGGACAAAAGATTGATTTTATAAATCTTTCATTATTGCCTAAAAATCACCTTTTCTAGACTAATAAACTTCCTTACTTAGTGGAAATGATGCTTGATGTTCCCTTCACATTCAATCCCCGGTATGAAAACTATTCTGTCCTCTGACTATCTCTTTCTTAATGCCAAAGGATGTGACAGGGAGAGCTGGACAGACTTAGATTCAATGGTGCTTCAACCTCCTACAGGCTGTGTGACTCAGGGCAAACCAGATCACTTCTCTAAGCGTATTTCTCCCTACTGCCTCCAGAGTTTAGTCAGCTTAGAGATGATGTATGTCAAGTGCTTGGCATTAGTTAGCTCATTAATAGAAGTTTTTAATTTATTAACCATGACTCTGTCTTCCAAAAGAGGGCATAGAACTTATAACTGACATCTGTGTTAGTTCTGGAACATTTGAGAGGCTCTTGCTACTATCTTCCTTCCTCAAAAACAGATCTCTCTCCTACCCCGAGTCTTGTGGCTGATGCCTGAAATTCCATTATTATAGGTTCCTTTCATCACTTCAAAGTATTTGATCACTGTGTAAATAAAAAAGGCATATTAGAGTAAAAATATTTTAAACAATTATATTCCATGTCTATATCAATGTAAGTGAATTTTTCTTCCTTTTCTTATTAAAACAAGCAAAAAAACCCTTTAGTTGTATGGCAGGTAAGACCCAAAAGCCTCACAGAGTAACTGAAGAGGAGCTGGAAAGGGCACTGCTTGCTTCGGGTAGCAGTCTCCCAGTTGCATGTAGAGTAGGTTTGTGTTTCTGGTGGGACTTAGAGGGAAAAAAAAGAAAAAAAAAAACTCTACCCACTGTTGACACATTTTGCAGTCCTGGTAATTTGCTAAATTCACCACAGTGATCACAGGAGATGAGTTTCACAATCCTGCCTTGGCTGGCCCTGCCTGGGTCAGTGGCCAATTCATCCATCTTCCTCCTCTTTATGAATCATCCTGGGCAAAAAGGACAATGGACAGGAGATGCAGAAAAGCCTCTTTTCTCCCCAGGATAATCCAGCTCTAATTCCTCAGGAAGGGCAGATTTGGGCCATTTTAAATCAAGAATATTTTTGTTCAAAAAACAAAACAAAACAAAACAAACAAACAAAAAAGAATATTTTTGTTCAAGGCCCCTAGTTTGCCTAGTTTGCACCTCCCAGCAAAAGCACTTACTAGGGGGTAATTGCTAAACCTGTTTATCCCACCAACCAAGGAGTCTATAAATTACCTCCTAAAACATTCTAATTAAGCAATTTTTTTTTCCCTCTAGGAAAACAAAGCCCCAGATTACTAGAATACAAGTTGTCTGAACACGTGTGAAAAGGAGAGATATAAATTCACTGTTCCAAGGTCATCTTCACAGCCTCAAAATGATGCTTTGATGTCACTTCTTGAAAGGCCTTGATTGGAATTTAAGTTGTTTGTTAGAAGTGTTTTGAGCTCAGTTAGTTGAATACAATTTAAACTTTTCTTTAGGGGAAAAAAGCATATTTGCTTAATTTACAAAAGTTGATTTGCTTAATTTGTACTCTTAATCATGAAGGGAAAGGCTACCCACTCTAGTATTCTGGCCTGGAGAATCCCATGGACTGTATAGTCCATGGGGTCTCAAAGACGCCTGGTGACTTTCACTTTCAGTCATGATCGAGTTCAAAGACAGAGTTTAAAGGCACAGATCAGAGCATATGGTTTTCATGCCATTTTCAATAAAACTACTGAAAATAAATTAACAAAAGCTGGGCAGTTACTTTTAGCTGCTTTGGTGATAATGGTCCTTTCGTTTTGGTACACAGGAATATGTAGATGAAGTTTGAAAAATATTTAGCAGCAGAATTCTGTTGACAGTTCATTCTCACTGAAACATAAGCATGTTGATTTTATGGTTTCAAGATTTCTTCTGTTTACAGTAGACAAGATATAAAGGCAACCTGAGTGTCCATGGATAGATGAATGGATAAAGACGTGGCATATGTATATATACATACAATGGAATATATTACTCAGCCATAAAGAAAGAATGAAATCTTACCATTTGTGACAACATGGTTGGATTTAGAGGGTATTATGCTAAATGAAATTAATCAAAGACAAA
Source organism: Bos indicus x Bos taurus (assembly GCF_003369695.1). Taxonomy (NCBI): domain Eukaryota; kingdom Metazoa; phylum Chordata; class Mammalia; order Artiodactyla; family Bovidae; genus Bos; species Bos indicus x Bos taurus. The sequence continues at coordinate 43,818,390 of NC_040101.1, forward strand.
TACTATATAATTTTGCTTATATGTAGTATCTAAAAATAACAAATTAAATATTTCCATCAAATCTAATAGCTATGTTTTAAAGCAGAGTAAAAGCAGGAGTTGTAAACTCAAAGCATTACAAGGAATGGCAAGTAGTTGTATGAATAACCTAGCGTAAGATCCAGGGATTCAGGGAGAGGTGGGCTTGTGGACAAATAGGAACATATATGTAAATGCACTCAAATTCAAAATTTTTGAGAACCTTGACTGGTCAGACAAAACATATCTGCAGGCTCAACTGACCTACAAGACACAGATTTGGGGTCCCTAGTGCAAAGACATTTAGTTTCTACAGGACAAAACTTGGACAAAATTAATGGTGGTGAGATGCGGGGAAATAAGTGATTCTAGAGATTTTAATACTGTAATTTGTTTCTTAAAATAGATGAGGATTTTTTTCTCTGATTGATGTCTGATATGTGTACAGTGATGAAATCAGTTTGACTATAGGTTTACCTAAAGATAGCAAATATATTCTATTAATAGGTGATGATTGTTTTTACCCTCTTAGAGCGAGGTTTGTGTGTTTTTTTAGTCCTTCTTATTGCTATTGCTGTATTATTTTACATGGACATTTGAGATACAGAATATGACTTTATGAAGGTTAGTGCACCAAGAAAGCCCTGTGTAGGTCCCTGCGTGCATGTGTGCATGCTCACTCAGTTGTGTCTGGCTCTTGAGACCTCATGGACTGTACACCCCAGGCTCCTCTGTCCATTGGATTTTCCCAGCAAGAATATGAGTGGCTTGTCATTTCCTTTTCCAGGGGATCTTCTCAACCCAGGGACGGAACCTGCATTTCCTGCACTGGCAGGCAAATTCTTTACCTCTTAGCCACCTAGGGAGCCCGTATTGGTCCTTCCATCACATTAATTTAAATATAACATTTTTAATGTGGCTCATGTTTTGAGTATTATTAAGGTGAACCTTTAAGGTAAACTGGGAAGTGAGATATTGTTATCTTTTTCTGTGGAACGGTCAGGGATACATACATAAGTAAATTCCTAAATAGGTACAAATTCCTTCAAATCCATTTGAGGTAGGAAAGAAAGGCTGGCAGGTACACTTAAGTGGCCTACAGATTTTTTGCAGTAGAATTATTAAATATTAGTAACATAGTAAAACCAAATTTTGATTAAAATAGCTAATTAAATAAAATAACTTGTGGGAAACTGATGGTTTTATTACTTGATACCCAAGAAATTAACTAGTCTACTTTTTTGAAAGACAACAAATAAGTAATCAAGCAGATAAGATTTTTTAAATGACCAGACTTTGTGACACGTATGAGAGATTTCAGATGTCTGCAGATTTATACATATTGAATCATACAAAATCGATTATGGATTAAAATGTTATATATTTTATTCTAACTCTTGATAATTAGTTACCTACCTTTGGGAGCTAAATCAACTCCTCATTATAAAGAGTTGTCATTAACCAGAACATCTAGGTTCTTTTTCTAGGTACATACTTGGGAATTTTTACATACAGCAAATAAGCACTGGGTTTGTTATTTTTGACAGTGCTACCCCAAATCACTTTGTTACATGTCCCTTACTGGCATAAGCTCTATACTGTGGTACAAAAATATCAAGAAGAAATACGTCTGTTAACATCTCATGAGAAAGGTCATTTGTAATATGAATTATCTGTGAAACTGAACTTTCAACTGGGGGAGTACAACTTTTAAGGTGCATAGAAGCAAATGAAAATATTAAAAAATCTGTTTCAGTTAAGATCTGAAGTATACATATATATGAAATATATTAGCATACTAGCTATCAATATCCTATAATAGTAATACTATCAATAGTACTAACATTAGTTATATTTATTAGCTTAAATATATTCATTTCCTTAAAATGAATTAGGTTTTTACTGTATTTTCAACAAAAGATTGAGAAAAGCAAGCTCCAATCAGAAATCTATCTGGTGATTACCTGGCAGTGTAAAGCACCAAGAGGCTGTCAGTTTCTTTTGTGAGAAGATTGTGAGATGTAACTGATAATTCAGTTTCTCTGCCACAGTAGGTTGTTGCACATAATATCCTTAGACCTCATTAGACCTAAGAGAATGGCCTGACACACCATAGGAAATAAGGTTCTGTGTGCTTAGCTAATGTCCCAGCACTGCATGGAAAAGCAAGAAGGTTTGCAAGCTGTGATTGTATTAAGGATTTTTTTTTTTTTTTTTTTTAAAGAAAAGCTTTCTACTTTTAGAATTCTGAGAATTAGAGTTGAAAAGTCATACATATCTCACTTGGATTAGCCTACCTTTACCTGAGATTCAGGTATCTTGTTTGTATCTTATCAAACGGTCCCAAACAAGAAGTCTTGGGATATCAGCAAACATTAAAACATACTGTGATATTAATCAATAATATGAAAGGACGATGAGCAGGCACTGATTAAAGCTGATGATTTATTTCCCAAAAACATGCACAGTCCAAACGGAATAAGCCATAAAGTGGGATTTCCAAATGTGTTCCACCCCACTACCTTTACTGTTGTTATGAGTGTATTTGTGATTGTATTTGTAGTCTGCCCATACATAGGAAGACTTCCCTGGTGGCTCAGATGGTAAAACGTCTGCCTACAATGTGGGAGACCCAGGTTCGATCCCTGGGTTGGGAAGGTCCTCTGGGGAAGGAAATAGCAACCCAATCCAGTACTCTTGCCTGGAAAATCCCATGGACAGAGAAGTGTGGTAGGCTACAGTCCATGGGGTTGCAAAGAGTCCGACAGGACTGAGCAAACTCACTTTCACACATAGGAAAATGCAGGATGCCAGGGTTAAAACACGATTCTGAGTGTAGTAGACATGTATTGTTTATATTCTCATTCTCCATCAGTACTGGGTCCAACCATGAGTGAATTGGAAATGAAGAGAAAAATCTATTCTATTCAGCTTAGCAGAGTAAAGGTGATTGCTTGTATTATCTATGTCTAATGTATTTTCTAATGCAAATAGTTATTAGAGCTCATTTGCTCTGTGTTGAATTTAAATTATTTGTGGGGAAATTCATGTGTTAATAGGATTTTTTCCACTAAAATTGATAACATTTTTGTCCTTCTCATGTGCAATTTTTGCTATATATAGTGAATACAGAAATGAGTAAAACAGTCCATGTTTCGAGTTCCTGATCTACTAAAAGTGGGAGTAGGGAGTAGAGGGTAAAAGTAAAATATACTGAAAGTCACTCAGTCGTGTCTGACTCTGCGACCCCATGGACTGGGGCCTGCCAGGCTCCTCTGTCCATAGAATTCTCCAGGCAAGAATACTGGCATGGGTAGCTGTTCCCTTCTCCAGGGGATCTTCCCAACCCAGGGATTGAAGTTGGGTCTCCCTCATTGCAGGTGGATTCTTTACCATCTGAGCCACCAGGGAAAGGAAAAGTGAAGTAGCTCAGTTGTGTCCGACCCTTTGCGACCCATGGACTATAGCCTACCAGGATCCTCTGTCCATGGGATTTTCCAGGCAAGGGTACTGGAGTGGGCTGTCATTATTGCATGACAATTTAACAAGTGCTGTCAGTAATGAAGTCACAGTACCTATAAGGCATTACTGGGATACAGAGTTCTCTGTGGGGAATAAACATAACAGGAAGCCTAATGTCTCAATATCCAGGATGGTGCTCCTGATACCTACCATAGAAAAAACATGGTTGGATATATAATACACAAGTATTTGTGTAAGAATCAGTATAAAAAATTATATCCATTCCTGTAATTTCTTTAGCTTTGCCTTTTTTCAAAGGAAAAAAGAAAGTATTAAGGCCCCATGGAACTCTGAATAGATTACCTTTTGTTAAAAAAAACAGCAGATACTAAACTCAGCTAAATTTTACTTTTCAGTCTGCATTAAACAATGCACGTTTTACTACAAAAAAGAACATTAAAATTTAATGGTTTTCAGTTAAAAGTCTTTTAGTGAAAACTTTGGGATACAGCAACTACAATTTTGAAGTAACCTAGCCAACTCTGAGTTCATATTAACAAGAAATACTACAGATGTCAAGGAGTGTTTCATCCCCTCCAATAAGGGAACACATATAGAAAACATGGGGAAATTAACAGTATGAACAGTAAAACAGTAAAATAGGTAGCAGGAAATCGTAGAGAGCAAAACTTTAAGAACCAATTATCCATTTAAGGTATAAAAACCTTGCAAAGGGAAAATATTTCTAGGCTTACTTTGTATTATTATTTTTTCCCTCTGCATTGGCTTTTCTTCTTCTAAGATCAACTGGTTACTTCGGTGTTTCTGGGTGTTATTTGGGTTATTTCTGTTAATTACTACTTATTCTATCATACAAATGTTTGTCTCCACATCCTAAAGGCTTAAAGATAAATCAGGCAGTAGCTCTAAAGGTACCTGGTAAGCCCCACCTCCCTCCTACTGATTTTTAAATGTCTCATGGGTATGTATATTAGAATTAAATGGCTTTATTTATTGCTTGTAAAAGGAAAGTAATAACCAATTGAGCATATTTCAGGCTACAAGAATACCTTTAAACCTGGGTGTCAATTATTCTGATAAAATGGTGACAGATATGCAAATTTTGAAATAAGAACTAAAAGGCATTTTAAATGCTTAAATGTTCCTGAGACTAAAATTTTTAATTCCTGATTTTGGTTGACCAGATGGATACTATCTGTGTAATGGAAGTGAGTTTCTAGGAAACTTGAGATCTTTACTGCATGAAGCCTTCCACTATTTAAGAAAATAATTGATTATTTAAGAAAAGTCCAATGCTGTGTATAATTCATCCAGATCAACTAGACCCCTACACAATGATTTTGGGGAAGAACATGAGAGAATTATTTAGATTCAATTAATTCAAGACTATTGACAAATAGGACATTACTGAGATACAGTCTCATCAGAGCAGATTTAAGTAACTTAGTTGACCTTAGAACTGTCCTAGCAAAATCATGCTCAAGGCCAGGCCAAAATATTGCTGGAAGGGTGGGATAAGTAAAACATCACATCAATAAGGTGTGTCCTTAGCTTCAGAAAAAAAAAAAGGCAAATACCACAAGTTGAGAATTATTTGGTTAGCTCTAACATACTGAAGTAATTCCAAAATTTATAGTAAGACAATGCTTAAATCAATACAGCATTCTATTGCCCCTGAAATAGGATTTTGTATCTTAAATGGCTTACCAAAAAAAAAATACATCTTGTAATTCTGAGGTAAACATCTTTATTTTCTTATGCAACCAAACATGTTAAACTATCTTAGTATATTACTATTTGAACAGGTCATCTTTTAGTCTTTATGCAGTTTTCACATTGTTTTACTCCGAATTTTTAAAATGGACTTAACACCTTGTACACATTTAACAATACTGTATAACCTTTGTAATCTTACTTGGTATATAATCATGTTCAGTTATTTTTGTATATTTACAGGGAATTAAAGTAAACAGACCCACTCCCTCCTCCCCCTACCCCACAATTAAAAGTAAAGGAAAAGACAACAAGAAATAAGATTAGGTTCTGGGAGGAAAGAAACCCTAATCATTCAAGTGTGGGGTTTCAGAAGTCAGCTTTTTGCACCTACCCATCCTCTATGCTACAGAAAACCTTTGTAAGACTACCACCAAATATTTTCTAAAACCTTTCAAGAAGTTCCAGTAGATTTCTGGATTTGTTCCTTTAAAATCAAGATACTCTGCCTTTGCTCAGGAGGCAGCATGGCAATCTGATCTGCAGTCAGCTGAAGAACCTGCATGATCAAAGCTGCCTTTTCTTGATCCTGGGGGGTTACTTGGCTCTGCCCAGGACTAAAACTGCTAGGCTGGCCTCCACCCTGCTTGCCAGCTCCTTGCATGCCCGGCCCCTGCATGCCAGCTCCTTGCATGCCCGCCCCCTGCATGCCAGCTCCTTGCATGCCCGCCCCCTGCATGCCAGCTCCTTGCATGCCCGGCCCCTGCATGCCCGCTCCTTGCATGCCTGGCCCCTGCATGCCACCTCCTTGCATGCCCGCCCCCTGCATGCCAGCTCCTTGCAAGCCCGCCCCCTGCATGCCACCTCCTTGCATACCTGCCCCCTGCATGCCAGGTCCAGGGTTTCCCACCCCTGAAATGCTGGGAACCTGTCTGGGTCCCTGAGGACCACCTGCCCCCATATTAATAGGACCAGGACCCTGAATTCCCCCAGTCATAGGGCCTCTCGAACTGGGGCCAGGGCCCCTCATCTCCATTCCTCTTGCATCCATGCCTCTCGCTTCCATTGCTCTGGTTTCCATTGCACAGGTCTCCATTCCTCTTCTCTCCATCACTCGTGTCTCCAAGACCTCTGTTTCCATGGCTCGAGTCTCCATCCCTCGAGAGTCTCTGCTGCCTCTGCCATCCATAGGTAGCCCCCTTTGGTCTATCATAGGTCCTCTGGGCTCACTCATGAGCATTCTAGGATCTGCTAAGGGCCCTCCCCTCATCTCATGTGAGGAAGGGCCCCGGCTGTCATGACCAGCGGCATGGTGCATTGGAGGACCCTGATGTGGTGGGCCAAGATAGCCTCTGGGCTCCACTTCTCCGGTGACTGAAAGCAAAGTCCCTCCACGTGGGTCATTTGGAGCATCCCCTAACAGTCCTCGAGGAGGCAGGCCACCAGCAGTCATAGGCCCACGAGGCATAGGAGCTCTGGGATCAGATATCTGCACCTGCCCCCGCTCTAAGGGCACGGGACCAACCCCTGGCATTCCAACTTGGGGCTGCATTGTTCCGCCAGGAGTTAAGGGGCCAGGGCCAGGAACTGCGGCTGGCATTGGGCCTTGGGGTGGAATTCCACCTTGGATAGGGGTCTGCATCAGAGGAGGGATGTCTTTCACAGGTCTTCTGGCCAAATGTTGAGGCTGAGGGGCCGGGGGGTTCTGCTGGTTCAGCAGAACGTTAGGTCCAGGACAGAGCCCAGGGCCAGGGCCAGAAACGGATTGAGATTTCCCTGGGATGAGTGGTGTGACATGAATTTTGCGATGCAAAATTTTCAGAGCAATCTCTGGATCCATGATTCTCATCACTACTTGTGCCTGCAACAGCGCATAAGCCAGCTGTGGGTTTTGAAGTAACATATTTCGAGCTTCCTGGTGGCTGTTTTGGACACAGAGTTTCATCTGCTTCATCAGCTCAAACATTTGCTCCGGGGGAAGACTAGCGACTGCTCTGGTAATCGACTCTGGAGCATCTTCTGGATCGATAGGGTCCCCGTAGGGTGAGTCAATGATAGGCGCTGCAGGCCCTAGGCTCTTTAGCTCCTCCTTGTTCTTTTCACTGGCTGCATTGTCCACCCGAAGCGCTCTCCCGCTGAACTCCCGCCCATTAAGGTTCCGCATGGCACTAAGTGCGGTCTCCTGGTCTTGGTACTCGCAGAAGCCATAACCCTTAGGTTTGCCCGTCTCTCTATCGTATACCAGCCGGAAACTCACAACAGAACCAACCTCCGAGAAAATGTCCTTTAACTGCTCCTCAGTCGCCTCATACGGAATGTTCCCCACGAACACGGAACGCAGTGATCGATCCATTGCCGGGTCTCTCACCGCCAAACTCGACATGATTCCGGTCGCCACACAGCGGAGAGCGGCTTCTTCAAGTCGTCCTCTTCCGACCCACACTTCCGCCGAGCAGCGGAAACAACTTTCAAATTCCGGGTAGAAACCTCTCTACTCTGTTTGAATCGTTCCGCTAACCCGCAACATCTGCGCCTCTATCTTTTCCTAACTAAACTAATGCTTTCTGTCCTTAGTCCTTCCTGAGGCGCATGATTCCTTTCTCACCTCTTATTCTGCAAACTTTTCTACGGCGCTCTACCACCCTCTCCGGGAAAAGCTTGGTGTGGATCGACCACAGTAAAGATGGCCGCGTCAACTTCACCATGGTAACGCGGAGAGGCTGCTTTCTACGACGTCAAGGGCGGTTTTGCTTCCGTTTGACCGGCGGGAAACCGCTAACTGAAAGCGATTGAGGCGGCGTCGTCTGTGTTCTGGTAGAAGTATTTCCGTGTATCAGTTTCTCCATAGTAGAGTAACTTTAAGCTATATTTAAAATCACGGTGCAGGCAAAGAGGGGGAAATGTAGTATTTCAAAGCAGACTTGGAGTTTTCTCATTAAAATTCAAAAGTAATAGCTTGTTTTAAAAACGCATTTTTGGACAATAACTGTTCAGAAATACAAGCTGAATGCGTGTGCTAGCTCCACCCCCGCCCCCATCCTGTTGCTTCAGTCAATCCCTGAGGAGAGATGTCTGGTCCTTACACGTTTATTTTTGTGCGCGCACTCAGCAGTCGATCTTTTCTTTCTTTCTTTCTTTTTATTATTATTATTTTTTAATTTAATTTTATTTTAAAAACTTTACATAATTGTATTAGTTTTGTCAAATATCAAAATGAATCCGCCACAGGTATACATGTGTATCTTTTAAAAATAATATTTTTTCTTAGTTATATTAACCAATATTAATAATTTATTGAATTTTATGGCGACAGCGGATTAGTTAAATGCATTTAACCATTCTTTAGGCATTTAGGTTGCTTCTGATTGTTTTTAACTGAGGCAATGATTTCGCCACCTCTGTTATGAAGGAGGAAACTACTTTCTCTTCTGTTGCTAGTTTTGCTGGGAGAAGTTAAAACATGTGGAATGTGGGTCTGTCTCTGTTTAACAAGCAATTAGAATTGAAGCTTGGTGATTTGCTAAGTAGCTGGTAACCTGCAAAGCCTCACTTCTTACCCAGGTTAGTCCCTCATAGCTCCAGAGCATCTGCCATGTACTGTAGGCACTGCTGCTGCTGCTGCTAAGTCGCTTCAGTCGTGTCCGACTCTGTGCGACCCCGTAGATGGCAGCCCACCAGGCTCCCCCGTCCCTGGGATTCTCCAGGCAAGAACACTGGAGTGGGTTGCCATTTCCTTTTCCAGTGCACGAAAGTGAAAAGTGAAAGTGAAGTCACTCAGTCGTGTCTGACCCTCAGCGACCTCATGGACTGTAGCCTTCCAAGCTCCTCCGTCCGTGGGATTTTCCAGGCAAGAGTACTGGAGTGGGGTGCCATTGCCTTCTCCGACTGTGGCCACTAGAGTAGTTGAAAAATGGCTACCGTGACTGAGAGATTGAACTTTTAATTTCATGACTCTTATTAAATATCAAAACTGATATTCCTTAGACTTTTGGAAAACTTCTTAGTATGTTTAGAGCAACTTGGGTGTGAAATTGACTTTTGCAATGATAAAATATAAATTTAAATCAAAAACTATTTTCAGTTGAAGTTTAACATATTAATTGAGATATGCTAGTAAAATAAATGCAATATTTTGAAAACAATATAAAAAGTAAAATACCTCATTAAATTTTTATTTTTTCATATTAAAGTGATATTTTTAATACATTGGAAAAATATATTTTAACATCACTCATTTTACTTTGTTTAATGTGGTTACTTTAGAAAAATAATATTACATATGTAGATTGCATTGCTATGCTAAGTCACTTCAGTCGTGTCCGACTCTGTGCAACCCCACAGACGGCAGCCCACCAGGCTCCCCCGTCCCTGGGATTCTCTAGGCAAGAACACTGGAGTGGGTTGCCATTTCCTTCTCCAATGCATGAAAGTGAAAAGTCAAATGAAGTTGCTCAGTCCTGTCAGACTCTTAGCGACCCCATGGATTGCAGCCTAACAGGCTCCTCTGTCCATGGGATTTTCCAAGCAAGAGTACTGGAGTGGGGTGCCATTGCCTTCTCTGGTAGATTGCATTACATATCTATAAACTGTATTGCTTCAGAGCCTAAGTCTTAACTCAAGCAGAGACTCATTTTATTCTACATATTCCTTTTGAAGGGATTATTGAACTTTAACTTTCATCAAAAAATTGTGTTAAGATAAAGCAATTATCCTTCAATTAAAAAAATTTAAAAAGTGAAAAAATTTTTTATGAACTTTGGATATCAGAGTTCGAGGAGTACATCTGAGATGAGTGTGGGTTTAGGTATAAATCAGACAAAGCATCCATTTACCTTCAAGTGTCTTAATAGTTATTTGAAACAGGTTTGGACATAGCTTTGCAAAAATATTTAATTCTTTATTTGACTGTGCTGGGTCTTCATTGTGGTGTGTAGGAAGCTGAGATATAAGGATCTTAGTTTTGGCATGTGGGATCTAGTTCCCCAACCAGGGATCAAACCCAGGCACCCTGCCTTGGGAGCTCAGAGCTTTAGCCTCTGGCCCACCAGGGCAGGCCTGGACATAGTTATTCATTCAAATTGGTTTAACCACCCCCCCTGATTTTTTTTTTTTTTAATTAATCCCATGGATGGAGGAGCCTGGTGGGCTACAGTTCATGGGGTCGCTAGGAGTCGGACACAACTGAGCGACTTCACTTTCACTTTTCACTTTCGTGCATTGGAGGAGGAAATGGCAACCCACTCCAGTATTCTTGCCTGGAGAATCCCAGGGACGGGGGAGCCTGGTGGGCTGCCATCTATGGGGTCGCACAGATTCGGACACGACTGAATCGACTTAGCAGCAGCAGCAGTGTTAAATATAACATAAATGATGCCACTATAACCTATAATCAATATAAAATTATGAATTGAAATGTTGATATTTAAATACAAAGAGATATTTTACCTTTTGTAGTGCTGTCTCTGAAACCCAGTGCTTTAAGCCTAGTATTTTACATGTCAAGTCAGAGTAGATGCATTTCAACGGCTCAGAAGCATATGTGGTTGATGGCTAGTATCTTGAAAAGTGCAGTTCTAAGGAATTAAATGCCAGGACATGAGCGAAAAAAAATAAGCACATTTATAAAATGCTTCAAGAGTGGGTTGTAATGATGTGCAAGAAACAACCATGCATTCGTTCATTAAAGTTTTTTGCGTGCAGAGAACAGAAAGAACTCAAAACTTCTGCCCTCAAAGACTTCATCATCTAGCAAGGGAGAAAGACCTGAATTGATTATCATAACATCAGGTGGCAGATGCAGTGCCAGAGACGATCACAAGAAAGTAGAGAGATGTGCCATCCTTGGGGGAAGGGGGCTGGAGAACAGGGTCCTAAAATCACCATCCATTACGACTAGTTAAGGTCCCTGAAGTTCTCATCATTTGTGAAATGTTCATCGTCTCAGAAGTTCTGCATCATGAAAATAACCTGGTTAAAATGCAACTACCTACTCAGGCAGGGAGAACACGTAAACTCATGCATGCTCATTTACATGCATTACTTTTTAATTTTTATTCATTTTAATTTTTCCTTTTATTTATGTATTTATTTTAAATGAAGCAAAGATGGATATTTTTAATGAAAAATGTGCAATTCACAAAGAAGATAGACATCATAAACCATTAGACACAATAACAAAGAAGCAAACATGCATAAAGCAAAAATCAGAAGAAGTATAAGAGGAAAGAAAAAATATAATCATAGTATGACATATTAACATTTCTCTGAGAATATTTATTTTATCAAGTGCATAAAAAAGAATATAAGCATCTTGAATGATGTCTAATAATTTAAATATAACAGATTTATATTTAATTAATGTATATTAATCTTATATCTTAGACAAATATATTTAAAATTTTGTATCTTATATGTTACTAGATTTCCATAGGAAATTTAGAAAAACTGTCACAAAGATAAATGTTACTAAATTTCAAAAAGTAGAATTTTTTTTTGGTGTGTGTGATTCAGTTATACATACATATATTATTTTTGAAATTATTTCTCATTATAGGTTATTATAAAATATTGACTATAGTGCCCTGTTCTGTACAGTAAACCTTTGTTACTTGTTGCATATCTATTTTTTTTAAATTAGAAATCTAGCAAGTGGAATTAAAGTATCCCCCCACCCCTGATTCTTTTAATTGAGGTAGAGCAGGAGTAGAGGGGGGTTGAGGATGGTATTTCAGAAAACTAAAATCAAGCTTATTTGGTTCATTTGTCTCCTTTTCATATCATGTCTTTACTGAGAAAGCTATGACTTTTTAACATACATTCTGGCAAAGACATTTTAAATATTGATTGCATGTATGATTGCATGTATAATAGCATGTATAATTGTGTGTATATTAAATGGTCAATCATGTGGGTGATAATAGGCTATTAAAATATGTTGTAAAGTTCATAAAACTTTGTATAGTAATAGTAAGAGAGTTTCCTTACTGCTGCTGCTGGTTAGATCTAAACCAGGGGTCTTCACACTTTGGCATACATCATATTCACCTAGACTCATGGCTAGTTAAATCAGATTGCTGGGCCTCCCCACCTCCCCTCCTCAGTTCTTATTCAGTATTTCTGGAGTGAGACTGGAGAATTTACATATCTAACAAATTATCAGCTGATATTTTTGCTGCTGGTCCGGGAGCACCACTTAAGGAATCATTGATCTAAACAAAGGAACCTGAAGTATTTGCTATTTTCATTTCTATCAGGCCAAAGTTTAGTATACTCTGTTAAAAGATATGGGCTTTCCTGGTAGCTCAGCTGGTAAATAATCTGCCTGCAATGCAGGAGACCCCAGTTTGATCCCTGGGTTGAGAAGATCCTCTGGAGAAAGGATAGGCTACCCCTTCCAGTATTCATAGGCTTCCTTGGTGACTTAGATGGTAAAGAATCTGCCTGCAAGGTGGGAGACACAGGTTTGATCCCTGGGTCAGGAAGAACCCCTGGAGAAGGAAATGACAACCCACTCCAGCATTGTTGTTTGGGAAATCCCTGTAGACAAAGGAACCTGAAGGGCTATAGTCCATGGGTTACAAAGCGACAGTCACAACTTAGCAACTTGACAGCCACAGTAGAGCTAGGACATGCTGACCTGCAGTGAAGATATCCTGAACTCAAAGGATGGGTGAGTAGAGTAGCTGAGGAGTTCTGGGGACAAACAAGAAGGGAAAAGCCAGGCTATTACAATGTGCTGTTTGTCAGAGACCTTGTATGTTCTCTTTAGTTCCTGTATTCCAAACTAGAAGAATGTTTTCATATGGCCCCCCCATTCACAGAGTTCCAGTGTGACCCAGCACGCAGCTCAAAGCACAGAACACATAAACTAATATTTATTTTTATACTGGGTAGCCTAGAATTACACAGAATTTTTAGGAACCTATCGCCTGGTACTAAAGCATACTTTTCATATACCTGCCTTGGAAGAACTTCCATATTACATATTGCTTTCTCTGTTCCCATATGTTTAAACTTTAGATATTTATAGCATGGCATACAATGTGAAAAAAAAAAAACAACTTTACATGGCATCTTTTATGTTTAGATATCAATTCTTTCAATATATCAAAATACCAGCTACACTAAGAGTGATTTTTAAACAAACATCTGAGTATATGGCCAAATGGGGCCATTCTTCAAACTAATCATCTTCAGAAACTATAACCTTGAAACTTCCAGTGTTCAAAATTATTTTTAAACTCCTGCCCAGAAATTGTTTCAGGGCTCCATTTGTAAGTCACCCTAGAAAACTGGTGTCTTAACTCAAACACATACCTTGTTTTCAACCAAGCTGAGTTATGCAACTAAATTACCAAGTTTCTGACAAGTCTTGGCAAAAATGATGTTTAACTATTTCCAAATATCAAACCTTATATCAGAATGTAAAGATTCTATTGAGTTTGAGGGTTTAAAAAGGATTCACTATATGTTAATTATATAAATTATAAAGAGAGGTACTAAAACACTTCTAGCTATGAGAGGCATTTTAAAAATAAATGTGTGTGTCCTTCAAAGAATAGATCAAATATGCTACTCCTCAAAGGTCTCTCTAATCTTCCTCCTCCTTTCTCTACGTTGGAAGTTAATTCACTTTTCTTTGAATATAAACTGTTCCTTATTTTTCTGATTATAGTATTCCTTCTATCTTTTAATAGAATTGTGCTTTTCCTTCTATAACATCATTTAAGGAAAAACTTAGATTTCCCTTTGTCAATTAACAAAGTCCTATTTAATCTCTTATTACATAAATATTTATTCTAAGCACTAACAGTACAGCAGTGAAAAATATGGCCATTCCACTAGAATAGATTCTAGGTATGGTCTCTGGTTTGGTAGCATGAACATCATCTGAGAAATGCAAAATTTGGGACCCTACCTCACACCTACTGCATCAGGAACGTGTGTGTGTGTGTGTGTGTGTGTGTGTGTGTGTACAGTTTTAACAAGTTCCCAAGGTGATTCTGTGATGCAGGCTGATAAGAGAATCACTGAGCTAACAGGAGACAATCATAGAAAGATAGATACTTTCTCTTCTTCACCACTGTATCTTCATCACATAGGATAGAATTTAACACAAGTGGATGCATATTGTACATTGAATAAATGATGGGAAGTGACCTTAGAGTTACATAATCCACAAAGCTTTCATTTTATAAAACAGACATTAAGTAGCATGTATACAATCCGAGTGAGAACCTGCTGTCAAGATGCTTGTCATTTAATTTTAAGTCAGTGATAATTCTTCCAGGTTATTATTTGTTGTAATATATATGTAAATAAAGTGTGTAGGAGTGTGATACAGAGAGTGGATCAGTCTAAATCATCAGGGAAGACTTCCTAATGGAGCCGGGATTTGAGGGATGGGTTATAATCTGGTATGTACAGAAGATAGGGAGAACAATCCAAGAGCCAAGAGTAGCCAAGACATAAAATTGGAACCTGGTGTTTTATGTCCTCAAAAGAAACCAATAGAGTTATTAAGTAGCATGATAGAAGATTGTCTTTGGGGATAGATTACAAAAGGTTTTGAAAATCAGATTCATAAATTTAAACTTGATTCAAGGGTCAGTAGGCTATATTCTTTCTGAAATATGAGCATGGAATAATGACAGCAATTTGAGGCTATCAGTCTCATCTAATCTTTCTCCGTGACATCTTTGGCACTTGTTCTTTCCTTTTTAATACTTGAACCAGAGTATGGATTTGATGTCCATATTTCTGTCTTGTATTAGAGGTACCACTATTCTTGTGTTATCACTTAAGCATAAAATCCACATATGTTTTATATTCTTCATATTACTTAGTCCAGCGTCTTTTATATTCTAAATACTCAGTAAGTATTTTTAAAATAATTATAAGGTCATCTTATGATAACAATTTAAATGTGTTAACCAAATGATAATTCAGTGCTTTTAGTTTACAAAATAGTTTTCTTTGGGTTCCAACATCTGATCTTGACAGCAATCACACGAGGTACATACTACTGTGTCCTAATTTTAAAGATGTAGAAACTTGACTCTTATTTATTAATAAAATTTTACCTTGCAATGGTCTCACTTAAAATACAGATACTAGTCTTAATACCAAACTCTGAGCCTTTAACAGGAAGACCTTCTGATAAATGTTTTATTAAATATCATGTTTTATTTAATCCTTTCAACAGCCCTTCTGAAATAGGCAGTCGCAGTGTCTGAATTTATAGCTAAAGAAACAGAAGCATAGAGAATTTAACGAGTGTGTCCATGTTAACTGGCAGAGTCAGGATTGGCACACATGTCATTTGATTCAAAAACTCCAGCTCTTAAATTATTATTCCATTGAATGAATTTCCCAAGGGTACATACATAGTAAGTGGCAGAGCTACAGCCTTAAACTAGATCTCTTGATTTTAAACTTCTTTCACAGTAATCACAGGTTATTGAGACCTGGGCACAGTCTGCCTTGGCCCTTTTCCTGATTGTCTCTGAGTGTAACTAATTGCAATTTTGACATCCCAATCAGTGCTGTGGCAGCAGATGGACTGTAAGGTATAAAGACTGAAGCAATTGAAAAAATATTTCCTTTTCCAATTTGCATGGCTGTAGTTAAACATCACATTAGGATTTTTAAACTACATCTAGTTAGATACCTAATGAATTTTCCATAAAAATGAAAGAGCCCAAATTTCTCAAACCTAGAATAAGATTGATCCATAACATTTTCCCCCCAATTTTGAAATGCATTTAATGTGAACAAATGGTAAATTTCATTTACTTATACATGAAACAAATTACTTTTATTGGCAAGAGGGAGATTACATGAATTTGAAACTGCTGGAGAAACCCCATTCCAGGATGCAAGGTTGAACAAAGCCAAACATTTTCCCTGGGCAGGACGTTGGAGTTCAACCACATTCTTTTTTTCTTTTTTAACAGATAAAACAAAGCTTAGGGAAAACAAGGGACTCAACTAGGGCTAGATGCCTGGTTTCTGGCCTAGCCTGTAAAGATCTAGATCTTCAGACTTTACCAGACTCTTCTCAGCACTTCTGAGAGGCAGTAGAGTAAAGGGGTTATTTGTTTGTTTGTTTTTTTTTTTAATATATTTCTTTGTTTAATTATTTGGCTGCCCAGGATCTTTAGTTTTGGCATTTAAGATCCTTTTAGTTGTTGCCTTTGGGATCTAGTTCCCTGATGAGGGATAGAACCCTGGCTCCCTGCATTGGGAGCATGGAGTCTTAGCCACTGGACCATCAGGAAAGTCCCAAGAATGTACACTTTAAATCAGAGGCCTGAGTTGGCTACCTAATTCAACGAGTCACTGTGTAGCCTGGGGCAAGTTACTTAACCTCACCATAATTCCATTTCTGCATCACTTAAATGATAGTAGCAGCACCTGAATTAGATTCTTGCATGGAATAAATTACATATTTGTTTTTAATCATTATTTTCTGTAGTAATTATTAATCTACCTTTGTTGTATAGAATGAATTGTTGTAGTGGAGGAAGCAACATCTTAAGTGGAAAGAAACCCAAATTGTAGTCTAGTTTGTATCACCTTTTTTTTGAGGTAAAATGTGTATCTTCATTTTTATCTTTGAAAAGGGGTTGGACTGGGTGAATGAATGATCTGTTGTCAGATGATATTATTTTAAAAATTGGACAGAGACAACCTTGGGTAACATTGCCATTTTAATTTGTGGTAAATTTGTAGTTGAACATGGATCATTTTTAGGCTGAATTCCATAGGACACTTCAATGAGAATTTTACTGATCATTTTTGGTGCTCATTGAATTCTTATACTGAATCAGGAAATACACTCTTCAAATATTTAGTTGGCTGAAATTCCACTTATTCATTATTATTGAAAGGGCCTGCCCTGAACTTGGACTGTGGAGGATACAGGCTTATACAACCATGTGTGTTGGTCTGGCACACGGAATACCTGTTTGAGATTACGGTCGTGTCCAGAATATCATTAGGACTACTACTTTTGTGCGTACACTGGCAGGCAGAGGCCGTTTATTCAAACATGGGAAAGCAGAACTAATTGGACACAAAGCAGAGCTCCCTATTCTTGCTTCAGGCTGTCACCTGAAAGAACTCAGAGGAAGGAAGTGTCCTCATAAACTGTGGAAAAGCATGAGCCCTGAAATGGGATCCTGAACAGAGACATCCTGTTGAACAGCTTGTGAATTTTTTTTTTTTTTTCCTGTGACGAGAACAATCCAATGCCCAACTTCAGAGAGAAATGTCGGAATTGCTGTTCGCTTCACAAGTTAGGCTGGTATACTCTCTTCTGAAGCTTAATGGGCCCGTAGACTAAGACTATATTTATACCAAGTTATAGGAAGGAGGTCTTTCTGAAACATTTCATCGGGGGCTCAGATTGTTAAAAACAGCAACAACAAAAACCAGCATGACAGAGTGTATTTTGGATTTTTTTTTTTTTTTATCACACTTGAACGATCCTTGAAAAACATTACTTCAGAGTGTCAGTTCAGATTTGCCATCAGACAATGAGATTCCCCCAGAGTCACACACAAGATAAAATGTAAAATCCAGTGTTTATAGAAATGTGATAACTACTGCTTCTTGGTACAAGTACAGAAACCAACTCTAACCATGATAAGCAAAAGCAGGGGATGGTATTTTAATGCTAGACTGTTAGCTCACAGAACCCACAGCAGTATATTTGTCTGCTGGAGTTGCCATAACAAAATAGCATTGATTGGTTGGCTTCAGCAATCATATTTTATTTTCTTGCATTTCTGGAGGCTAGAGGTATGGGATCAAGATACTAGCATGTTCGCCTTCTCCTCAGGCTTCTCTTCTTGACTTGCAGATGGCCACTTGCTAGCTGTATCCTCACATGGCCTTTCCTTTGTGAGCCGGAAGCCTGGTGTTTCTTCCAATTCTTATAAATCCAATTCTTGGATTAGTGTCCCACCCTTATATTTCATTTAACTTTAATTACCTCTTTAATGAGGTCACATTGGAGGTTAGGGCTTCAAAAGCAAATTCAGCATATGAACTTGTATGTGTGGTGGTGGTGGGGGGTGCAGTTTAGTCCAAATAACATGTAGTAATGCAGTCATCTTTAAAAAAAACAAAGAATGGGCAATTGTAATGCATTCAGGATACTCTTGTTTCCATATTTCTTTCCCCTGCCTCTCCCTTATGTTTGAAGAACCAGATCACTGATTTCTCTCCTGAGTCTACTGTCCTTTAAGGGACTCTTTCTTCTACTTCTATATTCTTTTGATTTCCTTGTTACAGTTTTGCCCAGAGAGAATGATCTGTTTCTCTGAGTATAGATTCCAGCTTCCTGGGAGAGAGAGGTGTTGCTTTCCTCTGATGTCCCTCCATGATTTGGTATAATACGGGAAAGGGATTGGATCCAGGGTGATAGCAAGACTCTAACAACTCTATGTGGTGTCCAGCAAGCAGCTGGAGGGGAGGGGATCTATAGACCCCCGCAGTGCCAGGAAATAACCTCCTTCACCTGCTAAGATGGAGAGGTCCCTGTCAACGTGCCTCCTATAGGAGAGAGTTCTTCCACAACAGTTCTTTTAAGTCACTCCCTCTGTCTCTGCAAAAATAGGATGTTAGTTCCCCAAGTGGGTAATTTTCATAGAGATTTTAAAATATTGATTTATAGATAGAAAAAATAGTCTGATATAAAACAGTAAAGAAATGTCTGGTCACTTATTCATGATCTTCAGAAAGCTCACACATATATAATGTATGATTTTCTTGAAGATGAATAGAGGGTACATTTTCAAAAATCAAACTCTTCTGCCTTTCACCTAAAAAATACGAGTAATTCTGTTTCTGGCAGTTTAATGACACAATAGCAAACAGTAAGAGTTCTTCCATTTATCGTCTTCATCACTACTGTGTGCCCTTTACCTTGAAGTAGCTGCACACACTTCTCTGGCACAGCAGAGCAGTGAGAGACCTCCTCCCTCTCACTGGCAGGTGTCTGCCAGCTCCCTCCTGTCTCTGGAGAACAAAGCCAATGCCTGCAGGGAAACAGGGAAGTGCCAATGACCTATTCCTCTGGAGCTCAGTCTTTTGTCAGCTCTGAAAATGGAATTGTGTGTTTTAGCCCATGACCCATGAGGAGTCTGGAAAAGAGAAGCTGATTCCTGCAGGGAGAATCAAGAAAGGGCAGAACTTTCCCTGCTAGTTTAGTGGTCTGAGTCTGCTGCCAAGCCCCAGGACTGAGCAGTTGTTGCAGGCATTCATTCTCACCTGCAGGACTGCCTCAGGGAGGCCAGGTTCCCAGAAATCCTCCTCCAAGCAGGTGTCTGCAGACCGGGGTAGGGGAGGTGGGGGAGGGCAGGAGCACATATGCCTCTCCCACAGGAAGGAGGCTTAACTCACACGTTTCAGATCAGCGATGGCAATGGCCTGATGACTCTTTAGGAATCCTGTTTTTCTTTATCAGCTAAAATGGTTTCAGCACCTATTTTGTAAATGTTTATGGAGCATGTTCTGTGGGGAAGGGAGGTACTGAGTTTACCAGTATGGGGGTTGAAATGTGACCTGAAATGTGACCTCTGCTGTAGTAGAAATGTTCACTAGAAAGTTTTATTAGCTTCTCTCTGGAACTTTTCCTGAGGATTTATGATGTTCAGATTCAAATTTATGGCAAAAGAACAGCTGTGCCTGTAAGGAGTTTCCGTTCTGTCAGACGAGGTAGAGAATACAGGATTTGAGCAGACAGTTTCCAAATGCATTTTTGATTTGTTTGATTTCCTGGGAGGTATATAGAAAATGAAAATATAACTACTGTTTACCCACTGACCTTGCTGAGGAAGAAAAGGAATTTTTTTTATTACTAAGAAAAGGGACTGTTATTTCTCTTTACCATGCTAGGTCCCCTCTCTGTCTTATATATATACATACATACATATGCATACACATACATATATATATATATATATATATGTTATTGCTTATTACTGATTGCATTTGACTTGAAGTCAAATGCAAATGACTGCCAGCCTCTTATGTTCTTCTCTATCTAGACGCTGGGTGTGTGACCAAGGCTGTTTTTTGGTGGATAATACATTGTCGCCAGCCATTAATTCAATGAGCAGCTTATTATTTTCTGATTAGCCCTTAAACTCTAACCTTAAGACAAAACATGATTTCTTGAAAGCAGTATTTAACTATAGCATTGATAAAATATAACCAAGTTTATTTCTTAGTTACATTAAGAATTGCAAGTAACTTCAAATATTAATTGTACTTCAAGGAAATGGCACGAATATGAGTTTACCTTTAACCAGGAGTCTATGCTTTCAAGTGAAGCTTCATCATAACTTACTCACCAGGGGCAGCAGTATCAAGTCTCTATAGATGCCTTAATACCTTGTCCTGTTTTTGTAGGGCTCAGGAACTGGTTATGTCATTTGAGGATTTTGCTTCCTAAGATGACTTGACTTATTTACATACTTTCTCCCGGATTTAGAAAGAAAAAAACAAAAAAATGTCTCTCTCCTGTTTCTGTAGCTTCTGTCCACTATGTCCATTATGTTCCAACCTCCTTTTTTTACCCTAAAAGAAGGGTGTATGCTTCATATTGTTTGGGCAGAATAGAATCCTAAGCTCCTAGAAAGGACAGCACCATAGGAAGCCAAACTAAGTCCCCTGCCTTTTGATTTCCCTCCTGGTGGCTCCAGGCAGGTCTGTTTGCTTACCTCAAACTGTAGCATTTTTGGCCTCCTTCCTTGAGAAGACATCAGCACTTTTCCTGCATGTGGGTTGGTAGCTGTCAGTAACTGTGGGTGGTTGAGTGAGAAAGCAGATGAGACGGGTTGTTATAAAAAGTTAAATTGGGAGAAGCATGTTTGAGTTGTGAGCAAAGATAAAAGTAAACACTTTAGTAAATAGATCCAGAATGTAAAGATCATGATCAACCATGGCAGCAATAGGTTTATATTTTCTTCTTTTCTCTCTCAACAGTCTTCCCATTTTTAGTTGTGGATTAAAATTATTATCAACTATTAACAATTACTCATACATTATTTGGAAAACTAAGGGTTTCATGTATAGCAATATTATTATACAACCTGGTGTCTTTTTGTAAATGTAGACTCTAACAGACTATTTAAATGCATCCCTATGAGCTGAGGGACTTCCCAGGTGGCACTAGTGGTAAAGAACCTGCCTGCCAAAGCAGGAGACAGGAGTCATAGGTTCCATCCCTGGGTCAGGAAGATGGGGGCATGGCAACCCACTCCAGTATTCTTGCCCGGACAATCCCATGGACAGAGGAGCCTGGCAAGCTGCAGTCCATAGGGTCACAAAGAGTTGGACAAAGCTGAAGCAACTTACCATGCACTCACACACACCTACTACCTAAAAGAGGGCCACGTGAATCCAAGCTATTGTTATAGTGCCATGCTTTGTACCAAATACTTTCTAGATAATTGCTCGTTCAACCCCCACAATAACCTTCTGAGGACTTTTTGATAGATGAGGAAACCAAAGCGCATAGTTATCTAAACAGTTTTCTAGATAGGCTAGATCATGTGCCCAGGCTTTTACAGCAAGTAAGAGATAAATATGATTCCAGACAGTATGACTAAGAGAAATAGTTTATTCCTGAAAGTTATAGCTTATTTTTCTACACTTAGAATAAATTTTTATTCCCCCAAAGGAAAAATTTTGTTAATTTCACCACCAGCCAAATATTTCTAACTTTTCTTGCCCTGTCAGCTGGCTGTCAGTTTTGTAAAGAAATGCAGCATAAAACTGACAGGAAGAAACTCTGAAATCTATAACCACATGGCAGCATATTGAAAAATTCTCACAAAAGCTTATTTTGTCATTTATTGGATACCACTAAAACCAGTTGCCAGGGGCACCGGGGAGTTAATAGACACCATTTAGCTAATATATTATTTTGCCAAGAAAATTCATTGTGCTGAGTTCTTTTCTAATCTTTTGTGGCTGCTTACTTATAAAAACAGAGTGCCTAGAAACTAAATTTTTTCACAGGGGGAAAAGTAAAACAGAGATGGCTATTAATTTAAACTTTCACATTGCAACTGTCACTCTGAAGAAAGACATATATGTGAAATAAGATATATAGGAATACTTAAAATGGCACATTTCATGTGTGGAAGTTTAAAAGGCTTTATTTGTTAATGGGCTATTGAAATGGATCGAATATTTTCCAGCTTTAAAATTAGGATGATGAATATGAAAGTGTTTTACAGACTCTAAAACATTGTGTGTACCTTTGGCACGTATGGGCTTATGTAAATGCAAGTGATTATGTTTGGTGTGTTAGTATCTGGTCAGAGTAGTATTTGTGCAGTGCAGCAATATTCTTATGTAGCTTCCAGTGTCTCCTTAGAAAAAAACACCCAAATGTTATTTAGAAGTCCACATTTTATTTAGAATCTGAAAGACAGCCACTTAAATAGATATTTGTACTTTGTTATTTTTATTTCTTCTACTTATATGCTACTGCTAAGTCGCTTCAGTTGTGTCCGACTCTGTGCGATCCCATAAATGGCAACACACCAGGCTCCCCCATCCTTGGGATTCTCCAGGTAAGAATACTGGAGTGGGGAGCAATTTCCTTCTCCATCTTCTTACATAGTGCTTATTATATAGGATGTTTGGATTTCTTCTCACAGAGAAAGAGTGGCTAGAAACCTCATGCATACACCATGAGAGAGCATGGGTTATCCTTAAACAATGACCCTCAAGCATGTAGAAGACTAAAGCACATTCAGGGCAAAGGGAGTAAGATGGAAAAAGAGGGCAATCAAAAGGAGTAGGGTTTTAGAACTTCCCTGGTGATCTAGTGGTTAAGATACCATGTTTCCAGTGCAGGAGATATGGGTTCAAACCCTGGTCAGGGAACTCAGATCCCACATATTGCAGGGTTTGGCCAAAAAAGAAAAATGAATAGGGTTTTAGAAGAGAAAGGGGTCTCTCGTCTTTTGAAAGACAAAAGAAAGATTTCTTAGAAGGCAAAGGAATCACAGAGAAAGGTAGACAGAAGGATGTGCTACATGCTATGAGTAAAATTTCTGTGTCCTGCAGTATGTACCACCTATTTCAAGAATGGCAGATACACTGACCATGATTATGACTCCTTTCTGTACGCAGAGGAAGACTGAACCATCCTGATCATAATTATTACTTGGATCAGTAGTTCTGTCTGAAATGTTGGGAAGTATCATTCATTGTAATCATAAATTATATGCTAGAAACATGTTAGCAATGAATTAGATGAATTATTATAGTTATATATTATAAAATATATATTCTTTAATAGAATTCTATGCAACTATTATAAAAATGAGGAACATGTATATGTGTACTTAAAATATATTCAGCTGTAGCTATGTTTTAGTGAAAAAGAACAGTTATAGTATGTCCCCATTCTTTTTTTTTTTTTTACTTCTCTCCCTGCAGTGGGATGTGTATACATATATGGGATGTTATATTTGTGTGTTTAATAAGGCATTTCTGAAAAGATGTCTAAGAAACAAAAAAATTGCAATTTTCTATGACTAAGAGGACTAGGGATTAGGATAATAGAGATGTTTATTAAAGTTTTTTTTTTTTTTTTAATGTGTTGAATTTCATGTACCTGGTGCTCTTCATCCCCTTCTTTGACAAAAACATTCCATTAGGTACAATTTAGAGTTAAGTTTTATACTGTTTGTCAAGCTTAATAGGTAAATTGACAAATTTAAAAAGATTTTCAAATTAGCATGCATTAGCAATCTCTAGTGATTGTAGGAGCTCGCTATAGTACAGATTACCTGGGTCCCCACCAGGAAGGTTAAATCAAAAACTTTGGACACAGACCTCTGGAATTTGCATTTGAATTGAACATCTGGAACCAAGCCCTTGGGAGGTCTATAGACTTCACTTGTAAAAAAATTATTTTTTATTGAAGTGTAATTGATTTATAACATTATGTTTTAGGTGTATAGCAGTGATTCAGTTATACGTGTATCTTATTTTTTTCAGATTATGTTTCCATATAAGTTATTACAAAATACTGAGTATACAGTAGGTCCTTGATGGCTATCTATTTTATCTATAGTAGTGTGTATCTGTTATTCCCAAATTCCTAATTTATCCCTCCCCCACACCTTTCCTTTTGATAACTGTAACTTTGTTTTCTAAGTCTGTGATAGACTTCACTTTGACACATAATCTATTTGAATACATGGAAGGCACGTGCTCATGTGGAGGGCATTTATGTGTCCTAAAATGTAATTGCTCTATGGAGTGAGTGTTTCAGTCATCCACCAGGCTCGTCAGTCCATGGAATTCTCCAGGCAAGAATACTGGAGTGGGTAGCCGTTCCCTTCTTCAGGGGATCTTCCCAACCCAGAGATCGAACCTGGACCTCCCGCATTGCAGGCAGATTCTTTACCATCTGAGCTACCAGAGAAGTCCAAAATGTAATTGTTCCATGGAGTTAGTGTTTCAATAGGCTGCTGCTGCTGCTGCTAAGTCGCTTCAGTCGTGTCTGACTCTGTGCGACGCCTTCTGTGCGACGCCATGGACTGCAGCCTACCAGGCTTCTCCGTCCATGGGATTCTCCAGGCAAAGAACACTGGAGTGGGTTGCCATTTCCTTCTCCAATTCGTGAAAGTGGAAAGTGAAAGTGAAGTCACTCAGTCGTGTCTGACTCTTAGTGACCCCGTGGACTGCAGCCTACCAGGCTCCTCCATCCATGGGATTTTCTGGGCAACGGTACTGGAGTGGGGTGCCATTGCCTTCTCCCTTCAATAGGCTAGAGACATAAATTTACAGTGACCACATTAGAAAAAGCATGTTAAAATAGTAACAATTATTATTTTTATTGTTACTATTATTAGATCTTCTATCCAGTTGACTTCCTTTCATTTAAAGGGAGAGAGTTGTCACCCTTGAGTTCAAAGTCTCGCCTGGATATGTCTTGCTTTGTCTCTGAGGGGATGATGTAAAGAGCCCTGAAATGGTAAATCAGAGAGAATTTTTGAAACTTCTCTTAGAAAATATGGTAATATGCATATTACCTTTAATGATAATCAGTGAAAATATAGATTTTTTGTTAATATGGGCTATGTGACTTTTCCTTTCCCAGGCCTTTGCAATCTTATTATTAGGCAATTTGAGTCTTGGAAGCTCACATCTACTGGAATTACTAGGGTGCCAAACCACTGCATCTCCTCTTCCCAAACCTCCCTTTCCAGGAAGGCGAGGCTTCGCCTTGTGCATGTCAAGCATGTCTCTTCATAACTGTCCTATATTCCTTGGTTTGCAGCCTAATGGGCCTTAATCACTACTTCTCCTGGTGTTATGAGACACTTCTTCTTTTTTTTTTTTTTCCATTTTTTCTTCTACCACCTGCTGCAGCTACTGCATGCTTCTTGGCAGTTCTTATCTCCCCCTTCCATGGAGAGCAGGTGAGGATTTACCTTCCATAAGTAATAAAAAATCGTTATGTTATCAGTTAGAAACCTAGCTCTTCTAGTTATCCATGGTTTCTGGTAATTGTCCTGGAAGATATGAAAGACTTCATTGTCTTGTCAAATGTAACAGTCTCTACCATTTTCAAACCCATTTTTCTCTTTTTAAAATTTATTTATTTTAATTGGAGGCTAATTACTTTACAATATTTTAGTGGTTTTTGCCATACATTTCCATGAATCAGCCATGGGTGTACATGTGTTCCCCATCTTGAACCCCCTTCCCACCTCCCTCCCCATCCCATCCCTCAGGGTCATCCCAGTGCACCAGCCCTGGGCACCCTGTCTCATACATCAAACCTGGACTGGTGATCTGTTTCATCAAACCCATTTTTCAAATCTAAGACCAGGTATCTGGACATTCAGGTACCCCAAAATTTCTGTGAAGTCTTTGGTGTTCTAGGACTTAACCATCTGCCGCAAATCTGTTAGATGTTTTGCTTGAGATGTCTCTTGGAAACAGGTTTCCAGGTCACTTACTATGATAAGCCAGCATCCCAAGACTAAGCATATAGATGAGCCTCCCTGGTTTACAGGACCTTACTGTAATAGGATGTATTGAAACAAATGAAGCATGTGTTTCCATGTAATTGCTGTCATTCTCTGGGTTGCCAAGGCAACAAGCACTATGTGAACTATTAGAATCAGTATGGATATAGCTGTTGACTTGTTAGTACTTAAACTATGCATTATGCAGCAAGCTGTTCTCTTTGCTTACCTAGTTTTGTAGTTTTTTTTCTTTAAAAGGACAAGCGATGCTCTCCCAGTTTCATGGGAAGCATATTTAATAAGATAGTGCTCATTAAACAGAACGGATTTGCTCCAGAAAAGCTGCCTATATACTGAATTCTGTTTTTCCATTGATGTCCATTATAAAAATGGAATTATTATCGTGTGATTTTTGTTATTGTTTCTCATAAAATATCATTTATAGTTAATAATACAACAAGCTTAAAAATAACCTGTAGATAAAGGAAGACTTATATTTTATAGGAGCATTCAGTTCAGTTCAGTCACTCAGTCATGTCTGACTCTTTGCGACCCTATGAATCGCAGCACGCCAGGCCTCCCTGTCCATCACCAACTCCCGGAGTTCACTCAAACTCATGTCCATCGAGTCGGTGATGCCATCCAGGCATCTCATCCTCTGTCGTCCCCTTCTCCTGCCCCAAATCCCTCTAAATAGCAGTGTGGAAATGCAGGATTCCTCAGGTTGTTTTTCTTGTTTGCTCCAAAGGTGAAGGAGTCAAAGAGGGAAAAAGCAATCCTTGAGAAGAATTCTAATTGATCACATTGCTGGTTTTTGCATTTTTCTCTTTTAAATCTTGTAAAGTAGAAGAATTCAAAGATCTGTTTGGTTGCTCAGATCCTAGGATGTTTCATTAGGAATATGAATAGGCTGAAAGTAAGTTAAAAGGAAAAGACATAGTCAAATACCAAACAACCAATAAATAACATATTGTGGTAATCTTTTTGCAGTTTACACATTTACATATATCAAATATGCTGTACACCTTAACCTAATACAATGTTATATGTCATTATATGAGAAAAGAATAGGAATTTATTTTTTAAAAACAAATCAATAGCTGCCATTCAGATTATAGCAATTACTCATTTGCAAACCATGACACAATGCAGACTGAAAGCATCCTGTGAATTTAAAGTTTTGTATGTGGTACATAATAGAGTAAATACTTGGTTATTAACTATGAATAGCACATTGAAACATTTGTCTTGTGACTGAGAATCTTCCTTTGAGGAGCTTATTTTTTGAAAGTAAAAATGCAAAAATGTTGTCTAATTATTTTTTGATTAACCTGCCTCATACCATATTTGGAACTGATAATTCCATCCTAAAACTGGTCAACCCATTGGCCACCTTCAAGGAACTATGTGCCTGGTAAGAAAGCTAGAAAGTAAGCAAGTACTACTCACAAAATATGACGACTACCAGAACATGAGACGTTCAGGGCACTGTTATTATTATCGGTTCTTAGAAGTATCACCAAAAAACCCCAAACATTCTTGACAGTAAGATGCTGAGACTTGAAGTATGGGTAGGAGTTTACTATTATAATTATTGATATTTAGAGATGAGATCAAGACTATTACAGACAGTGAGAAAGAAAGTTGCAGAGCCCAGAGCCAGATACAAACAGGGCATTGCAAGTAGGCAAGGGCACCTCCCAGATAATATTCTGATAGTGATGGGTGAGTCCGTTAATAACCCACCGCACTAGCGATAGGAGCTGGGAAATGCCGGGTCTTCATCAGTGTGATTTTAAAGCATCCTTCTACTGCTACTATATCCCTTAAGAAGATTAGTACTAAATTTGTACTCACAAATCACATGGATTTAAGATGGAATTAAAAGTAGTGTTTTATTACCTGATTTCTGGTTTCCTCTCTCTATTGACTTCCCCTGAAGTAAAGGTAGGGTGGTTTTTATTAATAACATTCCTTTCTGTAAAGTATGAAAATCCGGGCAGGATTGGGAACAGAAAAGAGGGAGTAGCAGGCAATGTGAACACATTGGTGGAGGGTAGGATTTCAACTGGGTCTTCATGAAAGTGCCCTCAGGGCAATGTGCCTTGGTCTGAAAATAGAGCAGATTTAGGCCTAAAATAGAGAAGCAGATGGAAGGTAAATAACAGGCATTCCTTTGCCTTTTGGCCTGCCTCCTCTAACACTTTTTGTCTTGTTCCTCTTACTGTGAATACATAAACTCTAAATAAGCTTTGGCAAAAGTTTGTCAGCAGTGGCAAAAGATT
The DNA here is from genome assembly GCF_003369695.1 of Bos indicus x Bos taurus. Classification (NCBI taxonomy): domain Eukaryota; kingdom Metazoa; phylum Chordata; class Mammalia; order Artiodactyla; family Bovidae; genus Bos; species Bos indicus x Bos taurus. The sequence goes on from NC_040101.1 coordinate 43,846,903, forward strand.
GGGATGGCCAAGTAAAGGATTTCTCAGATTAGGGAGGGGATATAGAGCAGAGAGGATAGCTAATTACTTTTTAAAACAGGTCACTATGCTGATATAATATAGATGCAGATTTGTTGGCAGTTCCCTAAATCGGAGTATGTGATTTATGATCCTCAAGGAAGAAGGAAAACCTCTTTAGAAATGAAAGAATAATGAGCCTGTGATCAATAGCATGGACAGCAAATTATAAGCCTTAGAAATGTAAGTCTTCCTCACCTCCTGACTTGATTATTAATGTTTTTCTAATTCTGCCTTCTGTCCCAAGCCTTTTAGTCTTCCCCTTCATTTATCTGTTTATGTTTATTTTCATCAAGCATTTATCATCTTTTGAGTGCTCAATTGTGTTCTACTTTTTGTGGCTCCCCATGGACTATAACCCACCAGGCTCTTCTCTCCATGGGATTGTTCAGGCAAGAAATACTGGAGCAGGTTGCCATCTCCTCCTCCCGGGGACCTTCCTGACAGGGATCAAACCTGCATCTCTGGCATCTCTTACACTGGCAGGTGGATTCTTTACCACTAGCTCCACCTGGGAAGCTTATCATCTCTTATGCCCTACGTATTCTGAGTGCTGAGTACAGTGAAGTGAAGTTCCTGTTCTCACCCAGTTTACATTCTTGTGGGAGGGAGTGGAGGGAACAAGGATCCAACTGATACATTAGAGTGATAATAGTAATTTCCAATTATGATGAGTGTTACCAAAAGAGTATGAATGAGTATAACTGATTCATTATTTTTTAGCGGGTAATTAGGAGAGGCTGCTCTGAGAAGGTGGCTTTTAAGCTGAGACTGGAATGCAAAGATCAGAGATAAAAGTGTTCCTGGCAGAGCAGTTAGTTTAAAATCTCAACATAGGGACAGAGGAACAATATGACGAGTTCAAGCAAAGACTCTTGTAGGTATGATCTGTGGGCTGGAAGGGGAGGGACAGGAAGTCGTCTGAGACAGGGTCACAAACTAAGTATGCAAATAGGTTTTGTCAGAGACGTAAGGAGTTTGGATTTTATTTTAATGTAAGAGAAAGCTACGGAGCCATTTTAAGCAAATAAGTAGTAACACATTATCTGTGTTTTTAAAACCGTGTTATATAATAGATATTCATGAATCCATAATTAAATAAATTATTGAATAAATAGGTAAATAGGGGAGAAAGGACAAATATTTCTTACAGGTAAATTCCGAACAATAAATGTAGATCTTTCCTCCTCCAGATAGTGGAACTTAATTCTCCTCTTAAGCAGGGGAAGATTTAGTGGGTTGCTTCAAATGAATAGAGTATGGAAAAGGAAAAATAGTATTTGAAATAATGAATCTCAGCAGACACCACCACAACCAAGTAATGAAGGTTAACATGACCACATATGAGTCATATGAATGTCATGTACTGTTACAGGTTGAATCTGTGTCCCACCAAAATTTATTAGTTGAAAACCTAATGGTGTGAGGAGGTTATTAGGAAATTGAGAAGAGCCCTCATGAATGGGATGTGTGCCTTTATCAAAGAGATTCTGAGATGTCTGGTCCCTTTTGCAATCTGAAGCTCAAAAGAGGGCCCTCACCCAATCATGTTGGCACCCTGATCTCAAACCTCCTGCCTCTGGTACTATGAAAAGCAAAGTCCTGTTGTTTATTAGCTACCCAATCTGTGGTATTTTGTTTTAGTGTCCTGTACGGAAGAGAGTTCCAGAAAAACATCTATTTCTGCTTTATTGACTATGTCAAAGCCTTTGACTGTGTGGATCACAATAAACTGTGGAAAATTCTGAAAGAGATGGGAATACCAGACCACCTGACCTGCCTCTTGAGAAACCTATATGCAGGTCAGAAAGCAACAGTTAGAGCTGGACATGGAATAACAGACTGGTTCCAAATAGGAAAAGGAGTACGTCAAGGCTGTATATTGTCACCCTGCTTATTTAACTTATATGCATAGTACATCATGAGAAACGCTGGGCTGGAAGAAGCACAAGCTGGAATCAAGATTGCCGGGAGAAATATCAATAATCTCAGATATGCAGATGACACCACCCTTATGGCAGAAAGTGAAGAAGAACTAAAAAGCCTCTTGATGAAAGTGAAAGTGGAGAGTGAAAAAGTTGGCTTAAAGCTCAACATTCAGAAAACGAAGATCATGGCATCCGGTCCCATCACTTCATGGGAAATAGATGGGGAAAACAGTGGAAACAGTGTCAGACTTTACTTTTTGGGGCTCCAAAATCACTGCAGATGGTAATTTCAGCCATGAAATTAAAAGATGCTTGCTCCTTGGAAGGAAAGTTATGACCAACCTAGATAGCATATTCAAAAGCAGAGACATTACTTTGCCAACAAAGGTCTGTCTAGTCAAGGCTGTGGTTTTTCCAGTAGTCATGTATGGATGTGAGAGTTGGACTGTGAAGAAAGCTGAGCACCGAAGAATTGATGCTTTTGAACTGTGGTGTTGGAGAAGACTCTTGAGAGTCCCTTGGACTGCAAGGAGATCCAACCAGTCCATTCTGAAGGAGATCAGTCCTGGGTGTTCATTGGAAGGACTGATGGTAAAGCTGAAACTCCAATACTTTGACCACCTCATTGGAAAAGACTCTGATGTTGGGAGGGATTGGAGGCAGGAGGAGAAGAGGACGACAGAGAATGAGATAGCTAATGGCATTACCGACTTGATGGACATGAGTTTGAGTCAACTCTGGGAGTTGGTGATGGACAGGGAGGGCTTGCGTGCTGCGATTTATGGGGTCACAAAGAGTTGGACACGACTGAGCGACTGAACTGAACTGAACTGACTAAGACATTACTCCAGACACAATAGGATGAGAAGGATATTTCACTTCTGGTAACCATCTCTTAAATTTATAAAGACAAGAAAACATCAAACAAACCTAAATTGAGGAACATTATATAAAATACCTGACCAGCGCTTCTCAAAACTGTTAAGGCCATTAAAAATCAAAGACTGAGAAGCTGTCACAGATTGAACAAGACTATGGAGAAACAACTAAATGCACCATTGTATTCTGGATTGAATCTTGAGACAGAAAAAGGGTATTATTGGAAAAACTGATAAATCTGAATTAAGTTTGCTGTTTAATAGGAATGTACCAGTTTCTCAGTTTTGATAAACATACCATGATGATGTAAGATGGTAACATTGGAAAAGTGGATGGAGGTTTTATAGGAACTCTCTGTACCATCTTTATAACTCTTCAGTAAATCTAGAATTATTCTAAAAAAAAGTAGTAAAGAAAAAGAAACCATGAATTCTAGTTTCTCTGTGATGGATAGCTTAAGGCTGGGGTACTAGAGTAGAAGCAGGGAGAGCAGTAAGGACCAGAGCTACCGGATGTTCTAGGTGAGAGATGGTGGTGATCAGGCCAAGGAGGCTCGTATTGGAGATGAAGCGAAGGAACATAGACTTGGTGGTGTTTGGGAGTGGCCAAGAGAGGACTTGGTGATGGACTGTATCATTGTGATGAGTAGGGAGAATGAGAAGGGGGAGGGAAAAAAAAGATGGTGTAGTAGGAGTTATTTCCCTGAAAGAGAGATATGATACCGATTGTCATTTTTAGAAATAGTTGTTAGCTTTCCCTGAAAATACGAAACCAAAGTCTTCATCCCGATGGACAAGCCCCTCCATAATTCAATCTGTGTGTGTGTGTGTGCACACGCGTGCGCATGTTCAGTTATGTCTGACTCTTTGCAACTCCATGGATTATTGCCTGTCAGTCTCCTCTGTGCGTAGGATTTTGCAGACAAGAATACTGGAGTGAATTACCATTTCCTCCTCCAGGGGATCTTTCTGACCCAAGAATGATACCCAGGACTCTTGTGTCTACCTACTTATAGTTTTTATGTCTTCCACATTGTATCTTCCACACACAGACACCTGTCCTTAGTGTTCCAGTAACAAGTATTCTCAGACTCTGCTGGAGTTAATTTTCCACCTCTTAAAACACCAGAATATGTGCATGTTGTATTATGAGATGATAATGATAATAATAATAGCAAAAATTATTGTTTTAATACTGTGCCATAGCCGGTGGTAAGAGCTTTAACCTTATCATAACATTGGCTGTCAGCAATAGTCCTGTGGAGAGAGTGCTTTTCATTCCCTGATCTGTACTTGGAAGTGCTAATTCTCCAGTGTGGGATGGTTATGTAATTTAGTGTCCAAACTGAAAAGAGGGCACTATTGACACTCTGGGACAACAAGTGTAAGCCACAGCTGTTCAGGGGAAACGAAGACATGTGACCCCACAAGTTGGTGTGAAGATTTATTTGCCAAAGTTCATACAGCTAGCAGGTGACACAGAAGAGCTTTCAAACTGTGAATTATTCTTGTTCCAAAATCAGTGTTCTTAATAGTTAAATCAGTACTCTCTTGGTGCTAGATTGTGAAATCGGGCGAGTGACTTGATCTCTCTGAGCTGTGCATGTATGTGCTAAGTCACTCCAGTCCTGTCCGACTCTATGGGACCCTATGGACTGTAGCTCACCAGGTTCCTCTGTCCATGGGTATTCTCTTCCTTATCAATAAAAATGGTGTTGGTGAGGCATGAAAGTTCAATGAGACAATTGCTAACGTACCTCACAAGGGTGACAACTCAGTAAATGAGGGTGGGTAGAGTTTGTGGCTTAAATAGAATCATATTCTTGAGCCCTAATTAGTATTCAGCACAACATTTTGCTGGCAGGTGGTGCTTGCTTTTCTATAAATACTACTTCAGTGTGCTCTAGGACTTCAAGATCGAGAATAAGGTTGATGGGCCAAAAGGGTGATCAGGAACTATGTCGAATCCAAGTGAATCTGGGGGAGTGTTTCCCAATAACAGAGACCCCTCCCCCACTTCTCACAGTTGTTTCAGAGACAGAGCCAAGACCAGGAAAAAAAATGGTAGGGAAGTGCTGTGGAAATTGATATCATTTGCCTCAATAAACTGAGCAGCTCACTTTGGATCCATCACTGCAAGTGCAGCACAAGGTGTCAGCAAGCTGTCTTCAGTGCACAGCGCATGAGTCTTACCCCTCTCTCACCATCCGCTGCCAGTTGAATTAAGGCATCATTTTTTTCCTAAATATTTTAACCTACTCATTCAATTCAGTTCAGTTCAGTTCAGTCGCTCAGTCGTGTCTGACTCTTTGCGACCCCAAGAATCGCAGCACGCCAGGCCTCCCTGTCCATCACCAGCTCCCAGAATTCACTCAGACTCACGTCCATTGAGTCAGTGATGCCATCCAGCCATCTCATCCTCTGTCATCCCCTTCTCCTCCTGCCCCCAACCCCTCCCATAGATAGTAGAAGCTGTTGTTAGCATTACCAGTGGTGTGTTCTTGTGTTATCGGGTTGTCCATTTGTGAAATCCCAACTCATAGCTGTTAACCACAGATGCTTTACTGAATCTACTCTCAAACTGTATAATCTGACATGATGCATTTTCTCCAGGGGCTACCTTTGCCATTTTCAATAAAGTAGTTTAGCTGTAAGCATGCATTTTTTACCTTACCTTCTTCAGGGCAGGATTATACTTTAGACTTTTCATGTCACTGCAAGTAATAACATTAAATTATTCATGAAATGGCTTTCAGTTATGGATGTTTGCCATCAAAATTCTTTTCCAAAAATCTTTTATGTGATTTTTTGTTATTAGAATCCAAACTGTGTACCATTCATTTTCTATAATGTTTGCAAGATAATGTACCTGATTCTTTCATTGGTAAGAAGAATGTAAAACACAATACCTGCCTGCCCTTAAGGAATTTACTCCATAATAATATTTAGTTTTATAGCATATTCAAAAGCAGAGACATTACTTTGCCAACAAAGATCTGTCTAGTCAAGGCTATGGTTTTTCCAGTGGTCATGTATGGCTGTGAGAGTTGGACTGTGAAGAAATCTGAGCACCGAAGAATTGATGCTTTTGAACTGTGATGTTGGAGAAGACTCTTGAGAGTCCCTTGGACTGCAAGGAGATCCAACCAATCCATTCTAAAGGAGATCAGTCCTGGGTGTTCATTGGAAGCACTGATGGTAAAGCTGAAACTCCAGTACTTTGGCCACCACGTGCGAGGAGCTGACTCATGGGAAAGACTCTGATGCTGGGAGGGATTGGAGGCAGGAGGAGAAGGGGACGACAGAGGATGAGATGGCTGGATGGCATCACTGACTCGATGAACCTGAGTCTGAGTGAACTCCGGGAGTTGGTGATGGACAGGGAGGCCTGGCGTGCTGTGATTCATGGGGTCGCAAAGAGTCGGACACGACTGAGCAACAGAAGTGAACTGAAACCTTATTAAATATCTGCTGTTTAATAGGTATTTTACATGGCATACTTTATAGCTTGGGATCTATATGAATATACAACAATATATAACAAACTATATAACAATATATAACTATATAACAATATATAACAAACTTGGGATCTATATGAATATATCTGTTTTACATATTATTACATCTCCATCGAGAGTCACAAAAATGTTCTACCTCTACCTCAAAGAAGACATTTAAATCCAGGCTACATTTTGGTTCCAGAACAAATATTCTTTTTTTTTTAATTGGTTATTTATTTATTTGGCTGCATCAGGTCTTAGTTGTTGGGGTGGGCAGGCTCAGTAACTGTGGCCTGGGGGGCTTAGTTGCCCCATTGCATGTGGGGTCTCAGTTCTCCAACCTGGGATCAAACCCACTTCTGCTGCACTGGAAGGCAGATTCTTGTCCACTAGACCACCAGGGAAGTCCCCCAGAGCAAATATTCTGGATGGAAAATTTTAGTTTGTTTTCATGGAGCAAGTGACGTGATATGGGAAAATATGTATGTGTGGATTCAGCTCTAGAATTTTATCTACACTATTCCAATGTTGATAGTCTAGGGTTGTAAAAACATTCATAGACATGAAAGAGTTATATCTCACTTATTTCTTTGCTGCTGCTGCTAAGTCACTTCAGTCGTGTCCAACTCTGCAACCCCATGGACAGCAGCCTACCAGGCTCCTCCGTCCATGGGATTTTCCAGACAAGGGTGCCATTGCCTTCTCTGTATTTCTTTGTCTAAGATTGTTTTAATGTTAAATCTCAATCTCACACAGAGTTAATTCATGTTAAGTAAGCAAGTAGAAGGGGTTACCCAAAAGACCACATACTGTGGTTCAAATAGCCCTTGATTTAGAAGTTGCTTCTTTCATGAAAATGATAGCTTCAGGTTTTGACTCTTTTATCTTCTTTTGGTGTTGAGGGAAATAAAACTTAACTTGCTAAAGTAGATGTTTAGTTTAATGTGTTGTTTTATCTATATAAGGTAGATACCTCAAGGTGTTATAATAAACCTGATGAATTGAACTGGAAGTTAACTGTAGAGAAGATCAGGTGCATGTCAGTCTAACAGACTGTAGTGAGTTGAACTAAGGTTCTCTTGACATTAATGTTTTGCTTTGGCAGGCTATACTCATTAGTTTTAGTAACTTCTGTTACTTGAGTGAAGCCCAGACCTTCCTCAGTTCAGTTCAGTTCAGTCACTCAGTTGTGTCTGACTCTTTGCTACCCCATGAATCGCAGCACTCCAGGCCTCCCTGTCCATCACCAACTCCTGCAGTTCACCCAAACTCATGTGCATTGAGTCGGTGATGCCATCCAGCCATCTCATCCTCTGTCATCCCCTTCTCCTCCTGCCCCCAATCCCTCCCAGATGAAGGTAAAGACAATACCTCATGGAGAAGGAAATGGCAACCCACTCCAGTATTCTTGCCTAGAAAATCCCATGGACAGAGGAGCCTGGTTGGCTACTGTCCATGGTGTCGCCAAGAGAAAAAAAAAAAAAGACAATACCTCGAATCTCTATCCTACTTTTTAACTCATAGCTTAGGATAAGAGCTCAATGGGTTGGTAGCTGGCCGTAAGATTTATGTAGCCTAGTAGAGTAATTGAACTAAGGGTAAATGGCTATTTTTTAAACCTGTATTATTGCCTTTGAAATTAAGAGTTTCAAAGGAGTTGTTCTATTTTAATGTACTGAGACCTAAAAGAGTATCTATTAATATCTATGCATTGATGTCATGGCCCAGTTTGAACCTTAATTCCATGAAGCCCATGTGCCCTCAGAGATAAATGGTTCTCTCCAAATTGCTGTATGTAACAAAAAGGAAAAGCAGACATGATAGCTTGTCTACTCTGCAGTTTTAAAGTCTTGCTTTGATGAGTAGCTGACTTTTATCCTATTTCAAAAATATTACCTTTGGAGTCTAAAACTTAAACTACAAAGAAGGAAAAGAGAGATCATATTTATAAAAAAATTATCTTTCATATTTAATATAGCACACTTCACCTGGGAAACTTTATATAGAATCTATAGGATGCTAGTCATAGATCACTCAGAAGTACATAAAATTAGGGATTTCCTTTCACCTTCTGTTGAGAGAAAGTGCAAAATATTTGATTCTATGTTTTCCTTTGTACATGGACCCACTAAATATTGCCTATAACACTCCCCAAGTTATTTTAAAAATAAGCTTCAAAATAATGGACTGGAAGATGCTATAAATCTATGGAAACTACATTTTCAGTAAAAAATATACCTTGCAAAAATATGTTTGATGCCCAAAAAGGTAGAATTATTCTGTTTTATATACACATTATTCATTGTGCTGACATAATCTTTATTATATCTACTCAGCAACTGTGGTGCTTTGTCAGGAGAACTTGCTGCAAAAGGGTGATACCTACTAAATGTTCATCATACTTTCTTCCCAACTCCTAAAACTGTTTAGGAATGGTGCCTCAGATAAGATTGAAGAAGGAAAGGAACAATCGGGCAGTGGCCACCTCCAGTGTCAGGAGTAAAATAAGGAGTAGAAAGAAAAAAGGATATAATCCTAAATGTTGTACAGAAAACTCTATTTGCATCAATACATTTTTGGATCTACTTTTAGGCTTAATAACTTAAGTTACTGAATAAAGTAAAATTGCAATTTTTCTTTCCTTGGTTGACTACTACCTGGCGAAATTTTAATACAAGCCGAGGAATGACTTGATGTTGGCATTTTAAGAGAAAAGGGAGCAGTGATGACTGAAGACACCAGTCTATAGAGCATCAACTATAGATTTTATACTTTACATATACCAGTTCATTTAATATTACTATGACTTTGCCACGTAGATTATATCCCCATTTTGCAAAAAGCAGAGAGAGAGATTAAGAGCAGTTAAATGTTTTATACAAGATTAAAGAGCTTTTAAGAGGTGAAATCAGATTCAAACTAATTCTAATTCTAAAATCTCAACATTTTCTGCTATATTACTGTAACTCTAAATAACCCATAGACTCAGTAATCTGATCTGTTATAATTCAGTGTTACTGAATTAATTAAATTCAATGTTTTTCCTGTCAATAGTAGTGAATAAAGGTTATTCTTCATTGGAGTCTTACTTGGTTCCTAAATTGAGGGTTGTGTTCACAAAGCCTAGCTAGCTGGCTTTGGCAAATGCTTACTTGCCCTTGTATTCAGCTTTCCATCTCATAAAAGCTGAGAAAATGCTGACAGCATGTGGCTGAAAATGATTTCCCTTCATCCTTTTCTTTATAAATTGCTGTTTATTTAGCCCTATGATGCATTATATAATTCTATTCTCTAGCTGCTTTCTTTTAATGCACTATCGATAAACCAGTGAGAGTATATTTCTTGAGTAAACAGAAAGTTCTTTCAAGTGATCACCTCTGGAAATATGCTATTTACAATAAACAACAACAAAATTCTGTTGGGCATTTTCTGAATCAAAAGGATAAACAGAAAATCCCCGCCCTGAAAGAATTCACAGGCTATCAAAGCGGGAAGGAAGGAATCTATGACTTCACAGAAGAGCCGTGTCATATGGTTGTTATAAAGATTAAATGAGCGCCTTCACTGTGGTCCAGGGCTAAGGCTGTACACTGTCAGCGCAGGGCCTGGGTCTCATCCCTGCTCAGGAAACCAGAGAGCTTCCCGGGTGTCTCCGTGGTAAAGTCGCTTGCCAGTTCAGAAGATGCAGGCAACGTGAGTTCAGTCCCTGGGTTAAGAAGATCCCCTGGAATAGGAAATGGCAACCCACTCCAGTATTCTTTCTTGGGAAATCCCACGGACAGTGGAACCTGGCATCTGTCTACAGTCCATGGGGTTGCAAAGAACTGGACACAACTGAGCATGCATGCACAGGAAACTAGATCTGAATGCCGCAGCTGAGACCAAGCCAGCCAAATAATTAGATGAAATAAAAAAGATTAAATGAGTTATTGTAGGGAATATATCTGAGACAACGCTTGACATACAGGAAGTGCTGTGTAAGCACTAGGTATTATTACAAAGTGACAAAAAAAAAAAAGAGTGCTGTGGGCATGGAACACAAGAGTGGGAAAGGCAATTTCTAGAAGCTTTGGTGTACTTTCAGCTCATCCACTCAAAGTTGATGCCCCATAGTGACAGGGCAGAAAGAGTTGTCAGTGGGCCGCAAGTGAGCATGCAGGCAAAGATGAGACTGACTGTTTTCCAAATCTGGAGTCTAGCTAAATATGTTATACCTTGGAATTGTGTAAGGCTTTTTTTTTTTTTTCTTCGCCCTTTTAGAATTAAAAATCTCTTAGAAAACAATTTCATTTCCTTCTAAAACCAAGCTATGATAATCTGTAATTTAGCATAGAAATAAAACAGCAGGGGAAAAGATTTTTCCCAAGCAATAACAGCACACCTTGCTTCACATATGTTCCCAAAGACAACAGCAACGTGGAAAGATGCCTCTGTGCTGAGAAAGTTACCGTTTAAACTGTTGGATTGCAGCTAGGCACGTGTGACACTGTCGTCTTGTCCAGGGTGATGGAACCTCTTCAGCTTCTTTTGCTTTTCTTTGTGCACGCCCCTGTTCAAAGTTTGGCTAGAACAGAAGGAAAGAAGTTCCAAGGTAAAACCAGCATAGGCAATTCAAACATTCTACCAGGATTCATTATCCCTAGTGGTAGAGTGAAAAGATGCCTTGCCTTTCATTTACGAAACACTTTATCTGAATTAAAAAAATAACCTAAAAGCCTCTGGCAAGGATGAGATAAACTGAGAAGCAAAAGGCCCAGATAATTCAAACTACATCATCAACTATTGAAAAGGAGAACTGGCAGTGTTCTCAAATACCCACAGAGTCCTCTTTTAAAGAGAAAAAAAAAAGTGTATGAAACTTTAATTTTTAGAGCAGCTTTAGATTCCTAGAAAAACTGAGAGGAAGGTACAGAGATTTCCTTTATTCTTCCTGCTCCTCACATGTATATTCTCCCCATTATCAGCATCTCCCTCCACAGTGGTGGGCTTCCCGGGTGGTTCAGTGGTAAAGAATCCACTTGCCAGTGCAGGAGATGTGGGTTCGATCCCTGAGTCAGAAAGATACCCTGGAGAAAGAAATGGCTACCCACTCCAGTATACTTGCCTAGGAATTCCCATGGACAGAGAGAGCCTGGTGGACCACAGTCCATAGGGTTGCAAAAGAGTCAGACTGGCCTGAGTGGCTAAACAGCAAACAATCACAGTGGTACATTGCTTACAGTGGGTGAACTTAACCTTGGACACGCCATTATGACCTAAAGTCCATGGTTACACAGTTCATTCTTGGTTTTGCATACCATATGCTTTTAGACAATTAGAGTCTCTTGTTTAAGAGAGCTCACTGCTTTTGTGGTGAAAATGCAGGTGAAGAGGCTTGATTTTCATGAGGTGATTGTGCTTCAGGCAAGGGCACAGATCTTCAACCCAGAGCAATAACAGTACAATTCCTGGAGCCTGCAGCCTTTGTGCTGCCATTCTGGCTTAATGACTTTTACTGTTTAATATATTACAAAGACTTTGGACTTCAAAAATAATGAAGTACAAACATGAATGACAATTGTAATATGTATTTTTACTGATGATTGAGAAGAAAGGGACTACACATCACATATTTTAGATTTTGACCTTACATAGAGTTACTTTACCCATGTGAGTGAAAATGGAGAAAAATGCAGGTTTGGAGAATTTTGTTTGTTTGTTTGACTTAGCTCCTTTTAAGAATTCATATGCTAAGTGTCCTTTACTGAAATTATGTATTGCAGTAGATTAAACCGGTGGCTTTCAAACTTGTTGGCTATAAGCCTTAATGAATATGACTTCCCTGGTGGCTCAGATGGTAAAGCGTCTGCCTACAATGCAGGAGACCTGGGTTCCATCCCTGGGTGGGGAAGATCCTCTGGAGAAGGAAATAGCAACCCACTCCAGTACTCTTGTCTGGAAAATCCTATGGGCGGAGGAGCCTGGTAGTTACAGTCCATGGGGTTGCAAAGAGTCAGACACAGCCGAGCAACTTCACTTTACTTTCTTTCTTAATGAATATATATTTTTTTAATATTGCAGTCCATTAAATTGTTGTTCAGTCGCTAAGTTGCATCTGACTCTTTGCAACCCTGTGAACTGCAGCATGCCAGGCTTCCCTGTCCTTCAGTATCTCTTGGGGTTTGCTTAAGCTCATGTCCATTGAGTTGGTGATGCCATACAACCATCTCCTCCTCTCTTGACCCCTTCTTCTCCTGCCCTCAACCTCTCCCAGCATCAGGGGCTTGTCCAATGAGTCAGCTCTTTGAAAAATACAGACATACTTATTTGAAACAAACTTATTGTTCTTATTTTAATTTTGATCACAATCCATGTAACTCCCAGTTTGGACAAAAACAAAGTAGATATGCTTTTGCCCATAAGGCAACATTTTTAAACAGGAAAAATTAAACCCGTGTTTAAATTTAAAAGGGTAAATAAATATATTATCAAGAACACACAATGTACTTCATCTTTTAAAAACTTTTGATAAAATTTATGTTGAGAACTAATAATTCAGTTATTAATTAATCTGGAAGGAAATATTCCCAAATATTTCTAGTTTAGAACTTGGAAACAAATGGGGTATTCCAAGTTAGAGGCTAAAATTTTAATTTAAAATGTTTTATGAATGATCTATACTAAATGGTATCCAGCAAACTTTTAACTTTAAAAATAAAAATTACAAAAAAAGCAAATTGGTATCCACATTTTTATTATTTCCTCATCTTGATAGTTCTGATAAAGTCTGTCTTCATAGATCTTGTTTCTAGAAATGTTTACTCAAACTGCAACATTTTAGTTAGGCCCGGAGAGGGAAGCCTGGACTTGAGAGACTTTAGCAGTTAAGGTTTTCAGAACTCTCAGTATTCAATTTTCTACAAGTAGAGATTAAGAGGAAAAAGGAAACTTTATGAAGCCCTTATATGAAAATGGATATTACTAAACATGTGTTAAAGTGTCTGTTCATAAATGCAACATATGTGTACTTGCAACAGAAAATTGAATATATAAATTTCTAACTCAAAAGAAGAAGTCTGGGTTGAAGATACAGATTTGGGACCATTCAGTAATTAAGAGAGCAATAAATGGGTATAGAATAAGAATGCAACTCTTAGATTCACCCTTATCTAGCGATTGATAAAGAACTGGGGCTCCATGATGATAAATAACATCAGAAGAATGGTTGGGGTGGGGGATACAGAAAGGTGAGATTTTAAGGCAGTGAGGTATAAATTCCTTTTTACCATGGAAAAAATTCCTTTTTACCAAGACATGATCAAATTCAGCAGATGTCTCATAGAAGTACTGAGGGAAAAAATCACTTTGATTTGGAAACTAGAAATTATTGGCAGTCTTAGTGAAAACAAATTCATTTAAATGATGCTGAAAGTTAGGTTTTACTGGGATGATAGCAAAATTGAAGGCAAGAAGAATAAATATAATTTTCCACTAAGCCACACCCCCAGAATAATAGAATTTAAAATTTGTAAGATGTCATCTTAGCAGAAAGCAGAGGAAATTTTGTTTTACTAGATAGAGGGTGATTTACCTGATTCATTATTCACAAAGAGCATAAATAAATTTGTGACAAATTCTTGAATGCTGAAGGAAAGTCCTGGATGAGTATAGGATTTTTAAGCCATTGTATTGGGGAGGCAGATGCAGTATTCTACAGAGCTCTCCTTGATGTCACTACTAAACAGACCAATAATCTAAGATTTATTATGACCTTACACATTGCTTTTTTACTTCTCCATATAGGATAGAGTTGAAAAAGCTAGTGAGTGATGAGTGATCACTGTATCTCCCTCAAGTGTCTTCAAGAGGTAGATTCTGGGCATCAAGAGTCATTTTTGTTGAGAGTAATTTGATAAAAAGGATTCCAACAAGAGGCTTAGTAGAGATTTTGGTCTTACAGGAACAGGGTATAGTAAACAAATCGATACTGAGGTCAGCCGTGAATGAATAGGTTGCTGTTGTAACGACCAAGGTGCCAGAAGTCATGAAGCTGTAATATTGATCCTGCATTTATTGCAATTTATATTTTGAGTACCTCAGGACCCTTAGTAAGTAAGTAATATTTTTTCTACTCTGTGTCCCCAAGGTTTTTTTTTTTTTTTTTTGGTATTCTAAATTTTATTTTGTTTGTCTAATGGATTTCTTTTTTTTAGTTTAAATTTATTTTAATTGGAGGCTAATTACTTTACAATATTGTATTGGTTTTGCCATATATCAACATGAATCTTCCTCGGGTGTACACGTGTTCCCCATCCTGACCCTGCTTCCCACCTCCCTCTCCGTACCATCCCTCTGGGTCATCCCAGTGCACCAGCCCCAAGCATCCTGTATTCTGCATTGAACCTGGACTGGCGGTTCGTTTCTTATATGATATTATACATGTTTCAATGCCATTCTCCCAAATCATCCCACCCTCTCCCTCTCCCACAGAGTCCAAAAGACTGTTCTATAAATCTGTGTCTCTTTTGCTCTCTCACATACAGGGTTATCGTTACCGTCTTTCTAAATTCCATATATATGCCTGAGTATAGTGTATTGGTGTTTTTCTTTCTGGCTTACTTCACTCTGTATAATAGGCTCCAGTTTCATCCACCTCATTAGAACTGATTCAAATGTATTCTTTTTAATGGCTGAGTAATACTCTATTGTATATATGTACCACAGCTTTCTTATCCATTCATCTGCTGATAGACATCTAGGTTGCTTCCATGTCTTGGCTATTATAAACAGTGCTGCAATGAACACTGGAGTATATGTGTCTCTTTCAATTCTGGTTTCCTCAGTGTGTATGCCCAGCAGTGGGATTGCTAGATCATAAGGCAGTTCTATTTCCAGTTTTTTAAGGAATCTCTACACTGTTCTCCATAATGGCTGTACTAGTTTGCATTCCCACCAACAGTGTAAGAGGGTTCCCTTTTCTCCACACCCTCTCCAGCATTTATTGCTTATAGACTTTTGGATTGCAGCCATTCTGACTGGCGTGAAATGGTACCTCATAGCGGTTTTGATTTGCATTTCTCTGATAATGAGTGATGTTGAGCATCTTTTCATGTGTTTGTTAGCCATCTGTATGTCTTCTTTGGAGAAATGTCTATTTAGTTCTTTGGCCCATTTTTTGATTGGGTCGTTTAGTTTTCTGGAATTGAGCTGCAGGAGTTGCTTGTATATTTTTGAGATTAGTTGTTTGTCAGTTGCTTCATTTGCTATCATTTCCCCCCATTCTGAAGACTGTCTTTTCACTTTGCTTATAGTTTCCTTTGTTGTGCAGAAGCTTTTAATTTTAATTAGGTCCCATTTGTTATTTTTGCTTTTATTTCCAGTATTCTGGGAGGTGGGTCATAGAGGATCCTCTGTGATTTATGTCGGAGAGTGTTTTGCCTATGTTCTCCTTATAGTTTCTGGTCTTACGTTTAGATCTTTAATCCATTTTGAGTTTATTTTTGTGTATGGTGTTAGAAAGTGTTCTAGTTTCATTCTTTTACAAATGGTTGACCAGTTTTCCCAGCACCACTTGTTAAGAGATTGTCTTTTCTCCATTGTATATTCTTGCCTCCTTTGTCAAAGCTAAGGTGTCCATAGGTGCGTGGATTTATCTCTGGGCTTTCTATTTTGTTCCATTGATCTATATTTCTGTCTTTGTGCCAGTACCATATTGTCTTGATGACTGTGACTTTGTAGTAGAGCCTGAAGTCAGGCAGGTTGGAAAAGAAGAAGTAAAACTCTCACTGTTTGCAGATGACATGATCCTCTACATAGAAAACCCTAAAGACTCCACCAGAAAATTACTAGAGCTAATCAATGAATATAGTAAAGTTTCAGGATATAAAATCAACACACAGAAATCCCTTGCATTCTTATACACTAATAATGAGAAAATAGAAAGAGAAATTAAGGAAACAATTCCATTCACCATTGCAATGAAAAGAATAAAATACTTAGGAATATATCTACCTAAAGAAACTAAAGACCTATATATAGAAAACTATAAAACACTGGTGAAAGAAATCAAAGAGGACACTAATAGATGGAGAAATATACCATATTCAGGGATTGGAAGAATCAATGTAGTGAAAATGAGTATACTACCCAAAGCAATGTATAGATTCAGTGCTATCCCTATCAAGCTACCAATGGTATTTTTCACAGAGCTAGAACAAATAATTTCACAATTTGCATGGAAATACAAAAAACCTCGAATAGTGAAAGCAATCTTGAGAAAGAAGAATGGAACTGGAGGAATCAACCCAAGTTTTAATGTACAATGTTAGTAACAGCTTCAGCATACCTAAGGTTTAGAAAATACTAAAATTTTAGATTACTAATGAGCAAAAGCCCAACATAAATTGTTATATGGCATTATTATCCTGTCCAAGCATTCTAATAAGCAAGAAATTTCTATAACAGATTCCTCTGATCAACTATTTTAAAGTGTCTTGGCAATTTTTTAAAAATTATTTTTATATAATAAAATCCTACTACTTGCATTTAAAACCCAAGATCCTGATCACCAGTTCCAATGTGTTGGGGGATTTTTCCCTCACCACCTGGAAGTTCTACAACACTGTCTGAGTGTCCTACCATTCAACTCAATTCTGATAGTATCTACTAAGAGATAATTTTAGATCCCACAAATTAAGGACTCAGTCCCACAAGGTTGGATTTTCCAGGCAGCTCAGTGGTAAAGAATTTGCCTGTCAATGCCAGAGACGTGGGTTTGATCCCTGGGTTGGGAAGATCCCCTGGAGAAAGAAATGGCAATCCACTCCAATATTCTTGCCTGGGAAAATCCCATGGATGGAGGAGCCTGGCAGACTACAGTCCATGGGATCACAAAAGAGTCGGACATGACTTAGAGACTAAACAACCTAGTTTAGTCCCACCCTTAATTCAGATGCTATTTGCAAGCTCAGGTTGCTACCCGTGCTAATGACCAACTGGCTGTAGATCCCAAGTTCTACAACCCCTCCTTTTGTTTGGTTAATATGCTGCAGTGGCCCACAGAACTTGAAACCGTTTACGTGCTTGACTGTCATCGTTGCCATGGTCAGTAACTCAGTTGTGTCCTGCTCTTTGAGCCTCATGCATTGTAGCCTGCCAGGCTCCTCTGTCCATGGAATGTTACAGGTAAGAATACTACAGTGGGTTGCTGTTTCCTACCCCAGAGGATTTTCCCGACACAGGGATCAAACCTGTGTTGCTTGTGTCTCCTGCACTGGTAGGTGGATTCTTTACCTCTACACCACCTGGGAAGCCCCAACTTGCTTCCCGACTATGGATTTATTATTATAGGATATAATTCAGGAATAGCCAGATGGGAGAGATGTGTACAGGAAAACATGGGGAAAGGCCACTGAACTTCCATGCCCTTCAGGTGAGATGCATTTTGGAATCTCTTAAATGTTTACCAACTCTGAAGTTCTCTGAACCTTGACCTTTTGGGATTTTATGGAGGCTGTGTACAGTGCCCATCTTCCCTCCCCAGTGGTTTGGGGGGGGTGGGAGAGATGAGACTGAAAGTTCCTAACTTCCAATCACTAGGTTGGCTGCATTGTCAACCAGCCCCTGTCCTTGGATGTGGTCCAAAAGTCACATAAGTAACATAACAAAAGACACCTTTATCTCTCTCATCATTTAGGAAATTCAAAGAGTGTTAGGAACTCTATCCCAGAAATCACAATACCACAAAAAGAAACCTGAAAATCATTTGTTTTCAGTGAATAACCATATATAACTAGTCGATCATGATTGGTCTAGTTTTATTTTCTGCCCTTATAACTCTTGGGGGAGATGAAGTGATACCATTAAAAAAAAATGTTAAAACGTGCTTTCTGGTTATGGCTTTGTACATATTTGATGACTTGTTTAAAACATAATTAGAACTCGAAGCATACCCCTGGGTAATACTTGCCTTACTGGAGTTATTTACGTATTTTCTTCCTTTAAACTATGAATTTAAGGTCAGGGTTATTGTTTAATTTTATTTTATTTGTATGTTAGTGATTATACAATACCTGGTAAATGAGTACTCAGTAATTATTTACTGAATAAGTAACTGAATTTAAAAGTTAACAATTAGATCAGTGTCACCTAAATCAAATATAAAGTCATGAGAAGGAATGTCCAACACAAAGCAAATGGATACTTTAAAATGTGGTTCTTTCTCAGTTAAAAGATGGTGTCAATAAAATGAATTACTCCAAGGAACAAACTGTAATTTTTTATGAAGAGATGGTAGGTCAAGATAAACATGAACTGAAATAATCCGAGGCATGGAAACACTGTCTTCTTCAAAACAGAATAAATCGGCAGCAGCTATCGTTGTTTCTCTTCTCTACCCAAGAGTTCAGTACTAATTTTAAAAGAGGAAAGAAGTCATAATTGAAGCTAAGCTAGTTTTCCATGTGTTGCATTGGTAAGCAGAAGCTGCAGAAACATTCAGACCCATTCAAAAGAATGAAACTCCATCTGTAGAGTGTTATGTGCTTGGGGTCAAGTGAAGGATAACCCAGGAAAATACCAGTAGTCATTTCTGTTTGTGGGAAGAACTCTTGAAATATGCAAAGAAATGAAATTCTAGGACTCTTAAGAAGCAGGATCTGATAGGAGGTGTTAGTGTTACCTTTATTACTGGAGTGGGTATCCATTCTCTTCTCTAGGGGATCTTCCTAACCCAGGGATCCAACCCAGGTCTCCTGCACTGCAAACAAATTCATTACTGTCTGAGCCACCAGGGCAAAGACACCTTTATAGTAGGTAAGAATTAGAGGTATAGAAGAAGGAGCGTGCATTTACCATCCCATCCTTGTGCCCTAGAAGGCAGCCCTTAGGGGATGACACAGGTGGAAACCAGGAAGAGATGGATTGCTTTCTCCAGGGAGACTCTTCTTTTTCATGTGTGTATTATTTACATTTGTTTCTTTGAAAATACTTTCTGAGGTCAATGTGGAGAAGGGAAAATTCCTTGCCCAGAGTTTACTTTCTCAATTCTTGAGTTGGGACTCAAATCAGAAACTGTGATCTAAGCGTAGTGCATGTTTTATTTATGGATAATCCATTAAACCTTTATTAATAAGGAGTAAATGGTAATTTTCTACCCAATTTGTTCTGTCTTTTGTGGGAGGAAATTGATTTTCCTCATCTTTATGTGTGAAACTCCAGTGTCTTGGTCTCCAGAAGGGAATGAGCATGCTTGGAAACCAACAGCAAAGGAATGAGCTGCTTTCCAGGAGCACGTGAGAAACTTTTTTTTCCCCCTCCTCCAGCTTTATTTATTTATTTATTTTGTAAAATAGGAAGGCTTTTGTTTGCTTTTTTTTTCTATACAATAGGTATTTGTTGGTTATCCATTTAAATTATATCAGTGTGTACATGACTTTCTCCAAGTCCCGAATTATCCCTTCCCCCAGGCAGCAATAATTTTGTTTTCTAAGTCTATGAATCTCTCTGTTTTGAAAGTACCATTTCCATTTCATTTGCACTGTTTCTTCTTACTTTCCACATAAAAGGGGCGTCGTGACATTTCTCCTTCTCTGACTTACTTCACTCAGTATGACGTTCTCTAGGTCCTTCCGTGTTGCTGCAAATGGCGTTATTTCCTTCTTTCTAATGCTTGAGTAATATTCCATTGTATCTATGTACCACATCATCTTTATCCATTCCTCTGTGGATGGACATTGGTGTTGCTTCCGTGTCTTGGCTATCGTAAACAGTGCTGCAAAGAACACTGAGGTGCATGTATCCTTTTGGACCATGTTTTTCTCTGGATCGCTATAATTATCAGAGAAATGCAAACCAAAACTACAATGAGATATCACCTTACACTTGGCAGAATAGTATCATCAAAAGATCCACAAACAACAAATGCTGGAGAGTGGAGAGAAGGGAATCCTCCTGTACCATTGGTGGGAATCCTCCTGTACCATTGGTGGGAATCCTCCTGTACTATTGGCACAGCCACCATGGAGAACAGTATGGAGGGCCCTTAAGAAAACTAAAAATAGACCTATACCATATGACCCTGCAATCCCACTCCTGAGCATATATCTATCCATCTATCACTCTATCTGTCAATAAATCTGTCTTCCTTTTGGTACTTTTCAAACTTAATTACAGATAGTTCACCATCTCTAAGCATGTCAGTTTATATATTATCTCGACTATTAATAACTTCTTATAGTTATTTACAGATAAACACATATGAAGTTTGTTACCAAGTGTGTTTTCAGCTTGTAAGCCCCTACACATTTGACAGTGTATGTGTAAGTCTTACTACTGGAATTGAGAAGCCTGGATGTCTTTTGTCTCCACAGAGAAATCAGATAAAGTCTTTTAATTTTGCCCCACCCTCACATTCTCCCCCTGCAAATTATTTTCCTATCCATCTGCTATTTCACGTGCTCACTGGACACTGCTACAGTTCAAGCCCTCCCTTATGTTTTCCTGTATGTCTCTTCCATCTTTCAATCCATCCTTCTTAAAAATGTCGATTAGCTACCCAAAACAGATTTCAGAGAGTTAAAGCATTGATTTTGCTTTTGCCTGATTTCAATCTAATTCAGAGATGTTAAGTGACAGGGAGTTGTATTGTTGTACTATCCATTACCCACAGGTACATAAAGGGGTAGGTTTGATTGATACAGATGGGAAGGGAAACTAGAGGTTGTGAGGCAGACAGTACCACCACTGCTCTTTGATGCTTTTCTGGCTGCTGCAGCTCACCTACACAGTTATTAGAAAAGGCTTCTGCCCTGGTCTGGTAAAGGGACCAGGATTTTGCTTTTCTTTTTTTTTTTTTTTTTAGTTTCCAGGACTGTTATGATATACAGTAAAATTGGGGGAAGTGATATTAAGAATACTGATCAACTTTACCAGTCTCTTTCCAATGATCTCCTATGGTCTTCAGTTTCTTTATCTGTCAAATGAGGGGCTGGACCAGAAAAATATTAACTATGGTTCCATTCTGTTTTATAAATCTGTGGATTCTATTTAGTTTTTCAAAAAGATGCTTGTGGGATTTCTATCCAGAACAGAAAGATGGGAGATAGTAGAGAAGCAAGATTAGATTGCCTAAGTTCACCTTCTAGTTATATGGCATTAGTTAATTATTCTGAATTTATTTTTCTCTAAGATAGGAATAATAGTAATTCTTCCTTCGTAAACTGTTGTGAGAATTAGATGTGTGGAACAATGCGTGGCGCATGGTAACCATTCAAAGAATGTGCTGCTTCTGTTATGTGTTGTATTTGGTGTTGTACCTGATGGAAATAAATGGTGGCGTGAAGAGGGCGGGTTTTGAAAGGAAGAATGATGTGTTCTTTAAGAACTCTGCTGAGAATGAGCAGACTACGGCTCTAATTTCACCCCAGTGTGTACACCAGAGAGTATAACTTTCTTGGCAAGTTCTGTTATATCTCTGGGAGTGTTATTTCTTGGACTGAGAATTGAAAGAGTATAGATGAAATAACCTCCCATCTTCTCTGTCAAATTAAAATTCTGATGTAATTCTGACCTATTTTTTAATGGCAGTTTCTGAGTAATGGACACTATACATTTTAAAACTGGTCATGTCTTTTGCTTTGTCTTCTTAGTTTAAAGCTGGACTTGGGACCAAACTTAAACAGTTGTGGAGGTTGTTACCAGGGCTGGCTTCAGGGGTGTGCATGCATGCTCTGTTGTCACGCAGGGGTTCAAGGGCCTTAGAGGACCTTACTCTTGGTTTAATGTTCTGTTGTCACCATCCTGGAATACTTGTATTTATTTATTTTAACAAGGGATACTGCATTTTCATTTTGCACTGGGCTGTGGAGAACTATATAGCTGTTTCTAGATCTTGATACAGGTCTTTTTCTTGCTGGGATTCATCTTGGGCTTCATTTTTACTATTCTACCTATTATTCTTTCTCTGATTATTCTGCATGCATTTTGTGAGCTGCCACATTGCCATTTGGTGAACAGGCAGAGAACAGATATATAACAGGCATTGATATTTCTGTGAAGATTTGTTCCCCCAAACTCTTAGTCACATTCCTCTCTTCATCTCAAAGTCAACAACTTTTACTGTTTGTGGTGTTCACGTTGGTACTGAGTTATGTATTACTGAGTATCATCATGTAACTTTGCAATGTGGACATCTTTACTTCTCAGGTTATTGTAACCTCTTTGAGCTCTTATATCTCCAGTGGTATCCATCTTCATGGGAATTGATCCTAACATCCTCTAAGGAAATAACTTTTGAATTAATTTAACTAGAGGTTGAATTGATTTAACCAGCTAAAAGGAGAAAAGAAGAGATGTTTTAGCCAAGAAAGGGAAACCTGGAAAAGGACCGTAGAGGGTGGCCACAGAGGATCATCCTTAATCGCTGATTGAATTCCTCTCTTCATAACACCAGTTGTGCAATGATTCTCAATCTTCTTAATCTCTGGAGCCCTTTTCAGTTTTAACAGTTATTGTGGACCTCACAAAGCTTCTGTCCATATGGATTATAGCTAAAGTAAGAAATTTTTACACTGATTATTTATTTATACAGTTTAAAAAGAACAAAATAAACCCATTACATGATAACTTATTAACATATTTTTATGGAAAATATTTTTCCCCCAAACAAAACTTTATGATGAGTGGCCTTATTTTGTGTTTTTCAAATCACTCTTACATCTGGCTTGATAGGAGAAAGCTGGATATTCATATCTGTGCATTCTGTGTAGATTGTAACTTTGTAAAACTCCACTGTATACTCTTGAGAGAATTAGAATATAAAGGGCAAATAATGACTTATTATTATGAAAATAGTCTTTACTTCATGGACCCTTGAAAACGTCACAGGGGCCACAAGTGGTCCCCAAGCCGCTCTTTGAGAGCTGCTGGAGTAGAGGAACTTCTCTCTCCCGTGCTGGTTTTCATATGCAGTGACACAGTGCGCTCTCCCATTCCTTTAGCTGAAAATCTTCACATTTACTAACTTGGATGTTCCAGGGGTTTTCTCAGAGTATAAGAATATCAAGGGCCGGGATCTGAGAGTTATCTAAGATTCTTCTCTTTGCTTACATACTGTGATCATGGTCAGATCCAAAGAGAGAACCAAGCAGTTGACACCCTCACTCATCTAAACTTGAGGCCATAGCCCTTTCTACAGGATGCTCAGTTTCTTAGCATAATTTATTAGCTCCATTATTTTTGATTTGATGATGGAAAACAATAGGATGTGGCTCAGAATAAAATCTTTGGTGAAAAAAAAAACTGAAATAATTACTGGAATAAATTACTGTGTCATTCCAGGTGTGATGTTTTGTACATCTTCATGCATATTTTAATTGTTATATTTTGAAAATATGTATCAGGCACTCAGTTTCAGTTTATTACAATTGGCTGCTCTGCATTAACAAGCTTAAGAGTGCCAAAGTTCAGATTAATTATGCAGAATAGCACTGACAGACTGTTATTATAAGCTATATTTAATTTGAGCCTACAGATGCTAAGTAAAATAATAATGATAAAGTTATTTACTTACATTTTGCTTCTAACTCAATAGTTTGCAGTGTTAACTTTATAGCTAATCTTTATAAAGCCTGTTCCAAATGGGTATTTGGAACAAATTTCTATTTCTCAGTGACGGATCAACAACTGCAAAGCAAGACGAGACACTTTGGGAGCTATAACTGGTTTCCAAAGATTGGTGTTTGTGTTTAGCAAACCTGTCTCCCTAAAAGTTACAAGTAGATGAACTTTAGGAAACAAATGGACATCTAGGGAGTTTAGTTCCTCATTCATACCTCATCCAAAATGGTTGTCTGTGGTATTTGGTCTTTTGAGACTTACTGTCCTGCTCTGTTCTGTCCCTAAGGGAGACACCACACTCTTACCAACCGTGATCTCTTCCTACTCATCAGAGAAAGAGGTTGAGGTTATAAACTGGGACCCAGATGGTGGGGCTTAATTAGAGATCATGTGTGAGTCCAAGAAGGTTAGGCATACTTTGAGCCTAAATTTCTTACTGATTGTATGACCTGGGGAAATTTTCTTAATCTCTGAGCATTGTCACAGTCTTTGTAGACCAGGACCTGGGGATTGGAGTCAACAAGAAGAGGGTGCAGGGGACCCAAGTCTCGAGTGAAACAAGGGTGCTTTATTTGCAAAAACGCATGTTTATATATCTTCATACAAGGCAGCTTTTGGTAGTAAAAATAAAACTGAGCAAAAACGAAGCCAAGCTAATAACAATCTTCAAAGGGCCAGAAAGCATCCCATATCCTGAGTAAGAGGGGCATAACTGAATAGATTGCATTTAAGTAAGGTCACTGAAAGGAGTCACTGAAGGGGGTCACTGAAGGGAATCCAAGCAGGTGCCCTTTCTCATGATCTCAGTCCTGAGAACTGCGTGCAGCTCTGCTCATTCCTGTTTTCCAGGAACCGATAAGGAATAGTGAATCCTTGAGAAATGGCACACAAAAGAAAAGAATAACATATTGGATCCCTTAAAGCTGAACGTCCCTTGACAGAGCATCAACTTCCAAGAAGATATTATGTTTCAGGAAGACATCAAAGTAGCGATAATGTGGAAGATGAGATTGAGGTGGGGAGGGAATCTTGAGATCCAAAGTCATCTGTTTGGTTCACTATTTAATAGCCATGCAATAAAAACTTGAATGAAGCTCCTTACTGTAGGGCTAGAAAAGAAGGAGCAGAATCACTAAATTCCAATAACCAGTTGGATAATCCAGAGGAAGAAAGGGATGGGTGGGAATATTAGATACTCTCAAATTGCTGGAACTGGTTAATTGATGTCATTTGATGAGAGGGCAGAAAGAAGGGGCTGTGTGGAGGTGTAGTGGGTGAGGCTGAATGCAAGAAAGTGGATAAGAAGGTGAGGTAAGAAGAAAGGGTAAGATGGTAGGGGAAGGGAAACTAGATCTAAGTGGAAAGGCCTGTTATGGGTTCATATATATTATATATCTTGACCTGGAGCTCAGAAGACATTTGGGAAACATCAGTTCTTATAGATACGGCAAATGAAGACATGAGTGTCGGTAAAGTCACCCAGGGAGAAAGTGCAGTATGAGAGATCTGAGATTGGCCTTAACCAGGGGAAATGAGCTGCTGTTCTGTGAAAAAAAAGGGATACAAGGAGACTTGCCACTGTTTCTCCAGGAAGGCCAGGACACACACAGACATTTTTATTAAGGACTGTAATTATGATACAGATTAGTTTGTAAGAAGGGACTGATTTGGAGAGAAAACTTAGGAACAGTCACGGTAGCTGGGCTCCTGTGTGCCTCTGGCCCCAGACAGATGTACTGAACTCCCTGGAGATGGAGAGTATGGAGCTCAGATGAGTCCCCAAGGGATAGGATGCCCATGTGCATAGCACTGCCCTTTCACCACCCTTTGCATTTCTTCAGGGGAAAAAACCAAGCTTTGAGTGTCAGCATAAGTAGAAGGATGTGCCTCTGCTCCAGGGGATGAAAGTAGCAGCTTGGAAATAATTACATGTGATTATCCCCAAGGGGAAGCCAGCCTCAAGGCAGCTGGCAGAAATCTGTTGTCTTCCTGAGTAGCCCAAGGAGGAATCTCTTTGGTATTTAGATTGCTGCTCAAAAAGTCCGTTCTCTCTCCTTTCTCCATCTCCTGTTCTCAGCCTTTATTCTCCCCAACTTATTCTATTGGTCATATACATATTTTTAGTTACCTATTTGGCATTATATAGTCAAATCTTGAATTATGCAAGATCATTCTTTCGTATCCAATTTATGTTTTCAGTTATTTTACCAAGATCATTCTTTTGATCCTTAACAGATTGAAGTGAAAGACTTGGAATTTCTGACTTCTGATTTTTCTAAATATTAAAGAATGCAAATTTGAATATTCAGAAAACAATTCCTTACTCTTTGGGTTATCTGAAGAGTGACTTTGTAGTGCTTTTAGGGTGTCAGCTTCATCTTCATACCTTTATTGCCTTTCACCTGGGTTTCTTCACTTCTATATTTCTTGGACTGTAAGCCACCAACATTTATTTTTCAGAATAAAGTGATGGTTATAGTAATACTACTTACAGCTAATAAGTAAGCTAGTCAAGGCTGTGGTTTTATCCTGTGGTCATGTATGGATGTGAGAGTTGGACTGTGAAGAAGGCTGAGTGCTGAAGAATTGATGCTTTTGAACTGTGGTGTTGGAGAAGAGGTCTTGAGAGTCCCTTGGACTACAAGGAGATCCAACCAGTCCATTCTGAAGGACATCAGCCCTGGGATTTCTTTGGAAGGAATGATGCTAAAGCTGAAACTCCAGTACTTTGGCCACCTCATGCAAAGAGTTGACTCATTAGAAGAGACTCTGATGCTGGGAAGGATTGGGGGCAGGAGGAGAAGGGGACGACAGAGGATGAGATGGCTGGATGGCATCACTGACTCCATGGCTGTGAGTCTGAGTGAACTCCGGGAGTTGGTGATGGACAGGGAGGCCTGGCGTGCTGCGATTTATGGGGTCGCAAAGAGTCGGACACGACTGAGCGACTGAACTGAATATATTTATTGCGCTTTTACTATGGCCTGAGTCATGAAATTCTCATTCAGTTGTCCCGCTCATGTGAACTTGCTGCTACTGCCCTCCTCCTTTCAGTTATAAGGCAACTGAGTGCTGCAGTTTGAGTAACGAGCACAAGCCCAGGGTCGTGAAGCCCCTTGAGTGGAAGAGCTGGGGCTTGACTCCATGCTGGCTGGACCACAGCACCTATATAGGCAGATGTTTCTGAGTCCCCATATTAGCTCTGCTGGTGGAGCAATTCTGCTATTAGCTGAGTAATTAGTTTCAAGTTAGAGATGCATTAGAGGAACCACAGTTAGTATTGGAGCCAAGACAAGGGCCCAGGACTCCTGCTCTCTTTCTTGTGATACTCTACCCAAACTGTCTCTCTAGTCTAATTTGGCACACCTTTACATAAAAATAGTGATGTCGTTTCCTGTATTAGACTTTTGCGTATATTCTTCTTGTTTGTACAGGAAAAACATTTCTTAGGTATGGAGGAAGAACAGATACACTTTGGTTGTTTATGGCTAGATGCTTCTGAGCTTTTAAGGTAGCTGCTTACTGGAAGCTATTGCATTAACTACTATTGACTGGTACAGTAAACGTTAGGAAAAATACCAAGTCACATTAATCATGAATCTTCTGGTTGTCTCAGAAGTTGAACATGTTTGGTGGCTAATACAAGCACATCGACCCTTAGAGAGCTTCATGAAAAATTAATTTGCAAAACAGCTATCTTCTAAGTGGTTTTGTGAAAATGATTGGAGACAAATTTTCAACCTCAGTTCAGATAAAAGATTTTGAGTTTTTATTTTTATAGCTGCTAGGCTTTTAAGGAAACAGTATACTTACAATAAAGCAGACTTTGATTACTTCATCTTAATGTAAATCTTAGGAAGACAATTATATGTTTGATGAAAATTAAATAAATTTTCTCAACTATTAGTGAAACAAGCATCCTAAAGATTCAAAATAGAAACCAAAAGTATGGTTTGCCTCATTCCCCCTTTCACACCACCACTTCATGTTAAGGTATCATCTTTAAGAGTCAATTTTGAAAATATCTGGCCAATCATTGGGAAAAGATTTTTTACAATGATGATACAATTATTAACTATCTTACTAGCTTATTAGGTGTCATGATACTTGTAAAAATTAGTGAACTAAATAGTGTGTTATAGGTACAGGATTGAAAATAACGTTAGTTATATTAGTGCTTTTAAAGCATACAGTATGCATTTTTAGAAACATTAAAATATTACTGGAACTCTTTTCTCCCTACTAGCAGCAAATATATACATATGTACATATGTGTCTGTGAATAATTTGTTTTTAGGTGAATGACATCATTACCTAAGTTTATGTATAGTATTTTTAATGGTACTGAGGTATTTTGAATATATGGACAGGGAGAAGAAAAACAAGTGGTAGTTAATGATATCATCATTTTTCGTAGCTAAAGGAAGTGAATAAGCAATGTTTATTGATTTTGTCTTGTGTTCCAGGCACTCTCTAGGACGTGACATTATTTATTTGTTTATTTCTCTTAATTTATTATAAAAGTCATATAAGATAGATGGTATTATCCCCATTTTACAAATGAGGAAAAGGAGATAGGAAGATTAAATAATTTGCCTGTGATCTCATCTCTGCTAAGTAGCAGCATAGTCTTAAGCACAAAACTGTGCCCAAAGTCAGGCTTTTTTTCTTGTGCTCATTTTGTGGCTTTTTATATTAAAACTGGTAAATTGATAAGTAATTGCTTTGATGAATGAATATCAATCCTTGAAAGCATCCTCTTCCTATTTAGGCTCATAAACATGATTGCATATTTTGCACAAGACAAGCTACATAACCCATACAAGTGTTGTGAGCAACTGGGCGAGGGCAGGGGTCAAGATGCTTGGGGCTGGTGCACTGGGATGACCCAGAGGGATGGTATGGGAAGGGAGGAGGGAGGAGGGTTCAGGATGGGGAACACATGTATACCTGTGGCAGATTCATTTCGATATTTGGCAAAACTAACACAATATTATAAACTTTAAAAATAAAATAAAATAAAAAAGACTACATTAAAAAAAAAAAACTTAGCTATATGCTGTCTGCTATCAACATGGGGTTCCCTTCACTTTTAGGCCATTCTTTCTTCTGCCTTGGAGTTCTACCTTTGACTCAGAAATTGTGCTTCACTGTGAAGTTCTCTCCACCCACCTTTATACCTTCTTACTTTAAAGCATTTACTCCACCATGAAGGGGGCTGGCACGTTTGTGGTCAGTACTCTTCTAGTCCCCAGAGGAGTTGCCATTTAGGTCTGGCAAACAAAATATTATTTTCCCCATATACTCATGGTCTGTGTTTAGTCCCCAGAACTTTTGTAGGAACTTGAAGGACAGTTGTTCTGGTTACCACCTCAATTTTCTAAAGAATTATTAATGTCTTGTCATTCTCAATCTATACCAATAGCACCCAATAGCCTGGAGACACAAATCTTTGTGTCCTGTTATTTAATCTGGGGTCACTGAAGGTCTTTACTTGTCAGAGAAGTCAGCATTTCCAACTATTAAGCAGAAAAAAAGAATAAAATATTTTGCATTAGTCAGAAGTTGTTCAGATGTATATAGAAAGAGTTTATCACTGACTCAGACTGAAAACTATGCAGGCATTTGCCTTGTGTGACAAAGAATGCACCTCCTTCACTAAGGAGCAGGCTGTCTTTGTCATGTTTTCCACATGTGACTCTGGGCACTCTGAGGTTGAGCTGTTGAAGGAAGCTACTCACTAATCGGAGGTAGAAATTGCCTTAGCAGGCTTCCCACAGAGAGCTTTCTTCTCAGGTTCTGCCAAAAATCACAAGAGGCTGTGTTAGGATACCTGAAGGCGTGGACATGAGAACACCTTAGAACATAGGAACTCAAGGGAGAATGAGATAAGTCCCAATAAATTCATAGTTTTGATCTTGAAGTCTGTAAGCTGTTAATGGCAGTTTGCAGGAAACTTTAATAAAATACGGACACTAAGTAGTAAGTGACTTTTTAATTTTTCCAGCATATAACTCCTTGAATTTTCAGGCATCAAGGCCACGAAGTACCCTAGAAATCACCGAATCTAGTTCCATTAAGTGTATAAACCTGGAACCAAGTAAGCCCCTTACTTTCTCAAGATGTATAAAGGTCTCCTGGTGACTCAGTGATAAAGAATCCGCCTGCCAATGCAAGAGATGTGGGTTTGATCCCTGGGTTGGGAAGATCCCCTGGAGAAGGAAATGACAACTCACTCAAGTATTCTTGCCTGAAAAAATCTCATGAATAGAGGAGCCTGGTGGGCTACAGTCCATGGGGTCGCAAAAGAGTTGGATAGAACTTAGTGAATAAACAATAACCAACAACAGTAGCAGTAGAACCATGATCCCTGACCTTTAATAATGTTGTCATTCTGTTATTTCTAGTCCAGTAATATGTAAGTATAAATTTTGACTCTCCAGAGAGGTGATTATTCACTTGATAAAATTTTCATATTGGCCCCCTCATATTGGCAGTATCCATCTCATATCACTGAAAAGAGAAGGGAGTATAGTCAAAAGACTGAACATTCTGATTTGAACGGTGGAAATGACTGAATCTGTTTTGATCAGTTCAGTCCAGTCACTCAGTTGTGTCCAACTCTTTGTGACCCCATGGACTGCAGCACGCCAGGCTTCCCTGTCCTTCACCAACTCCTGACACTTACTCAAACTCATGTCCATCATGTTGGTGATGCCATCCAACCATCTCATTCTCTGTGGTCCCCTTCTCCTCCCGCCTTCAATCTTTCCCAGCATCAGGGTCTTTTCAAATGAGTCAGCTCTTTGCATCAGGTGGCCAAAGTATTGGAGCTTCATCTTCAGCATCAGTCCTTCTAATGTATATTTAGGACTGATTTTCTTTAGGATGGACTGGTTGGATCTCCTTGCAGTCCAAGGGACTCTCAAGAGTCTTCTTCAACAACACAGTTCAAAACCATTGAATCTTCTACACTCAGCTTTCTTTATAGTTCAACTCTAACATCCATATATAACTAGTGGAAAAACCATAGCTTTGACTAGATGGAACTGTGGTGTTGGAGAAGACTCTTGAGAGTCCCTTGGACTGCAAGGAGATCCAACCAGTCCATCCTAAAGGAAATCAGTCCTGAATATTCATTGGAAGGACTGATGTTGAAGATGAAACTCCAGTACTTTGGCCACCTGATGCAAAGAACTGACTCATTTGAAAAGACCCTGATGCTGGGAAAGATTGAAGGCAAGAGAAGGGGATGACAGAGGATGAGATGGTTGGATGGCATCAATGACTTGATGGACATGAGTTTGAGTAAGCTCCAGGAGTTGATGATGGACAGGGAGGCCTGGTGTGCTGCAGTCCATGGGGTCACAAAGAGTTGGACATGACTGAGCAACTGAACTGAACTGAACTGAATCTATTAGAACGTGAGTCCGCTACTCATTTTACTTTTGCTTAAACTCTACAGTGATTGTCTGTTGTGATTTCAAATAAGTTTTAGTGGATTTGCCTAGAAATGTCCTGCCTTTCATTGGTTTGGAAGCCAGACAAGGTTAAAGTTGAAAAGTTGAGATTATGAAACATACATACACTGAATCACTGACATTTCAGGAATGAATACTGAACTGGGTAGTGCAGGTCGCAGTGTCTGGCATCTGTGAGAAAATGCTTAATGCTCTTTATTTCAGTTCTCTGTTAGTTTGCTCAGGCTACTATAACAAAATACCATGGATCAGGTGGCTTAAACAACGGTTTAAGTTGGAAGTCCTGGAAGGTGGAGGTCTTAAGGCAGAGCCAGCCTGGTTGGGTTCTGGTGAGCATTCTCTTCCAGGCTTGCAGATGGCTGCCTTCTTGCTGTGTGCTTACGTGGCCTTCCCTTGGAGCATGAGTAGAAGCGGTCTCTCTCTCTGTCTTCTTATAAGTCCACCAATCCTATTGAACTAGAATTCTGCTCTTATGACCTTATTTAATCTTTATCACCTCTTCAGCAGCCCCATCTTCAAGTACAGTCCTACTGGGGGTTAAGGCTTCAACATATGAACTGAGGGTCAGGGGCAATCCAATGTCTAGCAAGTTGTTTACTATGTAAGGTGCCAGCTCCAACTGTATACAAGAGCTGATTAAAATACATAACTCCAGTTTTAACCTCTCAATATATCATTCTCAAGTATTTTTTCCTAAATTAACCCTGGAAGATTCAACTCTAATTCTTGTTATATTAAAGTGGTCCTCAGGGGACTGATGGCAATCTCTAACATTTAATCAGGTTTATGTGATTTTTAAAGGCTTTGCAGCACTTTATTTGAGGGACTTATGAATTTGATCTTAAAGTATATTAAAGCTATATCTCTGTTTATTAAAGCTATATCTCTGTTTAATAAGTATTTGATTTTTAATCTCTAAATATTAGCCATAATTCTGCAGGTGTGATCCCACAACCAACTTGCTCCCAAATAATGTATTTATCAATTTCATCTGAAGGTTTTATAAATCTGGGCTTAATGTGAAATCATTAGAGGACCTAACAGGGATTACAATAGAATAAATATATTTAATTTTGTAACAAATTTACATTGATTGACTAATGGCCACTTTATCGTGAATCACAGTTAATAATTATCCTATTTATTTAAAACATCAGTGCTGTAAGATGTGCGCATCTAGCACTGAGCTAGCCTTTGTGTTTATCATAGGGGAGGAAGTATTTACTGCCTTTAGGGGTTTATTGTCTCATAGGAAAGATAGTCCAAAAATCACAGAAATACTGTGTCAAGAGCTCTGGGAAAAAAACTCTGCAGTTAGGAATCAAAACATAATGAAATCAAACTAACTCAGACCATCAGGCCTTACATATGATAACCCTTTGAATTTAATGTAGGGCATGGATCTCCTTGTAAGGCATTTTTATCCCTCCCATAAAACTTGTAAAGATATTTCATAATCATTTCAGAACAGTCTACCTCCTCAGGGACACCTTTCTTGAGCCTTCAGACTAGATGAAGGCCCCTCAGATACAAGGTTGCCAGAAAAAAATATAGAATATCCAATTAAATTTGAACTTCAGATAAGCAGCAAATAATTTTGTAGCACAAGTTATCTGAAATATTGCATAGGACATAATTTATTTTTTCAGTTTTTTGAAATTCAGATTTCTCTATGCATCCTGCACTTTATTTGCTAAATCTGGCAACCCTACCCAGGTGTACAATTTCACAAAACCATATGCTTTCCTTCTTTGCACCCAGCAGATTTTGTAGTTAAATATTGCTGCGATTGTCAGCATCACTGAAGAGATTTTGCAGTGTTTGATTTCACTGTCTGTGACATGCTGTCTTAGAAAAACTCTCCTGTGTTTTCCTTTACTCTCTCAGCCCTACCATACTCACAACACTTCTGACACAAGCTATGTGTGTCTTCCACACATCAAACACTTTTCTGACACTAGCTGGATGTCCAACAATTCAGTTCGGTTCTGGTATTTTTTTCAGTGGAGTAAGCATCAGATTCCGCAGGTCACAGGCTTAGTCCCACCGGGCTGCTCCCCCCACTTGAGATGTCGGTTTTAAGTCTAGGTGGTTTGTTGTCTTTGCTTCTGGGCAACTGGCTATAAACTGGGGTTCCCACGACCTCCTGCTTGGATTTGGCAATATGCTAGAATGACGTACAGAATGCAGGGAAACACTTACATTTACTGGCTTATTTTAAAGGATATAATATAGGATACACATGAACAGCCAGGCAAAGCGATACACATGGCGAGGTCTGGAAATTCTCAAGCACAGGAGCTTCTGTCCTTGAGGAGTTGAGGGGTGCCACCCTCCTGGCATGTTGGAGATGTTCACAACCTGGAAGCTCTCTGAGCCTCATACTTGGAGGATTTCTGTTGAGGCTTTATCATGTAGGCATGAGCAGTTATTAACTCCACTTCCAACCCTTCTCTCCTCTCCAGAGAACAGGGGATAGCGATGAAGTTTCCAAACCTCTAACTGTGGCTTGGTCTTTCTGGTGCCTAGCCCCCATGAAGGCACCCACCAGGGGTTGTGTCATTAATGCAAAAGATGCTCATTTCACCCAGAAAATTTCAAAGTACTTAGGAACTCTATGTCAGCTACTACAATCATCAGGAAATTATAAAGATCTTAGAAGCTCTTGCAGGAATTGGGATCAAAGACTGGATATTAGAACAAAAGATTCTCTTAGTATCCCTATTTACAAGAGTTTTAGGAGCTCTCAGGTACTGGGGACAGAGAACTATATATATATATGTGTGTGTGTGTGTGTGTGTGTACATTGCTATATTTATATTATCAGTTCAGTTCAGTTCAGTCGCTAAGTCATGTCCGACTCTTTGCGACCCCATGAGTTGCAGCACGCCAGGCCTCCCTGTCCATCACTAACTCCCGGAGTTCATTCAAACTCATGTCCATTGAGTCGGTGATGCCATCCAGCCATCTCATCCTCTGATGTCCCCTTCTCCTCCTGCCCCAAATCCCTCCCAGCATCAGAGTCTTTTCCAATGAGTCAACCCTTCGCATGAGGTGGCCAAAGTATTGGAGTTTCAGCTTTAGCATCATTCCTTCCAAGGAACACGCAGAACTGATCTCCTTCAGAATGGACTGGTTGGATCTCTTTGCAGTCCAAGGGACTCTCAAGAGTCTTCTCCAACACCACAGTTCAAAAGCATCAATTCTTCGGCACTCAGCTTTCTTCACAGTCCAACTCTCACATCCATACATGACCACTGGAAATACATAGCCTGGACTAGACAGACCTTTGTTAGCAAAGTAATGTCTCTGCTTTTTAATATGCTGTTTAGGTTGGTCATAACTTTCCTTCCCAGGAGTAAGCGTCTTTTAATTTCATGGCTGCAGTCACCATCTACAGTGATTTTGGAGCCCCCCCAAAATAAAGTCTGACACTGTTTCCACTGTTTCCCAGATGCCATGATCTTAGTTTTCTGAATGTTGAGCTTTAAGCATGTATATTATTATTTCACGGGCACCTTTTATATAGTAGTGTAAAGCTCTAATATTAACATTTTGTCTGTTGCTTGGGTAAAAAAACTATTGATACTGAATTTAGCACCAAACAATTGGCACTTCATACATTTGGTGCTTAATTAAATTATAAATGAAATATAATCTTTTAGTACGTTATTGGGAATATAGCAGTTTAATTTGAACTTGCTTATTTCAAGCTCAAATTAAATAGGGTATCCTGAATATTACCTGGCAACTCTTACCTGAGGGGCCTTTGACTCTTTTTCAAGGTAGTGCCTTTGTGCTTAACCATAAGAACACATACACATATAGTTAGTAAAACTTAGTAAAAGTTAGTAAAAATTTGGTAAAATACAGAAGCAATTTCATGGAAGAAAATATTCAGGAAGTGATTGTATAATGATCAAAACCTACATATATCAAAATACTTGTGTCTATAAAGATGAGAATTTCTAGATCCCTGTTTGTTTGAATTCTAAAATTCAATTCCTATTGAATTGCCTTTTGGAAAAATCCAAGCATAAAAGAATTTTAGATGAGCTGTTCATATCTGTATGACAAAATCAGTTGTAACAGAACTGTTCCCAAAATTGTGAGAAGCAAAGCCTCTCTGTACAAATCAGGCAAAACTGAGACAAGCTGTTCAATTATATTTTATTTTCTCAGTACAGTTAGTTGCCCTCAAAATAACTGGCCTCATCAGTATACCAATAGGAAAAGGAGAAGGCGATGGCACCCCACTCCAGTACTCTTGCCTGGAAAATCCCATGGATGGAGGAGCCTGGTAGGCTGCAGTCCATGGGGTCGCGAAGAGTCGGACATGACTGAGCAACTTCATTTTCACTTTTCACTTTCATGCATTGGAGGAGGAAATGGCAACCCACTCCAGTGTTCTTGCCTGGAAAATCTCAGGGACGGGGGAGCTTGGTGGGCTGCCGTCGCTGGGGTCGCACAGAGTCAGACACGACTGAAGTGACTTAGCAGCAGCAGATTTCATTTACAGGGTCCTATGTCTTGAATATAGTAAGCTCTTAATGTTTGCTGATAGCTTTAACATTTTTAAAGCATATGCTTCAACTGACATAGTAAGAAAGTATATCTTTTATAATTTAATGGCCCAGGGTAACTCTACTTCAATTAGCATGGTTTTTAAACTATGAACTGTAAACTGTAAAATGGATTTCTTCCTTAATGTAAATTTTTTAACTCTTTGAGTTGCTACCTGTATTTGGTAGCATGGCAAGGTCTGTTTCAATGAAGCTCGTGAACATTTCTTCTTTTCACTCTGATTTTGCTGCTTTGTTTTGAAATTTCTTGGGATTCTTGTGAATTCTAAGCTCATTTTAACAGAGACCCTTTAGCCCTGGATGGGAGGTCCTTTTTGAACTCAGCAGTCATTGGTTCATTTCAGCCTTTGGGCCATGTTTTCTGTGACTCCTCTGATTTTTCTCTAGAATTAGTTATTCCCCAAGTGCCTACTTTGTGCTTACTTTGCTTGTGATTCTCTGACTGTAATCTGAAAGTCTCACTCAGCGAGCCTCTCTTCTGACCTAGCTTGGTCCTTTGTGCTTATTTGGATCTAGTTCTTAACCCTTCAAACAAGTCTCAGTTTTCCATCCTGATCCGCCTTGAGATGGCACGCCATGTCTTATTGATAATTCTCTGGCTACATGACCCATTAAGTCACAAGGAGTTTATTAACTCCTGTTAGGGACCCACCATGTGGTAGTCGGTTTTTCCTTTACTTGCCTGAGGAATTACACACCCTGATGGTTGATATTTTGTTTGTTTGCTTTATTTCTGGCTGTGCGGGGTCTTCATTGCCGTGCACGGGTTTCTGTAGTTGCAGTGAGTGGGTCTACCCTTTGTTGTGATGTGTGGGCTTCTCATGGTAGTAGCTTCTCTAGGGCGCATGGGCTTCAGTAGTTGAGGTGTACAGGCTCAGTAGTCTGGTTGGCAGGCTCAGTTGCCCTGAAGCATGTAGAATCTTCCCAGACCTGGGATCGAAATTGTGTCCCCTGCATTGGCAAGAAGATTCTTAATCACCTGACCACTAGGAAAGCCCCCTAAATGGGTGATTTAATATTAATGGTTAACCTTAACATTAACACAGGGTAATACTGAAGTCCCCTGAAGTTAAGTGAGTTAACAAGGACACAAGGCTAGCTTCAGAAAGTCTCTGATTAGAACTCAGGTCTCTCTGCCTTCAGAGCAAAACTGGGCTCTGAACCTTGTGGAACTTTGTGTTTGTTTATTTCTTCAGTCCATCACCAGCTGAACCATTGGACCTTCAGCCAAACTCACAGAGCTTTTAGGCTGTCACAAAGAAAGTGCCCATTTTTAGAGTGGTCACCATGAATAGCCTTTGCCACTAAAGTAAGATTTTATCTCCCTTCAAATTAACTTTCAGGAGAATGTAGCATGAATTCCAGATAAGCTATTTAAATAATGCAAGCATAAGTCTTTAAATGGACTAATTTAGATCAGACATTCAGAAACTGTTTCTTCTGGGGGTGTGCTGTCACTAGAAAGGCAGTGCTGAGTTAGATGAGTATGTATTGGCTCCCCACGGGCACCAATAATGATGAGGCAATTCAATTTGGAACATTATCCCTCTCAATTATAGTTTGGAAGAAAATCAGAACTCAATTACAAAAAATACATACACATGTGAATCAGCTACTGATACTAATCTCTCTCTAGAAATATGGAATCTCTGTTTTTAGAAGTATAGGATAAGAATTTTACTACTTAGGAATTGAGTTAACTGATTCTGAACTTGTAAATTTGCTTTAATCCTCTGCCTCTGAGGTTTCAAGCTAATGTGGAGGCGCTTCTCAGTTGTTAAGTGTGCATGCCCCCTGGACAATTAAGAAGAGGATGGTCCTCTCTGAAGTGCTGTCAGGGGCAGGTCAATGCTGTTTGATATCAACCATCTAGAGAACTGATTGTTGGCTAACTGCCTGGTATTGTCTTTTGTTCTTAGCAAATGAGAGATTATTCAGGGTTGGACTGGGGTGTGGTTGAGAGATAAACCTTCTCATGGTCTTACCTAGTAAATAATCTCTTTAGCAATCTACATTTAAGTCATTAGAAGCTAGAGATCTGTTGGTATTAAAATAACTTCCAAAAACAATCCAGTCAGCATCTTATAAGCCAAAGCTGTTTTTGCACAACTGGTTAGATTTATACCTGCTTTATGTTAAAACTGCAAGCCAGCTTTGTCAAAGTTAACTTTATAGTTGGGGATAAATAGAAGCTAATCAGGTCTTTTAAAAGCTGTCCAATTATTTATTTATTTAACCAGTGCTGTTTTGCAGACTGACAGATCCTGAAATAACAGATGCATTGTAAATTTGAATTTTCTTTCTTATGAGTTTTCTTTCTTTCACATTAGCTTTCTTACGTATAGAGTCTTAAAATCAGAATGGTATTTAGGCATCATCAAATTTAACTGTCTGCTTGGTATAGAAATTCTCCTTATTTCCCAAACAAGTGGCTAACTACACCGTCTTCCAATAATGAGACCCTCATGACCAACTCATTTCTTGCTTCAGCAGCTTTAATTATTAATAAGTTCCTTTTCTTTGCATCTGTCGGGTTTTTTTCATTCCTTTTCCTTTCTTTCCTGTTATTTTTTTTTA
Source organism: Bos indicus x Bos taurus (assembly GCF_003369695.1). Lineage (NCBI taxonomy): Eukaryota > Metazoa > Chordata > Mammalia > Artiodactyla > Bovidae > Bos > Bos indicus x Bos taurus. Next base: position 43,885,505 of record NC_040101.1, read on the forward strand.
AGTTCAAATGTTCTGTACATGAGTTTTGAGACAGAAAATAAAATTTAAAATACAGAAGACTTACATAAAGTGTTTCAATTCAATATGTTCAAAATACTCTACTAGTTAACATTGGAGACAGACAAGGAACAGATAAAACATGATCCTTATTCTCAGGAATATTAGAATTCAAAAGAAATAATTAAAAATAGCTACATTTACAATTAAACATCAAAAGTAATGATATAGACATTGCATGCTATAGGACTTGTAAAATAATCAGGAACACATTCTTGTAGATGATGGGGTTTGTGTTGAGCCTTGGAGGATAGAAAAAATTCAGTCAGGTTGTCAGGCAGTCTTTTTTTCAGGAAACTAAGGAAAGTGATTTGGCTGAACTCAGAGGCCTACTTTGAAGAGACCTGAAGAAGTAGATAGAGTAGATAAGACTGGAGCAAATTACATATAAAAGTCTTTGTGTTTGCTGTAGAATGATTGGGGGAGATATGAAATGCTTTTTATACCAAGAGAAGACACTCCTTTATAATTTTATGTGTTACTATGTAGTTGAGTTGTCCAGTATGGTAACCCCTAGCCACAAGTGGCTATTGAGCATTTGAAATGCTAGTCTGAATTGAGATGTGTTATAAGTACAAAACACATGCTGACTTACAGAAGTTAATATGAAAATGTAAAATAATCATTAATAATTTTTATCTTTATTATATATAAATATGGTAATCTTTGTATATATTGAGTTAAAATATTATTAACGGTTCTTTCCAACTTTTTATTTTTAATACAGCTAATAAAAAGTTTAAAATAGAATCTTTGGCTTGCATTGCATTGGTCTTAGGCAACACTAGTGTAAAATACTGTAATCTATTCATCTTTTTAGTTGTAGGCTACCTAGGTCTTATCATTTGAACCAAGTCACCAATCAAAGGAACTCAACACATTTCAGGAAGAAAGAGTTTCTCGAGTGCTGACCTAAATTTGCCCATAATAAAGACTTTGGGTTGTATTATTTACTTTGCTAACTCTTGTTTTATATATAAATTTGATAGATACTATTGTTTATTCTGGAGAAGGCAATGGCACCCCACTCCAGTACTCTTGCCTGGAAAATCCCATGGACGGAGGAGCCTGGTAGGCTGCAGTCCATGGGGTCACTAAGAGTCGGGCATGACTGAGTGACTTCACTTTCACTTTTCACTTTGATGCATTGGAGAAAGAAATGGCAACCCACTCCAGTGTTCTTGCCTGGAGAATCCCAGGGATGGCGGAGCCTGGTGGGCTGCCGTCTATGGGGTCGCGCAAAGCTGGACAAAACTGAAGCAACTTAGCAGCAGCAGCAGCGGCAGCATTGTTTATTCTGCACCTGTCTAAAATTCAAAGTGAAATGGAGAGCTAAGAAAATTAATTTTTTCATCACATATGACTTTTTCAAAAGCAATCTAGAAAGTAAACTCTTAAACTGTGTTCCTTTGTGATATTACTGTTTGATTCTGAAAGTAAGATGAACACATGTACCTTAAGAACCTATTACTGCAATTATTTCTCAACAAGCTGTGCTAATGAGATAGAGTAAAATGGACAGAACTTCCAGCCTCGGTTGTTTTTTGTTTTAAATCAGTTTTATTATTTCTTGCCTTACTTGTGATTGTAAAAAATATATATAAACAATGCAGTTTCATTATAGAAAGTTAGAATATAAGGATAATCTTATTTCCTTTTGCAAATAAAATAATCTGTTAACATCAGTTTGGCAATTGTCTCTGTGTCTATATAATAAAAATGGGGTTAAGCAATTTTATAATTAATTTTGTTTATATATTAACATTTATTTATAAACTTTTTTTTTTCTGGGTCCATAAAGGTATGTCTGGGCTTCCCTGGGGGTTCATATGGTAAAGAATCTGCCTACAATCCAGGAGAGGAGGGTTTGATCCCCAGGTCAGGAAGATCCCCTGGAGGAGGGCATGGCAACCCATTCCAGTATTCTTGCCTGGATAATCCCATGGTCAGAGGAGTCTGACAGGCTACAGTCCCTGGGGTTGCAGAGTTGGATGTGACTGAGTGACTAATACTTTCAAAGGTATGTTTAAAACAGTGGGCTTTCGAGTTTTTAATATCAGCAGTATACTTTTTTTGCAAACAAAAGCTTTATTCCAAAGTCCAGTATTTAAAATCAATAAAAGCAAGACTCATCTGGCTGAGAGGTAGGGTAGGGACCTGGAATCCTACCAACTTGGGTGGCCCATCACAGCATCTGAAGTCTGAAGCACTGAGGAGCACAGTCTAAAGATGACTCTTCTGTCCCTGTTTATTTCCCTGATGTGTGTGTATATGCTTTATTCAAGGTACTAATTCTTATGTAACATGCTATAAAAATATTTCTCACTTAAAAATTTTGGTGGTTATCATTTTGGTATGTCAAAATGTTTACATTTTACATAATCTGTTTTGCTTCTTAGTCTGTCATAAAATGGCCTTAGACATGAGACAGTGAAGCTCCAGGATTCAAACGATGTTTTAGCTAATGGTAAAATCACTCCATGAGTGTGTATTAAGTCACGTCAGTCATATCTGACTCTTTGCAACCCTATGGACTATAGCCCGCCAGGCTCCTCTGTTAGTTGGATTCTCCAGGCAAGAATACCGGAGTGGGTTGCCATGTCCTCCTCCAGGGGATCTTCCTGACCCAGGGATCAAACCCACATCTCTTATGTCTCCTGCACTGGCCTATGGGGAAGCCCAAAAGTCAATCTGTTCATATACAAATAAACAACTATTTTAAGAGACAACAGCTTTCAATCTCTAGTAGTTTTGATACCTTGTAGTAAGTTATTTGGAGAAGGCAATGGCACCCCACTCCAGTACTCTTGGCTGGAAAATCCCATGGATGGAGGAGCCTGGTGGGCTGCAGTCCATGGGGTCTAAGAGTCAGACAGGACTGAGCGACTTCACTTTCACTTTTCACTTTCATGCATTGGAGAAGGAAATGGCAACCCACTCCAGTGTTCTTGCCTGGAGAATCCCAGGCATGGGGGAGCCTGGTGGGCTGCCGTCTATGGGGTCAGTCGCACAGAGTCGGACACGACTGAAGTGACTTAGCAGCAGCAGCAGTAAGTTATTTATGTATTAAATATATTGTTGGGCTTTTCAGGAAGACCAAATTAAAAGGAAAGTCAGGAAAATTGTGATGAGGATTAGCAGGAACCTATTATTTCAACAATCATCTCTTTGTAATACGAAGTATTGCTTGAACCTCTGATGTTCATTTGCTCTACTTTTTCTTGATCCTTTGTGTCTAATTAGATTTAAATTTTTTTTTAAATAATACCACCTCTGGATCTTAGCTTGCAATCATCTTTACTTAAGTGCCGATATAGGGCTGTGCCCTCTTATTATTATTATTGGTATTATGGTAGAAATTATAGTTATCTTTATTGTTGTTGCTGTTAATGAATGAAAGTATCCAGCTGAGCATTCTATGCATTTGAAAGAATCTAGCTGTGTAAATGGGATTCCACTTGGCTTCCTGCTGTCCAGTCTACTTGAAAGAGCTTTGTAGAAAATGTATTTTGGTAGCCATTCTGTTGGGCACCACTGATGATGTGAAAAATGCGTATTAGAACAGAGTAAGGAGAAGTCATTTCAATACTTTCCAAAAGGAAAACAGTGTTTATTTATTTGCCAGATTGTGTTAAGTGGTAGAAAGTAGAATGAATTACTACTTTTTTTAAAAAACAATATAATTTTTACTTAGCTAGGAGTTTACTTATTACTGTTGTTGTTGTTCAGTCACTCAGTCATGTCTGACTCTTTGGGACCCCATGGACTGCTGCACACCAGGCCTCCCTGTCCTTCACCATCTCCCAGAGCTTGCTCAAACTCATGTCCATTAAGTCAGTGATACCATCCAACCATCTTGTCCTCTGTCATCCCCTTCTTCTACCTTCAATCTTTCCCAGCATCAGGGTCTTTTCTAATGAGTCAGATCTATGTACATCCCTAAACATTAAAAATAAAAGCAGATTTCTCTTAGCATAGGTGATATTTTCCTTTGGAGAGCTAATTATGTTGTTTGAATATCTGTTTAATGTTAAGATGTTATGGCTCCCATCTTTCTATGATATAAACTAGATATAACATTTACATAAAACTCAAATAGTATAAATTGTACATTGTGTTTTAAAAAGAGGTTTTTACATAGAAAATACTCAAGAGAATATTCCTTAAGTTTGTAGTTTTATAGAAGCAGCTATAAGTGCACTTTGTTGACTCATTCAAACCCATGGTCCATGTGGTAGGTGAGCATATTTCAAAAGGTGATTCAGGAGGTGTTATTTAATGTGAATCCCCTAGTTTCCCATAATGTCTTGCAAGATTGAGAGATTATTATTATCTATAAATTCAATATAAGTAGTATGCTTCTCATTTGGGTAACCCAAATAAGGGAAGTATTATTACCTAAATATAGCTGTTTGGTCACAGTGGTAAAGCTCTTCTTGACTGTATACTTCAGAGATGAAGATGTTTCATAAAAAAATACAAATATTAATTGATTTCCTTAAAATGTATTATTTTAAAGTTAATAGTATATTCAATCTAAATTTTAAGTCTGAAATTTGCATCTATAATAGTATATTCGATTAAATTATGTGTCTAAAATATGATGGATAAAATGCAAAATATAGCAGTGAATGGTTACTATTAAACTCAGCCCTGATAACACTGATTTTCTTTTACCTGGGGGTGTTAAAGAAAATCCCCATTGCCCCTGGCTCCTCATCCATGCCAGCCTCTTCCTGGACTACTCAATAGAAGAAAATAGTAAACTGCCTTTTTAAAACCACTCCTCAATTACAAATAGTCCTTGCTTTCTTTTGCTTAACCCCTTGAAAACCATTTTTAGTATCTGCCCAAAGCATATCCTAAGGCTGTGCTTCTGAGACCTGCATTCTTCTTCTCACCAGTGTCATGGTTTGAAGGATCCAAAACCTCACACTGATGCACGTCGAGGTATCTTTGTAGTCAGTGTCATGGAATAGAAAGAAGGGAAGAACTAGAGTTTAAAAGATCTGTGTTCTAGTTTACTTTGGGTAGATTATTGGAATGATAATTCAGTTAATAGAATGCTTTAGATTTTCAGGTGGCGCTAGCGGTAAAGAACACACCTGCCAATTCAGGAAACATAAGAGAAGCAGGTTCCATCCCTGTGTAGGGAAGATGCCCTAAAGAAGGACATGGCAACCTGCTCCAATATCCTTACCTGGGAAATCCCATTGACAGAGGAGCCTGGTGGGCTACAGTCCATAGGATTGCAAAGACTTGGACATGACTGGGTGAGAGCACACACAGAATGCTTTAGGCTGTTTGCCATGTAGTTGTAAAGATAATTTTACATTAGTTACTTTTGCGTGCATGTGCGTGCTAAGTCGCTCCAGTCGTGTCTGACTTTTTGCGACCCTGTGGACCATAGTCCACCAGGCTCCTCTGTGCACGGGCAGGTGGGTTCTTTACCATTTGCGTCCTAGCTAAACCACTTCAGTCATAGCCGACTCTGCGATCCCATAGACTGAAGCCTACCAAGCTCCACTGTCCATGGAATTTTCTAGGCAAGAATACTGGAGTGGGTTGCCATTTCCTCCTCCAGGGGATCTTCCTGACCTAGGGATCAAACCCAGATCTCTTGTGTCTCTTGAATTGATGGGCAGATTCTTTACCACTAGCACCACCTTATGAATTTTTAAATGATTTAAATTTTGGAAAACACTTAACAGATGCAAAATAAAGAATTCTCCCCCACCCTCTTGATTGCTGATCCATTGGCCAAGTCCCAGCTGGATCCTACTACTTTTTTTTTTTTCTCTTCAAGGTGACAGGCCTTTCTCTCAGAACAAAAATAGGACAAAGCCCACTCTTATCACAGAAACAAACTTATACAAAAAAATCAATCCTCGGTTATAGATCTATCATGACTGGGTTTAGCCAGACTTTGGAGTAATTGCTCATATTATCAGCGTAGGAAAGTCTTTGAACTCTGGAAGGTTTGAATGTAGAGGTGAGATTCTCACACCCCAGCTTTTCAGATCAAGTAAATTGCTTACCTTCGGTGGAGAAGAATAGCTCTGAGATTATAATCAAGTTGCTGATGCTTCCATCCTTTGAATTTCCATGAAGTAAAAGGTTAATCTTGATGTATGAATGTTTTCTTTCTAAAAAAAGAAAACTGTCAGCCTGGCCCAGGTTGAGGCAAAACTGTGAGAAAGGTATGCTTTGCCTTCCAGTTGGCTACCTGTTAGTAAGGTCCACAGACTGCTGGGTCAGGACACTAATGTGACCTGATGTGTTTCCCATAGTATTGAGTGCTTGGGGTTTCATCTTCTCAGTGCCAGTCTGTCTCCTAAACTGAGAATTGATGTAATAGGTCAGTTCATGCTAGTGTGTGTTAGTGACAGAAAATGAGAACTCAACCAGGTTCCTGGATCAAGTAACAGATTTTTAAACCTCAGTCTTCTAAAGATTACACCGATTCTGATGATTGAATCTCTTTGAGACAATTTCAGGCACCATTTCAGGCATGGCGGGAGTAATGAACTTTGGCCTCATCAGAGTGTTTTCACTGTATCTCCTGCATAAATTTTCCTGAATCCAGGGAATCTAATGGTAAACTGTGGCATCAACCATACTAAAATTTTCTATTCATTTGAAAGTAACTTTGGGGGGCATAATGAATCTACAGGATGCCTTTAAGTGGTTCTTAGCTAGACACAGTGTAATCAAAATCCTATAGGGAACTTTCAAATCATAGGTAATTTCCTCTCCCTACCATTTCCACAAGATTTTATGTTCCTGGATGAGAATATGGGTGGAGACTGGTGTACGTGCAAGTATGCTTGCCAAAATTCAGCACTCCTCTTTCCTGTGAGGAGCTAGTTGAACTGAATCCCCAGGAAGATTTTAAATAGCACATAAGATTTTAAAAACACATATTCAGGTTGAACTGTTATAGTCAGGTAATACATTGTTAAATGATTATTTTAATGATGGAAAAATATTTCCAACTTCTTTTTTTTATTTTTAAACTTTACAATATTGTATTAGTTTTGCCAAACATCAAAATGAATCCGCCACAGGTATACCTGTGATCCCCATCCTGAACCCCCCTCCCACCTCCCTCCCCGTATCATCCCTCTGGGTCATCCCAGTGCACCAGCCCCAAGCATCCTGTATCATGCATCGAACTTGGACTGGCGATTCATTTCATATATGATATTATACATGTTTCAATGCCATTCTCCCAAATCATCCCACCCTCTCCCTCTCCCAAGGAAGATATCTCTTCAATAAACACTTCAAGAATGTCCTAACCTAGAACAAGACATACAGAGTTATATTAATTATTTTTGGGTAGCATTTGGAAAACAATAGCCTCTTCATTATGACATGAGAAATCAGCCTTGTATTTAGTTTAATGACAAGAAAATTGACACATATTGTTTATTTCAGGCTTCCTACAGTTCATACTAACTAAATACATGCAGATGTATCTGGCTTACCAAAGAAATCAATTTCTATTGATGAATCTACTTTATTTTTTTAAATTTTATTTTATTTTTAAACTTTACAATATTGTATTGGTTTTGCCAAATATCGAAATGAATCCGCCACAGGTATACACGTGTTCCCCATCCTGAACCCTCCTCCCTCCTCCCTCCCCATACCATCCCTCTGGGTCGTCCCAGTGCACCAGCCCCAAGCATCCAGTATCGTGCATCGAACCAGGACTGGCGACTCATTTCATACACAACAGGTTATAGGACCTGAAATTTGGTTGGTAAAGTTAAGATAAATATCATTTAATGTTAGGAAATTTAAAAATAAATGTCAGAAGCCTTTTCATTCTTCTCTGCAATGATTACCTGCCTACAAATGGTATGATGGAAAAGGTTTTTCAATTTGTAATCAGAAGACCTGGGTTTTAGGATCAGCTACTGCTTACTAGCTTTGTGATCACGGGCTCACTGCTTAATTTCTCTATGTCTGCATTTTCTTACTCATAACATCAGACTGTTGGAAAAAATTATTTCCAAAGCACATGCAGATTTCAGCATATAATAATAGGTGACCTAAGAATCATTCTCAGTCATTTTATTAGAGGTAAAGAAGTATTAAAAAACAAATTGCTGTATCTGCAGTTTCATCTTTTTTGATGGTAGTGGTAGTGGTGTTTTCAGTACTACTTAAAAGATATTATAAGACCTCCAGGAAAATTAGCCATGGGTGTGGAAAGATGGGATGTGGATGGAGAAGTTAAAGGACAGATAGTCCAACTACTTAATAATTGAGAAATACCTATGTTGCATTTTAGACATGTCAAGAAAAGGACCCATTTTTAGGTAAATGTATTTCTTTTCCTTTCTTTCTACTTTCATTTTCTTTCTTTCTTTCTACTTTCATTTTCTTTCTTTTTTTTAAGCAGTAAACTATTGTTCTAGCCAAAGCATCTCTAAAATCGAAGTTAGGATTTACATAATTTTTCAGAGTATAATATAAAAGATAGCTATTGTGAAATGCAGATTTGTGCTGGTTTGGGAGTGAAAAATCAGATTTCCAAATTACACGCATGGAACTGTTACAAAATTCTACTTCAGATAAAGCTAGAGGCAGAATTTTTTAGTTATTAAGTTAGAATACATTCTATATCTGGTTTTTCATAAGCTAGACATTGTGTTAGCTCTATCTACTGCTTTTTCATATCTCTGGAGTTGGCCATAATTTCATAAAAAAATTATCTTAGCTCTTTTACACATAGTTCTCTTTGGATATATTTTGTATTCTAAAATATTGCTAGAATATATATTTTGTAAAAACTTCACAGAGGCAAAAAAAAAAAGTGTGGAATGACAAAAATAAATGTTTTGTCTACATTGTAGTATTTCAATTTTGGAGACTATGATGGCTGTCCATAAGTTTAAAACTTTATCTGAGTCATTGTTTACTATTTCAATAAGTAGGTACTAGAATTGAGAACTAATGAAATTTATAAAGAAAACTCTGGGTGATTTCCCCCACTATGTGTTTTACAAATCCACATCAATTATTCCAGGAAAGCATAAGTTCAGTTCAGTCACTCAGTCGTGTCTGACTCTTTGCAACCCCATGAACCACAGCATGCCAGGCCTCCCTGTTCATCACCAACTCCCGGAATTTACCCAAACTCTTACGCATTGAGTCAGTGATGCCATCCAACCATCTCATCCTCTGTCAACCCCTTCTCCTCCTGCCCTCGATCTTTCCCAGCATCAAGGTCTTTTCAAATGAGTCAACTCTTTGCATCAGGTGGCCAACGTATTGGAGTTTCAGCTTCAACATCAGTCCTTCCAATGAACCCTCAGGACTGATCTCCTTTAGGATGGACTGCTTGGATCTCCTTGCAGTCCAAGGGACTCTCAAGCATCTTCTCCAATACCACAGTTCAAAAACATCAATTCTTCTGCTCTCAGCTTTCTTTATAGTCCAACTCTCACATCCATACATGACCAATGGAAAAACCATAGCCTTTACTAGACGGATCTTTGTTGACAAAGTAATATCTCTGCTTTTTAATATGCTGTCTAGGCTGGTCATAACTTTCCTTCCAAGGAGTAAGTGTCTTTTAATTTCATGGCTGCAATCACAATCTGCGGTGATTTTGGAGCCCAGAAAAATAAAGTCTGACACTGTTTCCACTGTTTCTCCATCTATTTCCCATGAAGTGATGGGACTGGACGCCATGATCTTAGATTTCAAATGTTGAGTTTTAAGCCAACTTTTTCACTCTCCTTTTTCACTTTCATCAAGAGGCTTTTTAGTTCTTCTCCATAAAGTAGTTAAAAATTTGAAACAGAACAGGGATGGGAAGGAAGATGATAGTATGAGATTTATCTTTTGAGTAAAGAATAGTCTTAATGAAGTTAACTAGCTCAATGGTAAAATAGTTTTAAGAGCTAAGACTATTCAACAAAGAAAAGGTATTGGAGTATCATAAATCCAAAGCAAAAGGTACTAGAGTATCGTATCAGGCTTCCTCTGTGGCTCAGGCAATAAACACTCCACCTGCAATGAGGGAGACCTGGGTTCGAGCCTTGGGTTGGGAAACTCTCCTGAAGCAGGACATGGCAACCCACTCTAGTATTCTTGCCTGGAGAATCTTCATAGACAGAGGACCCTGGTGGGCTATAGTTCATGGGGTCACAAAGAGTTGGACATGACCAAGTGACTAAGCACAGCACACAGCAAGACTACTCAACAAAGAAAAGGTACTGGAGTATCATAAATCATAAAGGTACATAGCCCACACTGACTATTAATATGTTGTATCTTGTTTTATGGGCTTCCCTAGTGGCTCAGTGGTAAAAAATCCACCTACAGTACAGGAGACGTGGGTTCAATCCCTGGGCCAGGAAGAGCTCCTGGAGAAGGAAATGGCAGCCCACTCCAGTATTCTTGCCTGGGGAATCCCATGGACAGAGGAACCTGGTGGGCTACAGTCTCTGGGGTTGCAAAGAGTAGGACACGACTTAGCAATTAAACCATCTTGTTTTAATTATAGACAGTTTTAATGGACATAGGGAAGAAAAAGTTGTTTTGGCCATCACAGGGATAAACAAAACTATAATGAGGTACTCAAATATTTGGAGAGTTTTGTCTTTGGGGATCCTTAAAAAAAAAAATGTCTGAGTGATCTAGATATTCATTAGAACACTGCTTCTACCCTTCGTCTGGAAAGAAGTGCACAAAATAGCTGGCTGTACAAAATGCATTTCTTGTTCCTACATTAAAGACTCTGAATAGGAACCCTGTAGTTGGGGCCTTGAAATCTCCCTTAATGCTTCTTATACACACTCACATTTTAGAATTACTGCATTGGAAACAGGGAACTGAACCAATTTTCTTTTCTAGTCTCAGCTGTCTAGCATACTTCATGCATATGAAATAAGGAAGTAATTACTGGGAGAATACATGGTAGAAATTAAACTAAATATTTAAGTCAATCCAAAGTGTTTATATAAAATTACATATTTTTCTTTGAATCATTTATAATTACTCCCATTAATACTTCTGGTTTCATATTGGGAGGTTTCTTGTGCTCTGTATTATGTGTTCCTTTCCAAGGAAGATTTAACATATTAAATAATCTTCGACTATCATGTCCTACTGCTTTGACTCAAACTTTGTAATTACAAAATAAATAAAGGCAGCCTTACGTTACATTAAGTCTATTTGGATATTTGGAAATGGATATATTTTTCAATGGCAATTTTCCCACTTTAGATCATTGGATGAATTTCCTCTAGTGAATGATACATGAGAACTGACTTCATGTATGATGACTTTGATAGCATTCCTTAGAGAAATAGGTGAGAAAATATAAATCCTATTGTGTTGATCTGTTGCTAAAACTTGGCCTCTGTTCACTGGCGCCAAATGGGTGAAATAGAGTAGTTTTCATTGCTTTGCCAGGGAAAAGGGACTAATGGCCTCAAAACTGTGTCCTGCCCTGGAGAGTGTGTAGTGAGGAGTCTTAAAGTGTTCAAGGAGCAGGGCATGATTAGCTCAAGGACGTTCTTCTGATTGGCTGGTGGTGAGAAAATTGTGAGTCAGCAACCTTCTATTCCTACTGGTCTGGGATCTCTGTGCTTGTGGGCTGAATATAGTGAGCTTCTTTCACCCAGTAGGGGTTTCAGTATCTGCAAAACAGTTCAAAGGACAGGGCTCAGAAAGGTCCTTGATTTTGTTTAATGGCTAAAGTGTTACTATTTTGTCTTGCTTAATTCTCATTCTGCATTTTCTGATTTTTCTGATTAAGTTTATTCTTTGTAGTTTTTCTACAGGAAAAAAGGCAGGCAGAGGACATAGATATGGATCTATTTTTGGAACTAGTCTTTCCAAAATAAACACATTTTTTTACAGTCCTTTCATTAAAAATAAATAAATAAATGTTACTTAAAATATTACCATTCAAACTGGATGCTTTACAAATGGATGTTTCATGAACCACCACCACCAACAAAATCTGCACATTTGGGGGATTTTATGTGGCCCCCAAGAAATCTGAATGACTAGTCAAAGCAGGTCTATACAGCTAAGCCTCCTAGGTTATCTGTTTGTTTGTTTGTTTGTTTTAAGAAACCTTTCTCCATTTTCTTCAAGAAATCACAATGTGAGCAAGAAAAGTCATTCTGCACAGCAGGAAAATGGTAGTGACTTTGTGATTTAAAAATCATGAAGAAAAATGTATGTATTGTTGAAAAGAACATGGTACTAACAGTCACTTGGAAGAGCTATCATCACTATGGAACTAAACACTTTTAATTGGTCTCCATCTGTTGTTAGAGGCAGACTTTATTTTCTTGGGCTCTAAAATCACTGAAGATGGTGACTGCAGCCATAACATTAAAAGACTCTAGCTCCTTAGAATAAAAGCTATGACAAACCTAGACAGCATATTAAAAAACAAAGACATCACCTTGCCAACAAAGATTTGTACAGTCAAAGCTATGGTTTTTCCAGTAGTCATGTATAGATGTGAGAGTTGGACCATAAAGAAGGCTGAATGCTGAAGAATTGATGCTTGCTAATTGTGGTGCTGGAAAAGACTCTTGAGAGTCCCTTTTACAGCAAGAATATCAAGTCAGTCAATCCTAAAGGAAATCAACCCTGAATATTCATTGAAAGGATTGATGCTGAAGCTGAAGTTCCAATAGGCTACTTGATGCAAAGAGCCCACTCATTGGAAAAAACCCTGATGCTGGGAAAGACTGCAGGCAAAAGGAGAAGGGGACAACAGAAGATGAGATGGTTAGGTAGCATCACCAATTCAATGGACATGAGTTGGAGTAAACTCCTGGAGGTAGTGCAGGACAAGGAAGCCTGGCGTGCTGCAGTCCATGGGGTTGCAAAGAGTCAGACATGATTTAGCGACTGAACAACATTTGTCCAACTGTTTATATGTTCAGAGCACTTTACTTAGATTAGTAGCTCTTCCCAGAAACCTTGTTGGGGCTGTGGGGGTCTCTCTTTTTCAGTTGATAAATGGGCGCTCAGTTAGAATCTACTTGCCCAGCATCACATGACCACATCCTGATGTAAACTGAGCATTCTCTGGCTCTGTAATCCATATCTTTATACTTTTGCATAACAAGAGACAAACTGTGTTTGATTTGTTCTTCTTGGAGTGTCTATTAAAAACAGATTAAACACAAAAATTAAATGGAAAAATTTCCAATTTTTCCCTTATATTCTCATCCAACATTGCAATATAGGCATCTGTGAGCAATGAAGTTTGTAGTTTAACCATACAATCGTAAAAAAAAAAGGCAAAAAAAAAAAAAAAATTCAACTTTAACTTAAAATTCACTGAATCCAAAGTTTCAGAAGTGTAGTGAGTTTTTTTTTTAACTCTTAACACATTCATATTTATTTACTGCTTTGCAAGTAGATAGATGTTTATCATATGAAAGAATTTCAAGAATATCAGTGGTAATTGCCTAATACTTGAATTTTAAAATTCAAGTATTTTTCATTTATATTTTAAGCAGTTATTTATTTAAAAGAAATTGAAGTTGGTGCTAAAACTACCTTAGTGCTATAAAGCTGTCCCAGCAATTTTTCTAAAGAGATGTTTTCATGAAGAAAAAGGTTCGTTTAAAATACTACACAAGAGAGTGATGACATGCATATTTCATGGTGTACCTAAGAAGCTCATAAAATGAATGTGCAGATGGGAATATACAAATCTGAAATAAAGCCTTTTAAAACATTGCTGTTTGGTTGGTTGATTTCGAGAATGATATTATTAGTGAGTAGGTACTAAATTTATTTAATTTCCTACCTTGTTAATGCCTTAAAATATTTATTTTATTCTTTATAACTTTTACCCTGAAAGATCAATATTATAGTATGATACATTATATAAATTTAAAATCTTCTTTTTAAAAAAAATTAAATACTTATTTGGGGCTTTGTTACTTTTTAAAACTTTTTGTTTTGTGTTGGGATATAACTGATTAACAATATTGTGATAGTTTCAGGTGAACAGTGAAGAGGCACAGCCATATATATACATGTATCCATTTTTCTCCCCTCCAGGTTGCCACATAACCTTGAGCAGAGTTCCCTGTGCTATCCTTGTTGGTTACCCATTTTAAATACAGCAGTGTGTACAGTTGCTTTTTTAAATTAAGGATAGGTGCTTGTTATAGATGTGCTCTAGAGGAGGTTACTATGCCCCTAGGGTCTATGGCAATACAATTTGAAATTATAACTTTGTTGAAAAATCTGTCGTTGTAGTGACCAAGCTATCCTGTAGTAACTTCTTGTTTTAGTGTATAAATACCATAATGGTCTAAAAGAGTTTGTGCTTAGTCGCTCAAGTCGTGTGCAACTCTTGTGACACCATGGACTATAAGCCACCAGGCTCCTCTATCCATGGGAATTCTCCAGGCAAAGATACTGGAGTGGGTTGTCATGCCCTCCTCCAGGGGACCTTCCCAACCTAGGGATCAAAACCAGATCTCCTGCATTGCAGGTGGATTCTTTACCATCGGAACCACCAGGGAAGAGTTTACACATCTTCAAAGATTGCTTGATTTCTTTCTTGGGAGTAGTTGAAGCCAAAAGAAGATGCTGAGTCACTTTCATTTAAGTCCTTTGAGTTGATGTTTAATTGGGTGCTTACCAAATGGTAACTTCTCCCACTCTGAAAGGCCTTATTATATGGGAAGTTTGAATTGCAAGACTGATGAAAAATTGAGATGATTTTATGGATAAAAGAAGGACTATCTCCTTTTCTGTTGCTGAGGAGGCCACTACTGTACTTTCATTTTCATTCCTTCCTTGTTTTCCTTTCTAATTGCTACCCTCTATACTCTTTTATTATTTGCTGAAAAAATTATCTCCTTTATTAATTATTTTCTTTGTTTTAGTTCAGACCCCAGCTCCACCCTTATTGTGAGACTTTCTGCAAGTCATTCTATTTTTCTTAGTTTCCACAGTAATCTACTTCAGTGGGTTGACAGTAAAAAGCAAAGTGATTTTAAGTAAAATATTTATTTACCTGGAGACTGAATTTTAGTTAACACTCAAACACGTGATACATATTATTTTCTAAGATATTCCTAAAAATAAAAGAAAATATGTAAAATGTTGTGTGTTAGTCACTTAGTAATGTCTGACTCTTTGCAATTCCATGAACTGTAGCCTGCCAGGCTTCTCTGTCTATGGGATTCTCCAGGCAAGAATATTGGAGCGGGTAGCCATTCCCTTCTTCAGAGAATCTTTCCGACCCAGGGCTTGAATCCAGGTCCCCTGCATTGCAGGCAGATTCTTTACCATCTGAGCCACCAGGGAAGCTCTGTTATATCTGTAAGGAAGAACCACAGTATATTCATCTTGTAATGATGCTTAGTTATTGTGACTGTCTAGAATTAGAGACAATTCAGATTGTATCCCTTCTTGGCCAAGATGTTGGTTGCATATAATTTAAGAGATAGCTACAAATGCCGGGGTAGTTTCTAAAATCAGAAAGATATTGAGACAGTAATGGATGCCTGAAGACTATGTTTAGTACTTCAAAATGCCAGAATAAATTAATACACTTTTTTTTCTTAAATAGGAAAGCAAATTAATGGTTATTTAATGAACAACTTTTGAATGGTCCATAGGTTGAGATAAGAGTAGACATGGTCTTAGTGTTTTGAAAAGCCTGTTCTACAGAGGCCATCTGCCATTCTAGGGAAGCGCTCCAGTTGACAGGCTAGCAAAATGACTTTAACTGTTTTAAAGACAAACCTAGAATCATAATGCAATGAATTTTTTCATTAGCTCATTCAATACTCCTAATCGCTAGAATATCTTACTTTAATTTTAAGATAATTGATTTATAATTTGTACACCTTTGTTTTAGAGTGATAAAATAATAGTCTAATCTGCACTGTACAAGATAGTGATTAGACCCTTTTTTGGGTTTATTAGGTGCTTTACACGTATAATCCTCACAGTAATGGGAAAGGTATGCATTATTATCAGAGAAGGCAATGGCACCCCACTCCAGTACTCTTGCCTGGAAAATCCCATGGACAGAGGAGCCTGGAAGGATACAGTCCATGGGGTCGCTGAGGGTCGGACACGACTGAGCGACTTAGCTTTCACTTTTCACTTTCATGCATTGGAGAAGGAAATGGCAACCCACTCCAGTGTTCTTGCCTGGAGAATCCCAGGCAAGATGGAGCCTGGTAGGCTGCCATCTATGGGGTTGCACAGAGTCGGACACGATTGAAGTGACTTAGCAGCATGCGTTATTATAGCCATGTTAAAGAGGAAGCACTTGGCATTCAAATTGGTTATAGAAAGTAACATACCTAGCTAGAAAGTACAACTAACACTCTTCACCTTCCTTCCCAGAAAGCATCCTTCACATCCACAAAATAGGATGTCCATCTGGTGTGTTCACATAGCATCATGTTCCATCATTAGATTGATCTTTTTTTCTTAATTGATTGTTTTTAAGCAGTTTTACATTAACATCCAAATTAAGCAGAAAGTACAGAGAGTTCCCATTTACTCCCGGCCCCTATAAATGCACAGTTGTCCACTATTAAAGTCAGGTACCAGAGTGGTGTGTTTGTTATGCTGATGAACCCACACTGACATATCATCATCACCCAGAGTCCACAGTGTACCTTTAGGGCTCACTCTTCGCGATGTGTATTCTCTGGGTTGTGACAAAGGTATAATGACCTGTATCCACCATTACACTTCCATGCAGAGTAGTGTCCCTGCCTTAAAAATCCTCTGTGCTCTGCCTAGTCATCTCTCCCTCCCCATAACCCCCGGCAGTTTCTGATCCTCTCACGGTTTCCGTAGTTTGCCTTTTCCAGAATATCATACAGTATGTAGCCTTTTCTGATTGGCTTCTGTTACTTAGTAATGGGCTATCCAGGTGGTTCAGTGGTAAAGAATATTCCTGCCAGTGCAGGAATTGAAACAGACGTATGTTCAATGTCGAGTCAGAAAGATATCCTGAAGTAGGAAATGGCAACCCACTCCAGTATTCTTGTCAAGAGAATTCCATGGATAAAGGAGCCTGGTGGGCTATAGTCCATGGGGTCACAAAGAGTCAGACAGGACTGATCATGTATGCACTCACTAGTAATATGCGCTTGAAGTGAAGTCGCTCAGTCCTGTCTGACTTTTTGCGACCCCATGGACTGTAGCCTACCAGGCTCCTCTGTTCATGGGATTTCCATTCCAAGCAAGAGTACCAGGGTGGATTGCCATTTCCTTCTCCAGGAGATCTTCCTGACCCAAGGATTGAACCCGGGTTTCCTGCATTGTCAGCAGATGCTTTACTGTCTGAGCCACCTTGGTTTGATAACTCATTTCTTTAGAGCTCTAAATAATATTCCATTGGCTGTAGATACAATAGTTTATTAATGCATTCATCTATTGAAGGACATTGTGGTTGCTTCCAGTGACTGTTCTAATTGTCTGAATATGCATGACTTTTTCTATAGTACACTATGCATCTTCACAGCTAGATCTGTATTTTAGTCTCTTGGTATTTCCTGTCTTGGTAGATTGTTCATGGTAAAGGTTTAACAGCTATGACTTGGAATGCTTCAGGGCATGCCAACCTGTGAGGATATAAAAATTAGCACCAGGCATGAACGCCCACATTAAATCTTGTCAGGAGTCCCTGGTATGTTTCTGTGTATGCTAAAGCGGCCACTTTGAGAAGCTCTGACCTCCTCCTCAAGACTGGCTGCCTATAAAGCCATCTGAGTGTTCATCACTGCTTCTGTTGCTTCTGATGACCAGCAGAGGCTGTGTTCCTATTTTGGGTGTTGTATCTGAATGTTTCTGAGGCTGTAGAATCCAGATGTACTAGTGCCTTACTTTGTTTTGCTCAGACTATTTAGCTTTCTATTTGGTAAAAGGAAAATTAATTTTTAAAGAATAGAAAAAAAATGGAAAAAAATGTGAATTGTGCTTAATGTTTAATTCCATCAAAAATGTCTGGTGATTTGATATAAGACTCAAGATGGATGGGGTGGGGAGGGAGGTGGGAGGCGGGATGGGGGGATACCTGTGTACCTGTGGCTGATTCATGTTGATGTATGGCAAAAACCATCACAATAATATAACATAATTACCCTCCAATTAAAATAAATAAATTTTAAAAAGACTCAATTTCCATTTTTCTGAATCTTCTATGGCTGGAGTTAGGAAAAGCGCAGTAATTGAAAAATGCCAGAAATGACCTTATAGCAGTGATATTTATCTGTGGGAAAGTGTTTCCTTGCTCTGAAAGTCAGTCAGTCATGTCAGACTCTTTGCAACCCCATGGACTATACAGTCCGTGGAATTCTGCAGGCCAGAATACTGGAGTGGGTAGCCGTTCCCTTCCTCAGGGGATCTTCCCAACCCAGGGATTGAAGCAGGTCTCCTATATTGCAGGCAGATTCTTTACCAGTTCTGGGAGGTATCAAAACAAGGAATATATTCTGTTTAATAGTGTCAACAGCTATTCTATTAGGAATGAGCTGATAATTTTTACAGAGTTTTTTTTTTTTAATCAATTTGAAGATATTGTTCATAAAAGCATTGGAAAAGAGATGCTTAGAGTTCCTTAGAATGAAGGTGGAGAACAGAGGGGGCAGAGCTTTAAGCAAAGTCTAGGATTGTCAGGTATCCATGTTTTAACTGGCAGTTCAATAATTGTCATTTATTTCCACAGAAGAACCACCCACTAATAACATGTTTCTGAGGTCCCCTGCTTATTTACTAGACATGTTCTCTGTAATCTTGACCCTATTACCTACTTGGTTATAAGATTTTCTCATATGACTTGGTATTTTAGTTGGGGCAGCATGGCAGTCCTCGTTGGAGAACAGGCATTTTATCTTCACCAACTTTTCTCTTAGGTGACAATACACAAAACTCCCCCAAAACTTCCTATCATGGGTCCCCTTTCTGCCATGCAAATCAGCTCGTGCATATATCTTTGACTAAGTCTGTCTTGAAGTATGTCACAAGTTTTCCACATTCATCCATTATTGACTTGGTTTGGTGGACTGATTTTTATTTATCCTAATTCACTCTGATGATTGTATATTAGTTGATGGATAATGAATTTTCTACTAATAAACCTGGTGAGGTCATTAAGCATGCATTGCTTAGTTATTTACAGGTCTTGCATTTCATTTGTAAACCAAATGGATAGCCTACTTAACACCCTGCTCCCCCTTATTTATGTGAAACCAGGCAACCCACTCCAGCACTCTTGCCTGGAAAATTTCATGGATGGAAGAGTCTGGCGGGCTGCAGTCTATGCAGTTGCAGAGTCGACATGACTGGGCAACTGAGCACGTGTGCACAGTCCTGTGTTATCAAACTTTAATATAGAGTAATCACAAATATTCCTTTGAAAGGAATTCTTATCTCCCTATAATTGCAGGATTTCTTTTAAGATTCTGAAATTGTAGCAAGGTTATTTTATTTATTCTAAAGACACTGGAAATAAAGAACGTCTTATAAAGTGGTATTAAAGATATTCATAATAATTACTGTGTTCTATCAAGAGAACAGTTGTCACTAAAATTGGAAATTCTGCCCTTTTTGATATAATTTCCTCTCTGTTTTTGGGGCCAAATGCCCTCTCTGCTTTATAAAGAATTAAAAAACAACAACAACAGCCATTTCAGTCATCAAATGTCATGTTCAATGTGTCTACGTGTGTGTTTATACTCATGATCTCAAATATGAATGGTGTAATTGTGAAAGAGCCATTGGTTACAAAGCTATTCTGTTATGTTGTCATTTTTAAAAAGGCTGTTTCCCCAAAGCTAGGAGTGAAATTATGGCAGGTGCAGTTTCAGGCCTCTACAATTATCCCAGATTACCCTTTCAATAAAATGTTGACAGCCTCGCAAGAACAGTCTTACTATGCTGACATTTGGAAGCAGACAGGCATTTCTAAATGTTCCGTCTTAACAGCAGTGATTTGGGTCTCAGAAAGCCTTTTTATATTGTTAATAGAAAACTATTGCTTTTCTCACTTCATACATATTCAGCCAACACCTTCTAGTTCACCAGAACTTTATATTCCCCATTAGACAACAAAGGCTTGTAGAAACCCTTAAATAATTGCAGCTTGAATACACTACTTTCTATTGGTGAAGCAAGCAAAGTAGGAAAAAGTATGTTTCTGTAAGTGTGTAAGAACTGTTGCTTCTGAGAAAACTTGAGTAGCAGAAGGAGTCAGAAGTCCCTGTAATTCTATTTTATAAACAAAACAAGAAAGTAGTTGTTTGTGAATGCTTCACCACTACTTAATGTCTACAACATTAGGCAAAGTACTTTTATTAAAATGTTTGTTATCAGAACCCCCTCCATGCACCTGTACACACACACACACACACACACACACCCACCCACCCACCCACCCACCCACCCACCCAGGACTGAGTTCAGTCCTGCCTTGGATGAAAAATAAAAAAAAAAAAAATGATAAAAGCTTATTGAAATCTTCAGGGATAGGATTGTTTTATATTTTAGCCTTAAGAAATGTAAACAATGCAATAGCAATCAATATTTAGATGAAGAATTCTGTCAAATCAAATATTTAATCTTATGAAACCCTTGCCTCCCATCTTCAACAAGAACCGCTTAACTTTAAGCAGCTGTAAAGATAATATAAAAAGCAAATATAGAACTAGGTTTCATAAAAGCAAATCCACTTCCTTTTTCTGCATACTGTGGTAATGATTGTGGAATACTTACCCATGCCAAGCACCGTGTTTTACACATAGCGACTTTTTAATTCTCACATCACTGTGTGAGGTAGGTACTCTTTCTTATCTAATTTCACGGATGAAACTAGCCATAGAGAGGTTAAGTACCCTGCCCTGTCCTGCAAGCTAGTAAATGACGGAGCTTGGACTTGTATCTGAGCAGCTTGGCTCCTGAGTCCTCACTCTTGACCCCCAGGCTCCATTGCTTCTCATTGTATCATAGATTTTGCCTATGGGGTCCTGGGCCAACAGCAGTAGTATCACCTGGGCACTTGTTAGGTTAAATCTAAGGCCCCACCCCAGACCTATACAATCAAAAATCAGTATTTTATCAAGGCCACTGGGAGCTTCTTACAAAATACTGATCTAAGACATTTACTAAGAGAAAATGATTGAGAAGAAAAATATGTCTAAAATGATTTAAAGTATTTAAGTAAGCTATTCTGTTCAGTCCATGGGGCCCCAAGAATCCGACACGTCGTAAGAGACTAAACCACCACATTCTGTTTGTTTAGTTGCAAGTCTAGGCACAAAATTATATGTGCTCATCACTTTTTCTTAGACCAGTAGTTCTTAAGTGGTGGTGCCCTGACCAGCAGCATCCATCAGCATCACATGGTAATTATTATGTAAATCCTTGGGGGTCTAACCAATATCTGTTGAGGGTGGAGCCCAGAAATCTATTTAGAAAGCCCTCCAGGTGCTTTAGTGTTTCTCAAGTTTGAGAAGAGCGCCTTAGTTCTTCCAAGATAGAGCATGATTTCAGTGACTTTGTGGGTTATACACTGCGGCAGTTGTTTAGTCAGTAAATCATGTCTGACTCTTTTACGAACCCCTGGATTGTAGCCTGTCAGGCTCCTCTGTCCATGGGATTTCCCAGGCAAGAATACTGGAGTGGGTTGCCATTTCCTACTCCAGCTGCTGCTGCTGCTACTAAGTTGCTTCAGTCGTGTCCAACTCTGTGCGACCCCATAGATGGCAGCCCACCAGGCTCCCCCGTCCCTGGGATTTTCCAGGCAAGAACACTGGAGTGGGTTGCCATTTCCTTCTCCAATGCGTGAAAGTGAAAAGTGAAAGCGAAGTTGCTCAGTGTCTGACTCTTAGTGACCCCATGGACTGCAGCCTACCAGGCTCCTCCATCCATGGGATTTTCCAGGCAAGAGTACTGGAGTGGGGTGCCATTGCCTTCTCCAGGGTATCTGCCTAATCCAGGGAGCAAACCTGTGTCTCCTGCACTGCCAAGTGGATTCTTTACCACTGAGTCACCAGGAAAGCCTACTTTGCTGTAGACCCTTCCTTTAAAGGTAAATTTACTCTGTTTGGCAAACAAGATGAGTGTGTAGAAAAATCTACGATGTGGACTTTAATGTCATGGAAAACAGGCCACTGTCCTAAAAATGGGAATATACTTCTTGCATACGAATAAGGTGGCTAAATTAAAAGTCTTTTCCAATGAGGCTAACTCTTTGGAAAGGGTTGGCTCTGGCATTTGCCCCTTTGTCATCTTGTTTACCTCTTTCTCCATCCCTTTTGACATTTCATTATAAGTGACTGCTACTTTTAACTCTGCTTGTGAAAGACCTGCTTTTGCTCGGTTGTCTGGTGTGTTTTTCCTCCACTCTGGCTGCGGCTGCCCTTTGACAGCCTTCTGACTTTGGTCTCCACAGCAATCATTCCCTTGGCTGCCTGCAAGGTCTCCTAGTTGAGGCCTAATAAAGATGACAGGCATGCTGTTCATGCAGGCCGGTGTCCTTGGACTCATCCTTCTCTCCCTGCCTGGTAATGCCGTTCACTGTGTCTGGTGTGGAGATGAATAGCCTTCTTGGAAATTACCCTGGAATGCCGTTTCCTCCCTGGTTCTTAGTTGCAGCTGCGTGTGTGGCTTTCCCATTAACTATTCAGCATCAGCTGCTGTGCGCTCTGGTGTTTTAAAATTGCAAACATATTGATCTTCTTTTCCAAAGTTAAAAAAAGCAAAACACCTTACACCCGTCAGGAAGAAAGAATGGTTTCATCATGGGGACATTTCTAGAGTAATGGGGATGTGTTTTTAAATCTTAAGTCCTGAAGTGATAGTCATTTTGTAGATTATGGAGCAGCCTCAATGTACCCTGTCTGTACACCAGAGCTTGTAATAGATTATGGGGGGACGGTTGTCTAACTTACCTACTTGAAGTAAGCTACCTTATTCCACATGCTTAATTCAGGCATTTACCTGGCCATACAATTACAGTATTGAACTTCCTTCCCTGATGAAATAAGGAACGATTTCCTAAGTCTTGATCTGACTGTATAGTTTCACTAGCGTCAAGTAGGCTGCCTTTAATTTAGCTTTAAAAATGGTCACTCTGACATACATCACAGCAGGATCCTCTATGACCCACCTCCCAGAATATTGGAAATAAAAGCAAAAATAAACAAATGGGACCTAATTAACCTTAAAAGCTTCTGCACATCAAAGGAAACTATTAGCAAAGTGAAAAGACAGCCTTCAGAATGGGAGAAAATAATAGCAAATGAAGCAACTGACAAACAATTAATCTCAAAAATATACAAGCAACTCCTACAGCTCAACTCCAGAAAAATAAATGACCCAATCAAAAAATGGGCCAAAGAACTAAATAGACATTTCTCCAAAGAAGACATACAGATGGCTAACAAACACATGAAAAGATGCTCAACATCACTTATTATCAGAGAAATGCAAATCAAAACCACTATGAGGTACCATTTCACACCAGTCAGAATGGCTGCGATCCAAAAGTCTACAAATAATAAATGCTGGAGAGGGTGTGGAGAAAAGGGAACCCTCTTACAGTGTTGGTGGGAATGCAAACTAGTACAGCCACTATGGAGAACAGTGTGGAGATTCCTTAAAAAACTGGAAATAGAACTGCCTTATGATCCAGCAATCCCACTGCTGGGCATACACACTGAGGAAACCAGAAGGGAAAGAGACACGTGTACCCCAATGTTCATCACAGCACTGTTTATAATAGCCAGGACATGGAAGCAACCTAGATGTCCATCAGCAGATGAATGGATAAGAAAGCTGTGGTACATATACACAATGGAGTATTACTCAGCCATTAAAAGAATACATTTGAATCAGTTCTAATGAGGTGGATGAAACTGGAGCCTATTATACAGAGTGAAGTAAGCCAGAAAGAAAAACACCAATGCAGTATACTAACGCATATATATGGAATTTAGAAAGATGGTAACAATAACCCTGTGTACGAGACAGCAAAAGAGACACTGAGGTATAGAAAGTCTTATGGACTCTGTGGGAGAGGGAGAGGGTGGAAAGATTTGGGAGAATGGCATTGAAACATGTAAAATATCATGTATGAAATGAGATGCCAGTCCAGGTTCGATGCACGATACTGGATGCTTGGGGCTAGAGCACTGGGACGACCCCGGGGGATGGTATGGGGAGGGAGGAGGGAGGAGGGTTCAGGATGGGGAACACATGTATACCTGTGGCGGATTCATTTTGATATTTGGCAAAACTAATACAATTATGTAAAGTTTAAAAATAAAATTAAAAACAAATAAATTAATTAAAAAAATGGTCACAGCTTTTGGGATTAAAAAATTACATCGTTTTGTTTTTTGCCTCTTATCTCACTTTTTATTATTGAAAAGAGAAGCATTGTATTGATGGAAAAAGGCTCACTTGTGACAGGAGAGCAGTTAGTATGAAGACCATGACTAATTAAAATAAATGCTCTTCTCATCTTTTAGAATCCAGGTTGCTCACTGGGGTTGTTATTTCCTTCTTCCTTCTTTAGCCATAAAATTGTAATTTGATTATTTTTATATAAAGAACATTTGGAATCATGTCAAATCCTCATACAAAATGCCTCCTTTATTTCTTCTTGGTATTTTTCATTAATGCCCTTACAAATGGATGACAACAGGTGAATGATAACGAGTACACACAATGAGAGGAGGGAAAACAGTGGTATTTTTTAGTATAAATTCTGATCTTTCATTCCCTGTTAGTCCTTTTCATACTCATCTTTCCACTTCTACCTTGACAGGTTTTGTTTCTCTTTACCATTGTTTTCCTGATTGGAAAATAATAAAAGGAAAAAAATGCATAAAAATACTGGCCAAGGGAAGCTGAAAGAGCCAACAAAGAGAAAATTGAAATGGTCAAATTTATATACTAAAGTATATTCCTGGCTTTCTACTTAAATGCAACTTGTATCAAATCAATGTCTATTTTATTACTGACTTACAATGAAGATTTCAAATTTGTCAGTAGATTTATTTTGCAGTACTAAGCAGAAACAAGATACAAGGAACAATAAAGACTGAAGCTAGTTATGTTGCTTATCTCCCAGTTCCTCATTCTATATTTTAGATTTATTTGTACTCCAGCCAATACTCCTGTCAACCCTATACTATGTCTGATGCATGTTTGTATTTGAACAGACATAATATAATTATGCCATATTTAAACACATAAAGCCAAATTGATAAAGACATCATATGGTTAAGAAAGTATATATTAGCTACTTTTGTCAGTGGCAGGGGGAGATTTCAGTCCGTCAGTATAGATGAGCAGACCAATAGTTAGCCTAAGATGTTAACTTTAATTTCTCCTAACAGCGTAATGATGTATCTGTGTTGAATTGTTGTAGTATCTGGTTAAGGAGTTTAAGCTGTATTGTCTCCATTTCTTGTGGTTCATTACATCCTTAAAGTAGGTGGTATTAGTTATACTGAAGAGTATAGATTTGAAATCCCCAGAAATCCTTAACTGACAACATTGTCAGGATGCATGTGGTAATTTTTAGAGATCTTAAGTTTAAGAATGGAGTGAATGGTACCAATCAAATCAGAAGGTGGAGAATTTGTTAATGTTTCATTCATTTTGGCTAGGATCTGCTGAATTCATGGCTGGAGTCTATAAAATATGGCAGCACAGCAATTTAAGCAGGTGGGTTTCTTATCTCTGCACTGAGCAGTGAGGGGGTAGAAATGCCTTGCCTGTGTTTTAGGAGTTTATGTCTTTGAGCTGAATAAAGAGTGTCTGTGTAGAAGATGGAGTGGAATGAAAGGATAAAAGAAATAGGATTTTTTTATATATAGTTGTAAAGTGAGGTTTTGCTGGCTTTATTAACATCAGGAATTTGGCAAAGTCTTCTTTTTGTCCTCTTCCTGGTTTCATCACAAACATTTCCCGCCCACCACCCCGCCACCAGGGAAATCTTTCCTCACCCCTAGGGCTTGATTAGATTCTCCTTATAGATGCTTTCTTCAGACCTTGTGAAGCTGCCAGGTGACCCCAGCGCTCAGCACACTGTATTGGTACTGCTTTGTTCATTGTTCCCTTTCCCACTGAATCATTGTAAGCTTATAGAAGATAGATGATGTGTGTATATGTTTGCTACCATATCTGAAGCACATGGCAGTTAGAATTTCCTAAATATTTGTGGAACAACTAACTTACTGTATTCAAGCTCATATGACTTTAGTATTTATGACGTTAGCACTTCCCTTTTTTCCCTTTTATGTTTCAGTGCTTTGTAATGATTCAGCTGAGTCTTGAGACCCCTTATGTCTCCTAAATAGCTTCCAAGAATTAGATCAACTAGCATGCTTAAGATTTCTAGAAATGTGTCAGTTCAGTTCAGTCGCTCAGTCGTGTCTGACTCTTTGCGACCCCATGAATCGCAGCATGCCAGGCCTCCCTGTCCATCACCAACTCCCAGAGTTCACTCAGACTCACGTCCATCGAGTCAGTGATGCCATCCAGCCATCTCATCCTCTGTCATCCCCTTTTCCTCTTCCCGCAATCCCTTCCAGCATCAGAGTCTTTTCCAATGAATCAACTCTTCTCATGAGGTGACCAAAGTACTGGAGTTTCAGCTTTAGCATCATTCCTTCCAAAGAAATCCCAGGGCTGATCTCCTTCACAATGGACTGGTTGGATCTCTTGCAGTCCAAGGGACTCTCAAGAGTCTTCTCCAACACCACAGTTCAAAAGCATCAATTCTTCGGCGCTCAGCCTTCTTCACAGTCCAACTCTCACATCCATACATGACCACAGGAAAAACCATAGCCTTGACTAGATGGACATTTGTTGGCAAAGTAATGTCTCTGCTTTTGAATATGCTATCTAGGTCGGTCATAACTTTCCTTCCAAGGAGTAAGTGTCTTTTGATTTCATGGCTGCAGTCACCATCTGCAGTGATTTTGGAGCCCCAAAAAGTAAAGTCTCTCACTATTTTCCATTGTTTCCCATCTATTTCCCATGAAGTGATTGGACCAGATGCCATGATCTTCGTTTTCTGAATGTTGAGCTTTAAGCCAGCTTTTTCACTCTCTACTGTCAATTTCATCAAGAGGCTTTTTAGTTCATCTTCACTTTCTGCCATAAGGGTGGTGTCATCTGCATATCTGAGGTTATTGATATTTCTCCTGGCAATCTTGATTCCAGCTTGTGTTTCTTCCAGTCCAGCATTTTTCATGATGTACTCTGCATATAAGTTAAATAAACAGGGTGACAATATACATCCGTGACGTACTCCTTTTCCTATTTGGAACCAGTCTGTTGTTCCATGTCCAGTTCTAGGTGTTGCTTCCTGACCTGCATATAGGTTTCTTAAGAGGCAGGTCAGGTGGTCTGGTATTCCCATCTCTTTCAGAATTTTCCATAATTTATTGTGATCCACACAGTCAAAGGCTTTGGCATAGTCAATAAAGCAGAACTAGATGTTTTTCTGGAACTCTCTTGCTTTTTTGATGATCCAGTGGATGTTGGCAATTTGATCTCTGGTTCCTCATTATTGGGCAATTTATCTGTGAAAAAATCTACTTTGTATAAAGGTCATGCAGTCCAAATTTATAATTTGGAAAATGTAATTTGATTGTTCAGTACAAGAGTACTATATTGATATGAATGGTTTTGGTCATTTTGGTTAAAACTGTAACGTATGAACTGATAATGCTTTTGAAGGAATTTGGAGAAATGAACTCTGTAGCTGTCATTGTATAGCTGAATATTTATAAAGTCACTTAATGACTCTACCTTTTTTTGTGTGTGGTTTTTCCTAATGACACAATGGAATCATTATAACTTGTTTTATTTAAGTATCATTTCAAAAAATTAGAATTATTTATATGAAAACTCTAATAAAATTCTGTTGAAGTGGCTTAAATATTCCAGAGCTTAATCTCTTTTCTATTCTATGCAGTTTTTATGCTAGAATTAGCTATCTGTAAGGCATGTAAGAGGGGAAGGCAATGGCACCCCACTCCAGTACTCTTGCCTGGAAAATCCTATGGATGGAGGAGCCTGGTAGGCTGCAGTCCATGAGGTCCCTAAGAGTCAGACACGACTGAGCGACTTCACTTTCACTTTTCACTTTCATGCATTGGAAAAGGAAATGGCAACCCACTCCAGTGTTCTTGCCTGGAGAATTCCAGGGATGGCGGAGCCTGGTGGGCTGCCGTCTGTGGGTTTGCACAGAGTCGGACACGATTGAAGTGACTTAGCAGCAGCAGCAGCAGCAAGGCATGTAGGACTCCTTCTGGGGCTCTAGAGATCAAACTGGTCTGGCTTAAGCAAAAATGTAATTTAATTGATCATTTACTCAGAAAGGGCGGGTGTAGGGTGAGGAATGGGAAGGGATGGGACCCTGGGATTGAGTTCCTCAGCATGGTGATTCTCTAAGGAAGAGACTCCCCTGGGTCAGCCTCAATAACACATCCTTAGAAGCCTCAGCCATGATCAGGCTGAGTTAAGAAGTAACTCTGCTACATATAATTGCACCAGTCTCCACCTCCTCAGCAAACATATATCCTTCAGTGGTGTAAGCAAGTGACAAGCTCTGCTCGGTCCACCAGTATTTGCTGAAAGAGTCGACACAACTGTGCTGACCAAAGGCAAATCATTAGGTCCAGTTTGCTTTCTGAATATCACCTTTGTGTCTTCACAATGGGTGCTGTTGTGTGAATATGACGCTTGGTGTAAGAAAAGTGGATATATTTAATGTATCTAAGCAGAGAATCCTGTTTTCTAGATATTTTTTTTTTCCTCCAGCAGAAACCCGTGACCCTCTTCTGAAATATAGAAGATTCTGTTTCTTTCATCTGTAAAAACAAAACAAAACTTTGTTTCCATTTTGTATCCTAGCACAACCAGCCTCTGTCTTTCAGGTCAATTAAAACTCATTTTTCTAATTGTCGTTGAATGATCAGTTTTCATTGCAACACTGTGTGTCTTCCAGACAAGTGAAATCACAAGACGGAAAACAGCATTCTCATAGTTTGCCAAAAGTAGACAATTTTGAAAATGTAAAACAGCTGAGCTCACTTGACATTTCTTGATGTTGTCTACTTCATCTGCCAGCAGAGGAGATGGCTAGAGAGCTCCCTTTCCTGATGGTTTTTTTTTTTCCCCCAGACTTCTGCCAAACTTAGAGGATTACATATAATTTACTAAAGAAGAGATGGTCCAGAAAGCAACATTTCTATTTCAAAGCCTACTAGTGCCTGGAAAATAAATGTGAATTAGTATTGCAGCTGGTTCTTTTAACCACCTGGGTCATATACTTCCTTAATGGGGCCAAGACAGAAGCATTGATTTTCATATTTATGTGAGAACTTGAAGGGGATCATAAATTATGTCTGTTGAGTCTAGCCCTAAGGTGGCAGTGAACTGAGGTGATGTAGAAGGTGCGCAACAGAGATGGAAACTTCTAGAGCACATCACAGGGAGTTTCTCGGGCAGATACAGCAGGGGGTTAATAGACATCTAACCTCAATGCTGCCTTTTTTTTTTCCCCTCGAGAAATAAGATTAATTAAGGGTACCTCACATATATACCTTCTGGCATCTAGACACATTTGCAGAAAAAGAAACAGTATGATATAAGAACTGGCTAGGAAAAAGGAAACCCTTCCTTTGGGAGACAAAATTTTAGTAACGTTTCTGAGTTGAAGTTGTGTAATTCAACTTGCAAGGAAAAGTTATTAGTATGACTTTGTAACGATGTTTGTTTGAATTTCAGCAAATATGGAAACATACGTTTTCAACATCTTGGTGCAGTGTTTAGGGATGCAGCCCAGTCAACCGACAAAAGGACTTACAGATGTAATATCCATTTCCTTAATGAGATTTGAGACAAAATCTGTTGTTATGCACAGATGTGCAGTGACATTTACCAAACATGTACTGATATTTTTGAATTGGGCACACTGTTCAAAATGTGCAAACCTGTAGGAAATGGTGTCACCATAACAGAAGCTGCCAGCAAAACCATCTCAGGAACTTGCCAGAGATTGAAGTTTATGATTGAGGTCCAAAATGTGTCATGTTTGGGGCCTCACTGGTGTTCTGGGGACTCTCTATGTATTGCAGAGCCTTTTGAAAATAAATCTCATTGAGGTGGAATGGTCACCCCACCTCTGTTTACTTTTCTAAAGGATTGTATGTCATCTGTTGGATCGTTTTTAATTGTACAAGTTTTCCAAGATTTGGATTCAGCTAAATTATATGAGGCTGTTTATAACAGAATTAAGGGCTATCCAGAGAAATGAAGACTAGGGAGATGCTTATGCCTAAAAGTTCCAGGCAGGAATATGTATGAGTTATTCAGTCAGCAAACATGTATCAGTCCTTTTCTATGTACCAGTAACTGGAGACACCCTGCTCTGGGGACTAAAAAGATGAACAAGACACACGTTTTAGCCTCAAAGAGCTCTGTGTGTTGAAAGCCAGCATCTCGTCTTCTCATATTAACCACTCTGAGTCTTTATCATAATTTCCTGCTTGACCTTTAGGCTTTCCTAAACCTGTGTGCAATTCACCAAGTGATGTTTCTGTTTATTATTCTGAGGCAGTGAACCAAATTCATGACTGCTCTAAGTTTGTTTTGTTTTGTTTTGTTTTGTTTTAATTCAGGATTCATTGTCTGTAGGCTATAGGTTGATGTTTGTTTCCTGCATGTTTAAAAGATGGAAACAGCATTAAAGGATATCCTTGAGTGAAGAACCTGCCAGGTGACAGTGACCTTGTTGAGTATCCATCATGAGTTACTTCACTGATACCTGAGAAGAATTTCATGAGGATACATTATTATCTCAGTTTCCTGTAACTGACTGATGGAAGCTCAGATTACTTGCCCAAGGCCACACAGGCCCTGTGTAGAAGATACATGGGCCAGATTACTGACTCACATGTTGTAGCATGCTGTTTCATGCCTCTAGTTTTCTATTCCTGAGCTTTTCAATTTGTGAAGAAAGAATTGCCTGAAACAACATTTCCTTCATCAACATCAACAAAGGACATCACATTTTTCTAGATATTTGGCTGTCTGGCCTAAGACCTGTCACTAAACCATCATCTTTGTGTACAATGCCCTGTACAGGAGTATGTTACTTCAGAGTAACTATAATTATGTATTCATTCATTTATTCAAGTTTTTTCAAACTTTTTGACCAACCCAGTAGTTCTGATGGTCTATTCTCTGTATTGATCTGTTATCTACAATAAAATCTTGCAGTTCAATTACTCCTTTGAGGTGATCCAATTCAATTTCCCACCTGATACAGGAATTCTTTCTCCCCTATTTTATCAGGTAGTCTACTGGAGCATTTCCTGTGATGAGAAATATCTTAGGACAAGTTAGCCATTGCCATATTCTCTTTGTCTTTACATTGAGTCTGATCATCAGCTCTGTCAGTTCTAATCACTGGCTTAGTTCTATTCTTGACAAGTCAAAAGGAACTGCCTCTTAATTCTCCAGAAGCATTATGGAGTAGATTGACCCAAATTTTGCTTGAGATAGAATGCTGCTGCTGCTGCTAAGGCACTTCAGTCGTATCCGACTCTGTGTGACCCCATAGACGGCAGCCCACCAGGCTCCCCCATCCCTGGGATTTTCCAGGCAAGAACACTGGAGTGGGTTGCCATTTCCTTCTCCAATGCATGAAAGTGAAAGTGAAGTCGTTCAGTCATGTCTGACTCTTAGTGACCCCATGGACTGCAGCCTACTAGGCTCCTCCATCCATGGGATTTTCCAGGCAAGAGTACTGGAGTGGGGTGCCATTGCCTTAATTAAGGCTATTATCATAAGATGGAATAATAAACAAGTGAATGTATAAATAAAGAGGAAAACTAAAGAAAATTAACTCTGAGCAGCAAGAAGGTACTTGAGAACAAGATCTGTATCTTTATCTTTGTGTAACCAGTGCCTAATACAGTTCTTGGCAAGTAGTAAGGTCTAGATAAATGTCTGAAGAATGTTTGTTATAAATATCTCCCAACTTTTGATTTCAGGCTAGCCCTTAATGCCACTATAAACAGCTTTATTGAATATAAACAGCTTTATTGAATTTACTTAAAGACTAATAAACTCATCAAATCTTTGGGACAGTTACTGAGTTTTCCCTTTCTCTTATCCAGAGTATCCTCAGTTTCTTCGTTTTTATTTGCAGATACTTTTCCGCCTGGTAATCTAGTAACTTATTTACCCTAAAACATTTATTGAGTTCTGTGGGGTTCACTACTCATGCTGGACCACGCACAGTACGGATACATCATTCAGGCCCATGATAACTATGATGCAAGTCACAGTGATAAAAACCACACAGCAGACACAATCAGAAGTCTGTAGAAAAATCGAGAAATTCTAGCTGGGGTGAACTGGAAAGTCTTCATGGAGAAAGTGGTCTTTAAACTGACTCTTGAAAGACTACTGGAATTGTCATGATTAGAGCAAAATAATTAGAGCAAAGACTGGAAGGCAGAGAATGGAAGGGTAGATTTGGAAACTTGACAGAATTATTGGGCAAAAGAAAAGGTCTGTAAAGGACTGTGAGAGATGAAGCTTGAATGGTAGTTTGTGGATTAAATGCAAAAATGAATAGGTTTTGGTTTATTTATTGGCAGTAGGGAGCCATTGACAATTTTGTGGGCAGAGTAACAGGATTAGAATAGTATTTTATGAAGATCAGTCTTGCAAGACTGTCTTGGAGTAGCTTATTGCTTGAACGGTCCTTCTTTGCCAGTAGTTCACAAAGTGATAATGTGCCTTTTATTGTTCTTCATTAGACAGAACTGAGTACTTTTGTCTTCATGACTATTATTCTCTGGAGGTCTTTTGGCTCCTCCTTTCTCTCTTGTTCCCTAATTTGTATCTGAGTTACAGAGAAAGCCTCTTAATTTCTAGAGGCTCATTCCCCCTTTCTTCCTTCTCTTTGTCTTAATATGCTTGACATTGTGCCTCATGTCAGGGTTGTTTCAGATGACCTGAGGTTGATGGGTTTGCTTGTTTTTCATTTTTATACCCCTACTTCCACCCACCAGCCCCCACCCCAAGTATAAGCTTTATACAGAGCTAAGTGTCTCCAGGTTTCTAAGTGATTGCACTTTGGTTTCATAGACGTTTACAACAGTACACTGTGTTTCCTAAACAAGAACTTCCAGGAGAAAGACTGGGACACCTAGGAATCACCTGCTTCCACAGCCAGGTTTTGTATCCTCAGACCCTATTACTAATTAGCACTTAGCTTTTAGTGTTTGTGGGCTTTGGCCAACGCGAAGGGAGATGTGGTTAGAGTTCTGCATTAGTTGAATTTGCTCTGGCACACTTGGCCTCACATATATCTGTCTCTGCTGCCCTTGATGGCTGCTGTCAGCTGGACTCAGGACGGTTCACATGATTTTAATTTCAAAGATGACTTTTTGACACCACTGGGACTCACTGTGCATAAAAAATTGGAGCTTGTAGAATGAAGCACAGTGCTGCTTGAGCTTTTTCACAGAAGGCCACCTAAAGACAGAAGGTAGTTCTAGTAATTCTGGAGGTGAGGGAAGGGGTTGTGCTAGGCATGACATTGTGTTGAGAGCCAGAAGTACAGTAGAAATTAGTCACAAGGAGCCTGCCTCACATGCAAAATACTTTTGAGGAAGACTCCCTTATATTAAAACCTTGGGTAAAATATGCAGCCCATTTCAGTTTTAATTTCAAGAAATCTTCCCCACCTCCGTGATTGAAGTCAAATTTATATTTCTTTTTGCTCCTATGATATTTAGCGATGAGGACTGAGCAACTAACACACACACACACACAGGGTGATAAAGTGGGTCAGAAGAATAGGATGCGAAAAGCAGGTATTCTAAGTCCAGTTTCAGAAATATGTGATAGTGACAAGAAAGCAGGCTTTGGAGTCAGAAAGAAACTGACTCTTATTATATGTGTGACCTGGGCAATAACTTAGCTTCTCTGATGTGCAGTTTCCATATTGATAGAAAAGGGACAAGAATACTTCGTAGGATTAACATCAGATCAGATCGGATCAGTCGCTCAGTCGTGTCCGACTCTTTGCGACCCCATGAATCGCAGCACGCCAGGCCTCCCTGTCCATCACCAACTCCCGGAGTTCATTCAGACTCATGTCCATCGAGTCAGTGATGCCATCCAGCCATCTCATCCTCTGTCGTCCCCTTCTCCTCCTGCCCCCAATCCCTCCCAGCATCAGAGTCTTTTCCAATGAGTCAACTCTTCGCATGAGGTGGCCAAAGTACTGGAGTTTCAGCTTTAGCATCATTCCTTCCAAAGAAATCCCAGGGCTGATCTCCTTCAGAATGGTCTGGTTGGATCTCCTTGCAGTCCAAGGGACTCTAAAGAGTCTTCTCCAGCACCACAGTTCAAAAGCATCAATTCTTCGGCACTTAGCCTTCTTCACAGTCCAATTCTCACATCGATACCTGACCACAGGAAAAACCATAGCCTTGACTAGATGAACCTTTGTTGGCAAAGTAATGTCTCTGCTTTTGAATATGCTATCTAGGTTAGTCATAACTTTTCTTCCAAGGAGTAAGCGTCTTTTAATTTCATGGCTGCAGTCACCATCTGCAGTGATTTTGGAGTCCAGAAAAATAAAGTCTGACACTGTTTCCACTATTTCCCCATCTATTTCCCATGAAGTGATGGGACTGGATGCCATGATCTTTGTTTTCTGAATGTTGAGCTTTAAGCCAACTTTTTCACTCTCCACTTTCACTTTCATCAAGAGGCTTTTGAGTTCCTCTTCACTTTCTGCCATAAGGGTGGTGTCATCTGCATATCTGAGGTTATTGATATTTCTCCCGGCAATCTTGATTCCAGCTTGTGTTTCTTCTAGTCCAGCGTTTCTCGTGATGTACTCTGCATGTAAGTTAAATAAACAGGGTGACAATATACAGCCTTGATGTACTCCTTTTCCTATTTGGAACCAGTCCGTTGTTCCATGTCCAGTTCTAACTGTTGCTTCCTGACCTGCATACAAATTTCAAAGAGGCAGATCAGTTGGTCTGGTATTCCCATCTCTTTCAGAATTTTCCACAGTTTATTGTGATCCACACAGTCAAAGGCTTTGGCATAATCAATAAAGCAGAAATAGATGTTTTTCTGAAACTCTCTTGCTTTTTCTATGATCCAGTGGATGTTGGCAATTTGATCTCTGGTTTCTCTGCCTTTTCTAAAACCAGCTTGATCATCAGGAAGTTCACAGTTAATATAGGATAGATATAAGACATGAAGTTGTTATATCATGTAATAAATGCTGAATTATGTTACCAAAATAGTGCTCCTTAATATTTTTATATCTGTTCTAAAATAAATCATCATCCATTTGGTCCTTTAAGTAGCCTTAACTTTTGTTTTTTGTTTGTTTGTTTTTATATTTTTTCTTTATTTTTTAGCCTTAACATTTGAATGTGAATATACATTTTAAAATCATTACATTAGTTAACGTTATAGTATTTTCAAAAAGTTGATCATTTGGCCTTACCAGTTGCATTGTTCAAGGTATGAAAGAAAGTGAAAGGTAAGTCGCTCAGTCGTGTCCGACTCTTTGCGACCCCGTGGACTGTAGCCTACCAGGCTCCTCTCTCCATGGGATTATCCAGGCAAGAATACTGGAGTGGGTTGCCATTTCCTTCTCCAGGGGATCTTCCCGACCCAGGGATCAAACCTGGGTCTCCCGCACTGCAGGTGGATGCTTTAACCTCTGAGCCACCTGGGAAGCAATGTTGAGCAGAATTTAGAGGCGAAAAAAAAATCTATTTCATTTCTTTTGCTTTCATTAAAGGACAGCTCACTGTACCACATCCTTTCAAATATATGAAAATCATGACAACACTGATAAGTGATTTTTCTACTATTAAGTTTATAGTAATGATTATCCTTATCTGCAATGTCCAATTTTATAATCCACCATCTTTATAGAATATGTATCATTAAAGAGATAACTTTTCAAGGCAAGAATGTTTAGAATATAACTCCCATACTAACAATTAGGCAGTCTGCACAGTGGAAGTATCAGCACATTTATTACAGATAAATTGTAAATAGCAAACGGCCTGTTCTAATTATGAAGCATTTGTCTTAGAACATTCCAGCAGTTGGAATTGGCTTTAGGCAAACGTATGCCTTAATAATATAGGGAAACAGTTGTGGGCTTCATGGACCCCCTCAAGGTCTCTTCTAAGCTGATTCTGTAGCACTAAGTATCTGAGTGATTCAAGCTTCAAGAAAATGGGAGTAAGGTAGGGTGTAAAAATAAAGTTTCTGGGATTTCTGGAGCATACAATAAAGTACCTTATGGTATGAGCTGGTGCTCTTTTAATGTTGAAGGTGAAATAGAGCAAAGTAAGGACATCTTGTTCTTCCACCCACATTAAACCCTCCAAAGATTCTAGCTCATTCAAAGTTTAGATCAGCAGAAACTTAGATGAGACCCACCTGTTATCTGAGAATGTTCTCTGGAGAACACGAAGACTTAGGGAAGAACAGATTACTCTGAAACCCTTGTCAGAAAACTCAACTTGTGTTTTGCAGCCAAGAAATGTCACTTTGAAAAGCTCAAGTTGATAACCAGTTCTTTTCTGATGGAGATTATCACGGTCTACAAAAATTTTTCCAGTGAAGTACAGAAATAGATTTTATTTGGACAAAATGTTTCACATACACCCAAAATTCAATTTAGAAAATACTTGATGAGTAGTACTTTGTGCTATCCTAGGCACAGGAGAAGCATGTAAAGAGAATATGAATATTGGTATGCTGGGCTCAGTGTTCACCCGTTTATTGGCTGAGCCGAGGGAACTCTCTGGAGTCCTGGGAGGAGGACTAGAAATAGTCTGGGAACTTAGGGAAGTGGCTGTTTACTAAATAAGTCTCATTTGAGAAAGTGAAAGTGTTAGTCTCTTAGTCCTGTCCGACCCTTTGTGATTCCAGTGACTGCAGCCCGCCATGAATTTCAGAATTCATGGAATTCTCCAGGCCAGAATACTGGAGTTGTTAGCCATTCCCTTCTCTAGGGGATCTTTCCAACCCAGGGATCACACTTGGTTCTCCAGTATTACAGGCAGATTCTTTACCATCTGTAACAATTTGTATGTCCCTGTGGATGTAGACCTGGGTTTCCCAGGTGGTACTAGTGGTAAAAAACCTGCCTGCCAGTGCAGGATATGTAAGAGACAGGGGTTTGATCCCTGGGTCAGGAAGATTCCCCTGGAGGAGGGCATAGCAATCTGCTCCAGTATTCTTGCCTGGAGAATCAGAGCCTTGGGGGCTACAGTCCATGGAGTCGTACAGAATTGGACCCGACTGAAGTGACTTAGCATGCATGCCTGCATGGATGCAGATCAGCTAAGTATTACCTCTTCCCTCACCATGCTTCCTGTCTCCTTTTCTGGGGTAATCCTTTGTCTAGGATGCTTAGAGCAGGGACTCTTAATCTTAAGGGTGCCATGGATCTATTTGTCACTGATGAAGCATATGGACTCATCTAAAAATGATTATTAAAGCATAAAACACACAAGATTACATAGAGCTGTTCACATTGAAATAGAGTGATAAAACATTTAATAATTAATTGTGGTAAAATAAAATAAGATCTAGAGGTCCAGTTAACTACCATAATCTCAAAATAATGATGAATATAAATTATATTTAAGATATCCTTGACAAATGTAGGATGATATAAAAATAGCCATGTTTTCTACAGTAAAGTGATTTGTTGCCTCTATTTTTTAAGATTATTTATTCTATTTTTAGTTGTGCTGGGTCTTTCTTGCTGCACGTAGGCTTTCTCTAGTTGCAGAGAGCAGGACCTCCTCTTCGTTGCAGTGCAGAGACTTCTCATTTTGGTTGCTTCTGTTGCAGAGCACAGGCTCTAGGCACCTGGGCTTCAGTAATTGCAGTGGGCGGGCTCAATAGTTGCAATGTGTGAGCTTAGTTGCCCGTTGCACATGGAATCTTTTCAAATCAGGGATCAAACCCATGTCTCCTGCACTGGCAGGTGGATTCCTATCCGCTGTACCACCAGGGAAGTCATGTCACCTACACTTAGAAAAGATATGCTCAATTTCAGTAACAGAGTAGTAAAAATAAAGATGTTGTTTTCTCATCTCACAGTCATGAATCCCTTGCATTCCTTCTACAGACGCCTTCGGGCTCCATAGACCCTGGGTGTCTCCATTCAAACTTCTGTAACAAACACCACAGCCTGGTTGCCTTAAACAACAAAGAATTTG
Organism: Bos indicus x Bos taurus; assembly: GCF_003369695.1. Taxonomy (NCBI): domain Eukaryota; kingdom Metazoa; phylum Chordata; class Mammalia; order Artiodactyla; family Bovidae; genus Bos; species Bos indicus x Bos taurus. Next base: position 43,923,874 of record NC_040101.1, read on the forward strand.
CTCACAGTTTTTCTCACAGAACTCACAGGGGGTGTGGAGTTCAAGATCAGGGAGCTAATACAGTGGAGTTCTTGGTGTGAGCTCTCTTCCCAATTATATCCTGAAGTGGCATTGTCCTGATGTGTGCATTGGGGGAGGGAGAGAGACTCCTTTTCTATAAGGGCACTAAACACTTCATGAGGGCTTCATCCTCAGAACCTCATCTAGACCTGATAACTTCCTGTACTATTGTGATTTGTAATAAAAAAATATAATATATATTTGGTCTTCATCTCTTTTCTGGCATTGAGCTCCTAAAATCCTTGGAATTTCATTCTTGGAATTTCCTAAGTGAGGAAAGCAACTAATCATTGACCAGGTTTGGCAGGAACAATAGTTTGTTGGCCTCTGCACTAGACCATGAGTTTCTTGAGGGCAGGAATTGTCAGCCTATTTTCTGTCCCTCATATACAGCAATAGTGTCAACTAGATTGGTGTGAAATAAATATAGGCAGAATAAACCTTTGAGTCATGGGTTCTGTACCCACACATGCTTTCTGAGAATTCTTCCAAAATTTGAATTTGGCAACAGATACATTCCTTGATAGGAGAATTTCAGCCAAACCAGATTTGTGGTTTCATAGTCCAGCACAGTTTTATGTCTCATTCTTCTGTGATTTTGGTGCCTCCTAAACAAAGGCCAGTTTTACCTCTGTTGAAGGTATTCTTGGTATACTCATGCACTTAAGAGATCCCAGGGTAAAGGTAACTTGTATCTTTTCCATATGGTTCAACCTGGCCTCAACCTGAAGAAAAAAATGACAAATGTTTCAGTAGAGAATTCTAGATACATAATTGAATGAAAAAGAAAATACCTTCAGCCAGACCTTTTTTCTGCTTTATGCTCTTCTGACTTCTTTGTTCATCAACAGCAATCATTGTGAAAATCGCAGGAATTTTGTTCCTGAAGTGCTTATCCCCTATAGAGATTAATACACCACTTAAGATCAAAGGTAAATGGGTTTTTTAAAAAGCGTTCTCTTCAAGCTTTGGAAGCAACAGACTTATACTCCAACAGTCTGTTTAAGAAGCAAGATACTAATCACAGCTCCAATATAACCATGCTTCTGACAACACAGCAAGGTGATTGTTAGTCATGCTTGCCCACCTGTATAAAATGCTGACCTCGCTAATATGTATATTGGCTGCATATAAAAAATATGTTGGCATCTTGCCCAAGGTCGTGGAAAAACTTGCAATTTCCTCAAGCCATATTCATTATCATACAAAATATCTGAAACATGGTTTTAGACAGTTCAACAGCCATGTAAATGGAAGTAGAAGATAAAAATACTGAATTCTGTGAACTTATTTTTAGAGATCATTTTTCAACACATGAATCATGATATGTAATAAATTCACTTTAGATATTTAAATGTAATCTTAGAGTCTGACTAGGCATATATATATATATATTTTGCAGGTGAATTTCATGTAAATGAATTATATTAATTAACAATTATACCCAGTGGTTATCAAATAAAAAGCAAGTTTCTTGAGTTGGGGGAGGTTATAAGAAATGAGACAGGGACTTTTCTATGAGGGAATATGGCACATTCTTATTTGAGGTAACATAATATAGACATTAGAGGTAATTGACAGTATTAGCAACATGTGTAAAGTGCTAATGAGTGACACAGATAGATACAGCTATAGCAATTCATAGGACAAAAGGTTGCTGATCAGGAGAGACCACAGATGGAAAATGGACTTGGAAGTGTGAACTAACACTAACAATGCTGCAGGTAACTTAGTACACACACATATCCCACTACTGCCCTCCCAGCCCTGCATCCCCCACAAGCTTTTGCTGTCACTCCCATTGCTGTCTTATTCACTTAGACCCTCCTCACTTCATTCCTGAGCTACTGTGGCCTCTGTCTCGTGCTCATCACTCCTTGTCTGAATCTGGGCACACAGTGTATGATCAGACAATTCTCCTCACGCTGATCTTTCCTCATATTACCGCTCTGTCCCACGGTTTGTACATAAAGTGCATATTTGATGACACTAGTCATGGTCTGTATTCTGCTTGACTAAGGTGTTTGTGAATCCAATGTGTCCCTTCTAGATTAGTCTTTCTCAGCTATCGCCATGATCTTATCTTTGGGTTTCAGAGATTATAATAGAAGCCTTTATATACTGTTACCAGGGGTATTCATTGTGAAGTCTTTCTGTAGGGCAGAGCCTTAAAATGCATCTATGCTTTATTTCATTCTAACATTATGCTTCCAATCATGCCTTTGAGATGTGTTTAAAAAACCCATATCATAGTAAAGCTATTTTTATTGCTGCTATTTTTTAAAATAACACAATTTGTTGGTTATCCTAATTGGTCCCTTGGAGGGAGGAGTATCTATACTCAAAATACCTGGGAAACATTAAAAATGATGGTGAATATAGAAAATACTATTTTTTTTCTAGTAAGCATTTTACTTTTTTTAATTTCCCCATGGTGTGTCCTTTAAAATTGTGGTTCTTTTGTTCTGTTTTTTTAAGATCTCTACTAACTTCCTGTTGTTCATCAAATTAATCCTTGCTTCTTCTGCCTGGCTTCCAGGACCCTGCATCAGCCTGCTCTCAAATTGTGTAGCAGCCCTGTAGAAATCTCAGCCATTTCAGTATGTTACTATCTCTCACTGGACTCCCAGAGCCCAGACTCATTCCTAATGGTGTTCTCGTTTATGTGCTTTCCCCACATGACTGCCCTTTGTCTATCTCTGTCCTAGTTCAACTTCTGTTGTTTTTCAAAGTTCTAATGAATCTTGTCAAGATTTTCTCAGTCCCTCGTGGTGGTATCATCCAGTTCTGTGGTTCATCTCAAGTAAACAGGTGTTCTGGAAAAGAGCCTGGATTCAACCGAAGGAACTAGAATGTAACTGGAGAATACCTGTGAGATGAGCTTTGTTTTCTGATGTAGGTTCATTTTTGAAGGCTATTTGGAATGGAGCCATGTACATACCAGTCCTTGCTGCCTTGTTCTTTTTCTACTTAACTGAACATCTGTTTTCTTCAGTAAAGAACTGGCTAAGGGAGAAGTCATGTTTTCTTTCTAAGCTTCAAATAATTGTTCAAGGAAAAATTAGGTAAAATTCAAAAAAATAAAGGTTTACTCTATTTACTCAATAATCCTTTTATCAGCTTTTCCCTCTGTGTGTTACTTCTAGCATCTTCCCTCAGGGCACATACATGGCCTACTTATTCCAACATTTTCTCCACTTCCTTACCCCAAATCTTGATCTATTGCATTCACTGGGCTTGGTCTGAGAACTGTGAAGAAAAGAGAACTGCATTCATTCATATTTCTATGTTTGATTCATTAAATTATGAGTGCTCAGTTATGTTTGACTCTTTGTGACCCCATAGATTGTAGTCTGCCAGACTCCTCTGTCCATAGCATTCTCCAGGCAAGAATAATGGAGTGGGTAGCCATTCCTTTCTCCTGGATATCTTCCCGACCCAGGGATCAAACTCAGATCTTCTGTATTGCAGGTGGATTCTTTAACCCCACACCACCTCATTGAACTATATTTCCCTATATATATAATGAGGGAACTATCCATTTCCCTCATTGAACTATAACCTGGCCCCATTCACTGGTCTTGCTCAAACCTGTGCACAGCCCTTCTCTACCCTTTACTCTGTGGGTACGATGTATGCGTGCATGCTAAGTAGCTTTAGTGGTGTCTGACTCTTTGAAACCCTATGGACTGTAGCCCACTAGGTTCCTCTGTCCTTGGGATTCTCCAGGCAAGAATACTGGAGTAAGTTGACATTTCCTACTCCAGCAGAACTTCTGACCCAGGGATCAAACCACGTCTCTTGCATCTCCTGCATTGGCAGGCAGATTCTTTACCATTAGTGCTATCTGGGAAGTCCATTATGAAAATTTGCAGACATACATAAAAATAGAGAGCATAGTAAAATCTGCCTGTTAAATACTCATCACACAGATTCAATTATCAACATTTTTAACATACTCTTCTTTTAAAAGAAAGTTTTATCTTAATATTTTTGTTTTCTTACACCGTAACATCTGTCTTTTTTCTAAAACTTGTCTTTTAGTCATGTACTTATTAGATCAAATGGTGATCTATCCTGTGGTTTTGAGTTTCTGTACTTAATCATTGTCAAAGCCAGTGGTATGGGAGAACAGAAATTAAAATTCAACAAACGTATCTAATATAGTTTTGTATGGTAACTGTGGGTGCAGGTTACAATTTAATTGTAATTATTATTTCTATTCTATTAACTCCTAAACCTGAATTTATACCTACATTTTTTACAATTAAAATATGATCATGTGAGTCATTAACACTATTCTGGTTAATTACCAAGTGTTACTTCTTGTGAACCTCTCTTCACGTGATTTTCTTTGTATACAACTAAATACTTCCAGTGTGTACTTAGACCTTATCATCCCTTGAGAACCTAAGAGTAACAGGAAGCTTCCTTATAGATAGTAATACTAGTGTTAAATTATGAACTACATTTTGTCTGTAAGAACTTGTCTTCTTAACTAAATAGAATAGCATTAGGATATTAGCTTTAAACGAAGGTTAATCACTTTCATTCCTCTGAATAACTCATTACTTTTACACAGTATAGTTCACTGTTGAAGTTCTCTAATTTTTGCCTATTTGTTTTTTCTTTTCCCCCAGCTCTTGTAAATGTGAAACTCTGGGCCATTGATCGACAATGTTTTCAGACGATAATGATGAGGACAGGACTTATCAAGCATACCGAGTATATGGAATTTTTAAAAAGGTAGGATGCTTTTCTTTTCTCCTGAGAGTGTTTTATTGTCTTTTCAACCTTTTCCTGAAATGCAGCCCAGGGAACACTTTTTGCCTTTATCTCCGTCTTATTAGCCTACTAATTTATGGAAGTACAAGATTTTGGACTGGCTTCTTTCTATTTCTGCTGCCAAATTTCATGATATGTGGTTAAGTCAGAACTTCAGAGTTTCATTCAATATTCTGTTATAGAGGAGAGAAACAAGTGAGTATCTGCATGAACAAAAAAGGATATTGAGGTCATCTCTATTTATCAGTTAATATATTGTAACTCTTCTCAAGCAACCCACAGTATAAGACTGAATCATCTCTTATATGAAGTTTCATATTAAAGATCAGATGACTAAGTTGAAAAAGTTCCAAGAAACAGCTTATTATCCTTTAATCCTGAATTTAATTTCCAAAATTAAATTCATTTTATGTTGCAGTTCTGAAGTATCAAAGGCTTTTCGTGTCTTTATATTATCATAATAACTCAATATACCATGGCAATTGGAATGAAACACCAGTTTTCATTTCTTAGGAATATACTGGTATTCATTGAAATTAATTTGTCTCTAAGCTTATTTTAGAGAAACTATATTATTTTGTCATTAAAAATAATACTGACAACTTTGCCTTTTTTCAGAAAGTAGTTATTTTGTACAATTTTTCTTTTGAAAATAGAATCATCTTTAAGTAGTTATATATAGAGTATGTGAGCTAAATGGGGGTGCAACACCAATTAAGATTTCATTTTCATTTTTGAGAGCTAAAATGTTAAACTGGCCTTTTCATTTTATGTTTTTATTTTTGGCAAATAAATGACCTAAGTTAAACTAAAAAAATCAAATTCATACTTTGCATCAGTGATACAAAAGTTTTAATAGATATTCATTGAATTTTCTTAAATGCAATTGTATACTTGGATATTTCTTTTGGTTTGTTTCTGATTAACTGTTCATATATTTTTCATTTCCACATAGTTTTCTTTATATTCTTGCTAAAATTCAAATATGTCAAGTGATAATGTGTTAAAAAAATTACTGTGTTGGTAGGGTGTCAGTTTTTTATCTCAGTGTGATTTAGTGAAACACTTAGGAAAAGTGGAAATGGGAGTTTCTGTTTAAATGTTAGTATAGTTCACAAGGAAATGATTCAAGTGCCAAATGATATGGCACTTGTATTAATATACATATAGATATATATTGATATGTGTATTGATATATAGATGTGTGTATGTGAATGGAGAGAGATGGAAGGAGACAGAATGAATATTCACTGTAAGCCTCTATCAAAGTGCAAGTTACTGATTTTCTTGTGACATAGCCCTGAAACAGAAAGATCCCAATTGGTAATCAGTGAAATGCTTGTTTGTGGGACAGAACTCACTATTTGTCTCACATACCTAGGAGCTGGGTACTCACCACGCTGACTTCAGCTTCCATAAGTTTTCATAACAAAATGGAATTGTGGCAATGCTGTCTTGCATGACACCAACAAAAACTTTTTAGAGGCACAGTTCCAGGAAACTGGAGATGCCTCCGTGCTCCGTGTGTGTGTGTGTGTGTGTGTGTGTGTGTGTGTGTGTGTGAGTGTGTGTGTGTGTGTGTGTGTGAGTGTGAGTGAGATTCACCCTGGATAAACTTTTATTTTTGTAGTCTCAGAGCTGTTCAAATTTGTCATCTACTTTGACAATTCAAACCTTAAGCCACAGAAGTTGGTTTTCTAGGATTTGTGAACATTCCACGTTGGTCATCTTAGAGCAAGTGGAGTTTAACTGATTTAATATAAAAGAGGCACTGACTTTGATGTCACTTTGCATCTGGCCACTCTGTGAAACATCAAGTCCACACCATTTGCATATGCAGTACTGGGCTGGAAGTCCAGAGAGATGACACAGTGACCACTGTTGCCTCGGGCTGGTTTTAATCTTCCTAAATGATGACAGTGACCAGCTGGCTCCCTCTATAGCCTTTCAATGGCTGGCAATTCCTGCTGAATTAGCTATAGCCTCATTAACTGGTTATTTAAGGTCCTGCCCCAGCCAGTGGCTCCCTGCGTTTTCAGCCTGGTTTCTTCTTGCCCCGGGGCAAACCTAATGATTCCAGGTGCTCAAGCAGACCCTGTGCTTTTACGCAGCATCCTGCCTCTGTTGCCTTTTCCCCCACAGTCAGTGTTCAAGTCTTAACTAACTAAAAGCTTCCCTTTCCATAGATACTCTTGTTTCTACTGAGAAGTAACCTCTCCTTCCTCTGAAGCCTCCTTTCTACCATGTTTTCTACTATATTATAACCTCACTACTAAGCTTAACTCTACTTTTAAGCTATAAACTTTTAAGGACTAGAGCTATTTCTTCAGCATCTTGATACTCTTCTTCGGCACAAAGCTTGTCATTTTGTAGACAGGCATTTTATAAAAGGACAGTAAGTGTGGGGCAAGTATGTAATTTGCAGGGCCCACTGGAAAATAAAATTCAAGGCTCCTTTTGCAAAAGTAGGGAAACATTTCAAGTCACTGGTGGCATAGTATTAAACAAAGAGTAGGAATTGTCTAATCTTGCTGCTGCTGCTGCTAAGTTGCTTCAGTCGTGTCCAACTCTGTGCGACCCCACAGACGGCAGCCCACCAGGCTCCCCCGTCCCTGGGATTCTCCAGGCAAGAACACTGGAGTGGGTTGCCATTTCCTTCTCCAATGCATGAAAGTGAAAAGGGAAAGTGACACGACTCTTAGCGACTCCATGGACTGCAGCCTACTAGACTCCTCCGTCCATGGGATTTTCCAGGCAAGAGTACTGAAGTGGGGTGCCAGTGCCTTTTCCGTCTAATCTTGGGTCCTGCACTATTATCCTAGTGAAATTAAAAGTGAATAATACTCATTCCTCCATTTTCCAAAGTTAATGTGTTCTGCCATTTATTTGGCAAAGCTGTTGAGATGCCATATATTCTCCAAGGAAATGATAGATCTTGTCAAAAACTAAGATGATCAAAATTGAACTTGCCTATCATAACTTCAGAATTATTCTTATTTCCCTGTGTATTGTAGATTTTAAAAATTTGCTTAGCACTCTTTTACATTATGTAAAAGCTTTAACATTTTATATAGTTAAGTCAACCAAATTTTTTTCCTTTATAGTTTCATGTTTAGAAAGACTTATTGTGTCATAAAAACATAGACTTAACTCTAAAATCCTCTGCAGCAGCGTGTGTGTGTGTGTATGTGTGTGCATGTACATGCGCGTGGAGGAGGGGTGTTTTTGTCTAGTGCACTTGCTAAATATAACTTTGATCTGAATTTTTCTACTATAGACACATGCACTATTTTGTTAAACAGGTAAAGCAATTGTGACACTATAAGGAAAAAAGAAAAACTCTGGGAAATGGTTTTAGAACCCATCAGAATTCTTTGCAGTGAGGGTCTCTGTTGGACATAGGAATGCCTTCCTGATGAAGTGATTTCAAGGGTAGAGAGAGACAGACTGAAAGAGAAAAGATTCTGTTATCACTGCTCATCTCCCCATGCCACTCGTCCTTACTTTTCTACACAAGCAGTAAATTTGAAGTATAGGAAAAGGGGACACATCAGGCACGGAAATGCAGAGCCAAAATGCGAGGGTTTCTTTCTTACAGTCAGTTTTTATTTTCATTTCAGGGTTTTAACCCATTTTATAGATACTAGTCATGTGGTTTGGCCTCCTTTTTTGCTATTAAATGCCACATCAAACGTGGTTCTGGTTCTTTAATGCTGTTAGTCCATTCTCTTTTATGCTTATATTTCACATTCCCTGATGAAAACACAGATGTTCCTATGCAAGCATAGCAAAAAAAAAAATTTTTTTTTTTCACGGAGCAGTGCTACGAAGCGAGGCACGGTTTCTGTAGGTCCGGTGGCAGTTCTGTCAGTTGCCAACATTTTCCAACATTTGGCTACTGAAAAATGGACTTGTTTCACAGATGGATTCTGAAAAATGAGCCAAATAACTGCCAGAGTCAATTTGTGTCACTTTTTCCTGAGCATTTTCTCTGTGCCGCTTTTGGCACACACATCTGTACCCAGAGGAGCGTTAGAATGCAGCTGTGTGACCGATGGGATATACTCGTAGGAACTGGGTTTTCTGTTCGTCCCAAACTATGCTGCTGCTGCTGCTGCTGCTGAACCTCCTATTTATCTTAATGCCTCACTGACAAATCAGAAAAACACCAGGGACTGTTTGGAATTTAAATTACTCAGTCAAGCCTGCTGATCCTCAAAAAAAAAAAGTAAAACTTTTCTTGATCCACTAAGGAATCTTTTGTTAAGGCAGGTAATTTTGTATCATCACTCTGCATAAAACCTTTCCATGACTACTTCTCATTCTTAAGATAGAGTAGTTCTTTGGCATTGTCTCCAAATCACTGTTTCCTTTGGCTACTGCTCACCTCTGCAGGTTCATCTCACTCTCCATCTTCTTCCTCATCTTCTCATTGGCTCTTTGCTCTAGTCACATTCAGTTCAGTCCAATTGCTCAGTCGTGTCCGACTCTTTGCAACTCCATGGAATGCAGCATGCCAGGCCTCCCTGTCCATCGCCAGCTCCCAGAGTTTACTCAAACTCATGTCAAGAAGAAGACTGGACTTCTGGTAAATCATAGAGCTATGCTATGCTATGCTAAGTCATTTCAGTCGTGTCCGACTCTGTGCGACCCCATAGACGGCAGCCCACCAGGCTCCCCCGTCCCTGGGATTCTCCAGGCAAGAACATTGGAGTGGGTTGCCATTGACTTCTCCAATGCATGAAAGTGAAAAGTGAAAGTGAAGTCGCTCAGTCATGTCCGATTCTTAGCGACCCCATGGACTGCAGCCTAACAGGCTCCTCCGTCCATGGGATTTTCCAAGCAAGAGTACTGGAGTGGGGTGCCACTGCCTTCTCCGAATCATAGAGCTACAGTGCTGAATTAATCCTTCTGCCACGGTTTTCTTGTGGAAAGCCCTGCTGCACATTTTGGTGCTGTGTACTGTGTTAGTCTCTCAGTCAAGTCCAACTCTTTGTGAATCCATGGACTATAGCCTGCCAAACCCCTCTGTCCATGGAATTCTTCAGGCAAGAATACTGGAGTAGGTAGCCATTTTCTTCCCTGGGGGATCTTTCCAACCCAGGGATCAAACCCAGGTCTCCTGCTTTGCAGATAGATTCTTCACTGTCTGAGCCACCAGGGAAGCTCAATATAAAGGTTCCTTATTCTATATGCCCATTCCTAGGGAGTAAGGCCAAATCTGGTTTGCTATTCCACCTTATCCTCTAAAACAATAATACTTGTATACACACCTAATGTAATTAAATATGTTACTTACATATGTGTATTAGAAAAGTAAGTAATATTGCTTTTAAAAAAGCAGTATGACTTTTCTTCTAGAAACTCCTGCTAACTTTTATATATCAGTATGGCCTTCACTGTGAGGATAATTTCATTTTGGTTTGACTGTGACTTCAGCCTCTTCCCCAGACCAAAACTTGTTGAATCTTCTCTTTAATTGCTTTACATTTCTCTCATCCAGTAGTTTTTGCCATACCTGCCATTAGCAGGTGCCTACATAACAATGCATCTTCATGTCTGGTCTGATATAGCAATAATGATTGCATTTTAGATTTAGAAAAATTTAAGACAAGATAGTTTCATCTCTGTTGATATGTTATAGGTATAGCAGTTGAGTCTTAGAGCCCAGAATAAAGTCATATTTAGTTAGAAAACTTAGAACCCAGGCTTATGAATTCCCCATCTGAGTATCCTACAATATATGGACTCAAGTTCATAGTTTGTATATTATGAAGCTCTTCACTGTAGCAAGCTTAACATGAGAGTGGGTTGGTGGTATTTTTGCCTCTCCAGAAAGATAACTTATAAAAAAGTATTAATTTGTTATCATATAGACATTTTTCTATACTCTTTATATATGTATTTTATTTTTTGGACATCCCTCATGGCATATGAAGTTAAAAGACACTTACTCCTTGGAAGGAAAGTTATGACCAACCTAGACAGCATATTAAAAAGCAGAGACATTACTTTGTCATCAAAGGTCCATCTAGCCAAGGCTATGGTTTTTCCAGTGGTCATGTATGGATGTGAGAGTTGGACTATAAAGAAAGCTGAGCATTGAAGAATTGATGCTTTTGAACTGTGGTATTGGAGAAGACTCTTGAGAGTCCCTTAGACTGCAAGGAGATCCAACCAGTCCATCCTAAAGGAGATCAGTCCTGAGGGTTCATTGGAAGGACTGATGTTGAAACTGAAACTCCAATACTTTGACCACCTGATGTGAAGAGCTGACTCATTTGAAAAGACCCTGATGCTGGGGAAGATCGAGGGCAGGAGGAGAAGGGGACGACAGAGGATGAGATGGTTGAATGGCATCACTGACTCAATGGACATGGGTTTGGCTGGACTCTGGGAGCTGGTGATGGACAGGGAGGCCTGGCATGCTACATTTCATGGAGTCACAAAGAGTCAGACACGACTGACTGAACTGAACATGGCATATGGGATCTTAGTTCCCTGACAAGGGATTGAGCCTGGAGGAGTGGAATCAACCATTGGATTTCTAGAGAGGTCCCTATACTCTATATGATTTAATTTCAGCCTTGGGATAATGAAAACTTAAAATGCCTTGCAAGTATTTCTTTCTCTGATCCAGTTTAAAAATCAAAAAAATTTTCATATTCTTAACTCAATCCAGTAGGTCACCTTATTTCACAGATTTTTATTTTTTATCATATTTATAAAAGAACATAGAGATGTAGAGTTCTTAGAGTAGAATATAAACTTGTAAAGGATATAAGAGTTTTCTCATTCCACTAATGGGAGAGCCAAGACCTAGGCTGGTTATGGAAATTGCCCAGGGTCACACAAGAAATTGATAGTATGGTTAACCCTTGAACAATGTGATGATCGGGGCACCAGCCCTTTTGCAGTCAAAAACTGGAGTATAACTTATAGTCAGCCCTCTATATGATTCCTCTATATCTACCATAAAACATCATCAGTTCCAACCAACCATGGATTGTGAGACATTGTAGTGTTTACTGTAGAAAAAAAAAAAAAATGTCACTGCTGTTCAAGGGTCAACTATATACTGATCAAATTCTCTGCCCTAAAGTAAAGCTGAAATTTTGCTATTGTATAGAACGTCAGCTGTCTTTTGTTCAAAATCTCCAGAGTAGAACTCACCATGATCATGACTAAACATATGTTCTGGTGTTTCACAATTCCTCTAGGATAGGTGTTAATGTTCCTGCTAAGATTGGTTTATTTGCCATACAAAGAGAAAGTAACTGCGTATACCTACCCTTGTAATGTCAGTTTTGAATGGCAGATGTGGGGTGCGTCTGGAAATTGACGTTTTTAACAAGTTCTCAGCGGATGCTCATGTTTTTGGTCTGGGAACTACTCTTGGGAATCATTGATCCAGTGTATAAGATGAAGGTAGAAATTATATTTCAAATATTCCAGATGTTTGTATGATGTGTTAGGAAAAGAGTATGTTTCGATTTTGGATTCATTTATAGATATGTAAGCTTAGACAAGTTTCTGTGTGTGTGTGTGTGTGTGTGTGTGTGTGTGTTTTAATGGAGGATAGTTGCTTTACAATGTTGTTAGTTTCTGCTTTACTGTGAAGTGAATCAGTTATTGATATACATATATCCACTCTTTTTTACATTTCCTTCCTATTTGGATCACCATAAAGCACTGAATAGCGTTTCCTGTGCTATACAGTCTGTTCTCATTACTAACCTACTTTATACATGTATACATGTCAACACTGGTCTCCCGTTTTGTCCCACCCTCCTTCCCCCTTGGTAACCATAAATTTGTTGTCTACATATGTGACTATTTCTGCTTTGCTTATAAGTTCATCTGTACCATTTTTCTCAGAGAAGGCAATGGCACCCCACTCCAGTATTCTTGCCTGGAAAATCCCATGGACAGAGGAGCCTGGTGGGCTGCAGTCCATGGGGTTGCTAAGAGTTGGACTCGACAGAGTGACTTCACTTTCACTTTTCACTTTCATGCATTGGAGAAGGAAATGGAAACCCACTCCAGTGTTCTTGCCTGGAGAATCCCAGGGATGGGGGAGCCTGGTGGACTGCCGTCTATGGGGTCGCACAGAGTCGGACACGACTGAAGCGACTTAACTGCAGCAGCATACCATTTTTCTAGATTCAGGCAAGTTTCTTTAATCTGACTAAGTTTTTGCAATCAAAAATAGGGGACCCTCCCACCATGAAGAAGTAGAATTAGGAATAAACAAAATAGATAATATGAGCAAACAGTTACTGAATATATGCCAAGCAGTTTTGAAAACACTCTAGATGTATTAACTTATTTAATCCTCAAGAAAAGTCTTTAAAGCCAGTGGTTCCAGAAATGATACTTAAAATTGGCCCCATGCTGCCTCAGTAACTACTGGATCCTCAAATAGTAGTTCCCACCCATTGCTACCCTTCTCAACAAACTTAAATTTACTTTGCTTGGACATTTGGGCAGTTTTTCTTGGTTTATCTGGGTTTCCAATTTACTGCATTTTTTCTCTAATAGTCCCCTTTCCCTAAACCTCAATAATTTATTCCTTCCTCCTACCACCTAGGATGTTGTTGTTTAGTCACTAAGTTGTGTCCAACTCTTTGTGACCCCATGAATTGGAGCATGCCAGGCTTCCCCATCCTTTACCATCTCCTGGAGTTTGCGCAAATTCATGTCCATCGAGTCGGTGATGCCATCCAACCATCTCATCCTCTGTCGTCCCCTTCTCCTCCTGCCTTCAATCCTTCCCAGCATCAGGGTCTTTTCTGATGAGTCAGCTCTTCACATCAGGTGGGCAAAGTATTGGAGCTTCAGCCTCAGTCCTTCCAAGGAACTTTCAGAGTTGATTTCCTTTTAGATGGACTGGTTTGATTCTTTCCTGTCCAAGGGACTCTCAGGAGTCTTCTCCAGCACCACAATTTGAAAGCGTCATACCCTGCTAGGAAATGTCCTCAGAAATAAAGCTCCATATTAGCATAAGAGCTGTCACTTTAAGTGGTGATGAATACAATGGTGATGATGTGTTAGAATTGCATGGGCTCAGTGATGGAGCCTTCAGCTGTTTAGAAATCTACCATCTGTATGTAAGGAGGCACCATTGTTACTAAAATGGATATTAAATAACCAAGAGCTCAGGATTCAGTGTCTTCTGGCTTCAAAGGAAAGTGCTTATGGCTGGAAGCTCCTTTATACCCTCCTACATAGAGACTTCGAAGCACAGATGGTAGTCTTTAGGCAGGACCTGTCCTTGCTTAGTTAGGCTGAGTTCTGTGAAATCCCTTTCAGGAATTGCCCTATTTGGACATTTATTGATGGCGTATTGTTGGTATACTTCAGCTGGAAGAAATTATGCTGCTACTCTTTTGGGCATAAATTATGTAAGCGACAGTAACATAGTCGGACTGACTTTTGTTGAGATCACATTCGTGTAAGATGAAAATCACAAACCCACTTTTCCTAGATTTTACAGGGAGAGATGACAAAAGAAGATGCATATGAAAATAATTTTAGGGATTTTAGATCATTTTTTTTAAATTTTCAAAAAATAAGTGACAGACCTTTTTAAGCTCTTAAGCTTTAATAAAGCTTTTCTAGATGACCGTGAAACCTGCATTAGAATTGAGCTTGGCAAAGCTGGCATAGTTTTAAGGGAAATAATGTGATGAATAAATGAAGAGGCACTTTCTCACCCCATTTTCAAGTTGGCCTGCTTACAACCCATTTCATGGTAGCAGATCCATTCTCATTAAAGATGACACAGGGGCAGATATATGTAAAAGTGACCATTAATTTCATGTTGTCATTTAGCATTTGCACAAATGTCTCCATATTGATGCTTTTTTTAAAAAAGAAAAACAATGTAATCTGTTATTTGCATAATGACATAGTGATGAAAATTATTCATCTACAACATTCCCATATAGGTACATTCAGTTCCACATGTGTGAACTCCTTCTAATCCTTGCAAAAGATAAGATATCTGATTTATGGTGTTTGTGGCTGAAATTTCCCATTTAAGTAGGTAATGACTCATATAGACAGATCCTGTTTGTTCCCAGAGAAAACATGTCCCTGACTAAGGGACTTGATATCAATACTAATCAGTCCATTATGCTGTTCCTTCTTGAGTCTGGGCTTGAAAGGATGCATCCCTTCGGTGATCAGAGTCTAACTTTCCCTCATCATGTCCCTAAGGATAGTTTCTCAGCACTTTGGGGTTTAAAAAGCAATAGCAGTATGTTAAAGCAGTTTAGTATTTCTCCATTTTCTTGCTGTAGTTTTGATCCTCATAAATAATTTCTGTTGTGAAGCTTTTTTTTTATTGAAGTATAATTGATTTTTATGGGCAGAAGAGCCTGGTGGGCTAGAGTTCAGGGGTCACAAAGAATCGGACACAGCTGAGCAACTGAGCATGCATGCACACACACACACACACACACACACAAACACGCACACACAGTTGATTAACGACTTAGCGACTTAACAATAGTTGTTTTACATTATTAGAGGCTTATACTTCTGTATTTTTGATACTGAGCCTGCTTATGGTCCTATCTTTGTAAAATATTTTGTATGCAAAGGGTCTGGTACATTTGGGAGGGAGTTTTTTTTTGTTTGTTTGTTTGTTTTCCATCAGGAGAACTGTTCCTCAATGAACAATTCAGAAGGAGTCCACAAACTTTTAGGGAAAATAAGAAGATAAATTCTCAGATCCCAGCCACATAGATTTCTCCACTAGATAGAGAAACCTACTTCTTCACAATTGGAGAGAAATCTGAGAATCTGGAGTGTGGATGGGGAAATGCTGTCAAGGAACAAAGTAAACATCTGGGTGACTTAGACAAAGTATGTGTCTCAGCTTATATGTTTTATCTGTCTTGGGAAGAGAAAAGTACATCAGTTTATTTGTTTAGAAAAAGCAAATAAATGAAAGAAGAAACATGAAACATAGTTTCTGTTTTTAGGGTTTTGTTGGGTTTTTGGGTGCTTGGAATAAGGTTAGTCATCATTTATTTACCAATATGATTTTACAAAGGTGACCTCTTAAGCTTAGAGTCTGGATGTTAAGCAGAATGGGTATCTCTGAACCAGACAGTCCTGCCTTTCGGCTTTGCCTCAGGTGTAGGGGAAGTGCACTCAGGGTAGGGAGCCCATGAGAGGGAGCAGCAGGCATGATATCTGGTGACAGAAAGAGAGCTGAGTTCTGATCACTCCCGGACAGTGAGCACTTCCAGAGTAGCGAAGGAGATGAGGGAGTAAATAAGGACAAAATGGCCCACACCTGCTGCTTCACACACATTATCTCACTTAACTTGGGTAAGACCCTTTGAGGTAGTTGGCAACTGGAATCATGGAAATCAGCCTTCCCAGTGTCACACAGATGAGTCCCAAGTCCTTGTTCTCTTGATCATATCAAGCCAGTTTCCTAAAGATGGGTAATATTAGAGGATCAATCACTTCAGTTCAGTTCAGTCGCTCAGTCGTGTCCGACTCTGCAACCCCATGAATCGCAGCACGCCAGGCCTCCCCGTCCATCACCAACTCCCAGAGTTCACTGAGACTCACGTCCATCGAGTCAGTGATGCCATCCAGCCGTCTCATCCCCTGTCGTCCCCTTCTCCTCCTGCCCCCAATCCCTCCCAATGTCAGAGTCTTTTCCAATGAGTCAACTCTTCACATGAGGTGGCCAAAGTACTGGAGTTTCAGCTTTAGCATCATTCCTTCCAAAGAAATCCCAGGGCTGATGTCCTTCAGAATGGACTGGTTGGATCTCCTTGCAGTCCAAGGGACTCTCAAGAGTCTTCTCCAACACCACAGTTCAAAAGCATCAATTCTTCGGTGCTCAGCCTTCTTCACAGTCCAACTCTCACATCCATACATGACCACAGGAAAACCATAGCCTTGCCTAGACGGACCTTTGTTGGCAAAGTAATGTCTCTGCTTTTGAATATGCTATCTAGGTTGGTCATAACTTTCCTTCAAAGGAGTAAGTGTCTTTTAATTTCATGGCTGCAGTCACCATCTGCAGTGATTTTGGAGCCCAAAAAATAAAGTCTGACACTGTTTCTACTGTTTCCCCATCTATTTGCCATGAAGTGATGGGACCGGATGCCATGATCTTCATTTCGGTATTATTCATACCTATAGTTGTATCCATATGCTGTTGTTTAGTTGCTAGGTTGCATCTAACTCTGTTGTGACCCCATGGACTGTAGCCTGCCAGGCTCCTCTGTCTATGGAATTCCCCAGGCAAGAATACTGGGGTGGGTTGCCATTTCCTTCTCTAAGGGATCTTCCAGACCCAGGGATTGAACTCACATCTCCTTCATTGGCAGGTGGATGTTTTACTGCTGAGCCACCAGGAAAGCCCATATCTATATGTGGGAAGTGCCAATTGGTGAATGTATTAAAAAATAGTCATAAGGATAAAAAACGACCAAAGCAATTTTTGAAAATTCATTTCTTGATGAATTTCAACCATTGAAAAAAAATTCTAGCATTTCTGTGTAATCATATATCCATATATGAAAGGAATCTTGAGGTTCTGAACAGTCATTTAAGACCAGAAGAGAGAGTATCGTTTTTCTTTGAAATCTCTTGATACGTATATTATTTTACAATTTACTTTGTATGTATACAACAAATGGTAGAATATTTATGCTGAACCCTAGAAGGATTCCAAGTAAGTAGCATAACTTCAATTACTCTATAAATACATAGGGCTTAAAATTATGCAGTACTTTTCAAGAAATTAAATGAATTCTGTTTCCTCAATTGACTGGATGGGGTCCAATGAGTAAACGCTGCATTCCATGTTTGGGAAAAAAACTCCTCAGTGCTCTGGTCTGTTGTGCAAACAGAAATAAATCAAAGTTACCTCAGAGGATGGATTTGTTTTATTTTTTGAAAGAAATTAAACCCATGACTGAATCTAACACAGACATGGCCAAGATTCAAGACAATACAAGGAACATATTAAAATTCAAAGACTTTAATTCCAGAGAATTCTGAGTCCTTACAAATTTCATCTCTTTTGGTTATGTGCACTCTGAGTTCCGTGTACTTAGAAGTAGCAGTATTTGTTGAAATTATGCCCTGGTGTTAGAGACGGAGTAGGGGGTGGTTTGGGGAATGAGAGGTTTTTGGTGATGTAGTTAATTTATGTTCCAATATTGTTTGGATAAAAATATGAAGGTATATTGTAAGGTTTTTGGTGATGTAGTTAATTTATGTTGCAATATTGTTTGGATAAAAATATGAAGATATACTGTAAAAGCATCTAAAAGATTAGTCTGAAAAGTAGCTAAACCCGAACCAGCAAGAATTTATTGATTTGTCTTTAGTAAACTTAGTGAATATCAATGTGAATGGCGTTAAGCCAACCTTCCTTCCTCCCGTTGTACTTTGCTTTCCCTCCTCTTTTCTTTCTTCTTTGCTTCCACCTTTCTCCTCTTCTTCCTGCCCTCCTCCTCCTCCTTTCTTTCCCTCAATAAATAAATACATCCAGATGTAGAAGTAGTCTTCAGCTTCTCAAGGGTAAATTTTTGGTACAAGCAACATGTGATCAAAAGGATAGATTTAAACAAATATATTCTATGTTAAAAATATTATGTTCATATTTTAAGTACTTTTAGACACTTATTACACAAGGTGAAGATGTGCTGAGTATTTAGTAGTAATGATAAGACCACTTGGCAAAATGAAGAATTCTATATTGGATATGTAGAATTAACCCAAATGAGATTTTATTGCACATATAAATACATAAAATGAGCTTTTTGTATTGAACAAGAAATAAGATGCATGCCTGAAAACTGGAGTTGCCTCTCATAAAAACAATTCTCATTTATTTAGCCTGTTTTAAAGATGTATTGTCTCCCTAATGACAGTTCACTCAGTCCTCACTCTTGATGACTTAAGCTCTGATTCTCAGAATTCTAACAGCTAATTAGGCTCTCTAGCACTAAACTATTTTTAATTCAATTTGAAGCTAAGACAAAAACATAGCCTGTTTAAGTTAAAAAAAAAAATCCAGTTCTTTGTAGGAAAGAGATATTTCTTCTGACACTAATCATTGTTCTTCATAGTCCTTGTTAAATTGCTCTGACATTTCAACGTACACGATTAACCTTTTAAATCCCCCCCATATAGACTTCACATTAATGTGACTATACTATATTGTATACTTTTTTTTCTTATATAAGAAATAATTCAGGTAAACAAAGAATTCATTTCCTAAATGTTTTAATAAATTGTCAATAAAGAAATAAAGTGAAAATGCCTTTTATTTTTAGATCAATGCCCTTAACCTAAGGTGGAAAATTAGTTTCCCTCTTGAGACCGTGTAAGGACTCTGGAAAGATCCTAGCCCACTCCAAAGGTTGTGGACTTAAACAGCAGTGCAACTTACTCTCCCTTTTCTGAAAAGTGGTAGACTATTCATACTTAAGAAGATCCTTAAACTCAAGACAGATTTATTCAAAGCAGATTTTAGAATTAACAAGTACACTGTAATACTATAAGGCAGACCTGTGGCTGACATTATTTTTCTGATCATCAGGATATCATTTTTCTGACCTTTTTTGTCTGAGCCGCTGTTTGTGCTGTCTTATTCAAGCTCTGGGTGTCTGCCTACATTCGTAAGTCCCTACTATACTAACTTTATCATCAAGCTCCATCACGTCCATGTTCCCGTATACCTTGCTGTTTTGGTTCACAGACCTGCCTGTATTCCTATCCCGGTGTCACCTGGTTCATCTGTTGCTGCCATTGACTCCCTTAATTTGGTCTCTCAGGAAGTTGAGTGTGATAAAGTAAATAGGCAGTGTGTTTTTGGATGACAGAGAGGACAGGCCTAGAGGAGTTATGGGGTCCTGTAGCTAAAACCCATTTGATGAAACCCATGTTGATGAAAGAGCCAGAAACCAAGGAAATAAGTCATAATAGTATCCCAGCACACAGGGGCAGAGCTGGAGGTTATGTGAAGCTGAAGGGCTGTGTCAGTGAGGGGTAGCAGTGTAGCTAGACATTTTGACACGACAGGGAAAAACCGTAACTTTAGGAGAGCTGACGTTGAGAATAAATTCATAATCATTGAGAAGCAAAGGCATCATAATCATGAAAATTGAGGCATAGGTGATATCTTCATGTAGCTCTCAAATACCTTTTAAAAAATATAGCTTTTCTAAATTATTTCATTTCATTTTATTTTAATGGTTATGCATTAATAAAGTACATTTCATAAAATTCTAAAAAATTAGAAAAAAAATTGTTACTTTACAAAACGATACCTGTTGTCAGCATTTGAGGATTTTACTTGTAATATTTTTCTACCCATGTGAATATTTTACCTAATTATGCTCAGGATGTATACAGTTTTTAATGTTTCTGCTAATATTACATTCTTCCATATTATTTAATATTAAATCTTGGTACAGTATGCTGTCACCATTGACTTCTGTACTTGAGTTTAAGGGACTCAGGTTTGCAAGACCAGGGCATAGGGTAGATGTAATAAGAAAGAGATTTAGAATGAAAATAACACAATTTCAACCTACTTATGTACACTTGCTGTGAATCCTGTGCATATGTTTATCAGATTTTATTCAGACAGTGGAACTTGGTCAGTGTCAAGGCAAGATCCTGGGGAGTAGTGAAACTGACACTTGGCTTTAAAAAGGAAAGTCTGTGTATTGATCTTTCCACATTGGGTTTTCAGGTGCATAAATGTTTAGACAGATCCTTTGTATTTTTCATGGAAGAAAAAAATAAGGCACTTCTGGATTTGGGTTTAACATTTTAAAAACATGTTTATTGCAATATATTACATATACTATAATGTGCACGAAGCTTAAAGGTACAAATCAATGCATACTGATCTATATGCCCAGGTAACCAGATCAAGAACAAGATAGAGGATGTTTTCAGTTCCTTGGAAGGCTCTCCTGTGTCCCTTCCCAGTTAATCTCCTCTGTCAAGGATAACCATTATTCTGAGCTTGACCATCATCGATTAGTTTTGCCTGTCTTTCAACATCATGTTGATGGAGTCATATAATATGTACTCTTCTGTAACTGGCTTTTTTTTTTTGCTTAACATTATGTCTGAGAGAGCCATCTCTTTTGTTGTGTGTATCAATAGTTCATTCTTTTTTATTGCTCTGTATAATATGACACAATTTTTTTGTCCATTTTAATGACAATGATCATGAGTTCTTTCCAGTTTCAGGCTTTTATAAATAAAGCTGCTGGAAGCTTTCTTTCTTTCTTTCTTGAAACTTTCTTGACCATGTCTTTTGGTGAATGGCTGCCTTCATTTCTCTTTAGTGTATACCCTGGAATAAAATCTCTGAACCATAGAGAAGTCAGATATTTAAATTTTAGAGATAGTGCTATATAATCCTCTAAACTGGTTGAATCAATTTATACTCCCTCCAAAAAATATGAAAACGGTGTATTCCAGATCCTTGCCAACTCTTGATACTTGAAAAAATTTAGCATTTTATTTGGTTAAAGCATTTTAATAGAATAGAATATCACATAGTCTCCGAATCATTTTGATTGCACATCTTATTAACATTTTTTAGTGTCCTGCCACACACACACACACACAGACCCACACACAAACATTTATTTACAAATGGAATATAGATACTTCTGAACTAAAACATACAGAAAATAAGGCTTTTCTGAAAGGTGAAATTAAAATAAATAGAATTAGTAATATTCCTTTCATCAGCCCCATTGTCCCCTACATTTTGTTACACAATTTTTGCAAGAAGCCATCCACTGTAAGGTCTACACATACCCTTGATCATAATGGAATCAGTGATTGCAGATGGAATGACTCTAATACCTCTTGCACGGAAGTCTGTCCTTGGGTGCTCTGGGTGCTATCAGTTTCTCCTGGTCCAGTTTTGGAGACAGTCTAAACTAGATGAGACTGAAGTTTGCCTAGGTCTAGAATCAAAATGTAACCCACTCCAGTGTTCTTGCCTGGAGAATCCCAGGGATGGCGGAGCCTGGTGGGCTGCTCTCTATGGGGTCGCACAGAATGGGATACAACTGAAGCAACTTAGCAGCAGCAGCAGCAGAATCAAAATGTAGAAGAGAATTTGCAGTCTGATGATGGTGAATCATTCCAGTGTAGCTGGCCCCTTTGGTCTTCTCTTGTGTACTCTCACAGGCAGACAAATTTTTTTTAAAGATTTATTTATTAATCTGTTTATTGGCTGTGGTGGGTCTTTGCTGTATGGGGGCTTTCTCCAGTTGCAGCGTGTGGACCTCTCATTGAAGTTGCTTCTCTTGTTGCAAGGCATGGGCTCTAGGCATGCAGACTTCAGTAGTTGCAGCGCATGGGCTCAATCATTGTGCCCCCCAGGCTCCAGAGCACAGGCTCAGTAGTTGTGCATGGGCTTAGCTGCTCTGCAGCATGGCGGAACTTCTCGGAACAAGGACTGAACCAATGTCCCTGGAATTGCAAGGCAGATTCTTAACCACTGGACCACCAGGGAGGCACCCCCAGCAGACAACTTTAAGCATGTGTGCGTGCCTGGAATTGTGACCATTTTGGTCCTGTGTGTACTATGCATGTAGTTGATTTTTCCTTTGCTACTGAGGGTCCTTTTAACTGATGTTTCTCAAAGTATGCTCTGAGTAACTCTGGGCATCCCTAACACTCTAGGGGAATCCACAAGATCGAAAGTAATTTTCTAATAATACTAAGGTGTTATTTGCTTTTTTTTTCATTTTCAGTATTTCATAAAGGTTTTTCCAGAGGTTAAAACAGCTAATGGAATATGTGCTTATGTATTTTTGTGTTTAATTTTTAACTTTATAATCTATTATTGTAAACATAGTTATAACCCATATAACCAAATTTTGGAGTTCTCAGTAATTTTTAAGTTGTGAAGGGGTCCTGAGAACAAAAACTTCGAGAACCACTCTTTTAAATTAAAATCAGTTAAAATGAGGACAAAAACTCTTGAGGTAAAGAAATATCCTTTGTAGTACTAGCTTATGAAGGAAAATACGTTAAGGAAGAAAGGCTAGTAGCAAGTCCTCATTAAAAGAGTCGGACACGACTGAGCGACTGAACTGAAATGACTGAACTTTAACATAAGCCGTGAAGCTCCCAGATTTTCTCAGTGGAAGGTCCCTTCTCCTGTCTTCATATCCAATATATAAAATGTAAGTGTGCCTCTCTACTCAACTGATAGTGTACCTCTATCAGTTCTTGGCACTTCTGACACATGTCAGGGAATCCATCCGTGAATTTATTGTATCTAGAAGTTGTTGAATGTTTCCTGAAACGTTTTGATGCTGGAGAGAGACAAGTTAGGGCTCAGTGTTGGTAATTCTTTGTTTTCTAAATTTTGTCTTGGAATGGCTAGGTCATCAATGTGTAACATGTCTGGACTGTGCTAGCATTCCATAGAAATGTTAAAATGATATAAATGTTCCTCTAATTTTTATAAGAATTGCATTCAGATACATTATTGGTTATATTATCCAGAATTTTCATATCCAGGTGCTTACGTTCCCTCTAAGGCTCAGTCCTGGTCAATATTTGTGATGTCTCCCAGTGAGCATGAATACTTTATTCAGATATTGAGAACTACATTACCATTACTTCCTTAGTTGTGAGAAATTTAGTTCTAAATCTAATGCTCAATTAAAGTAACTTTAATGCCAGAAGACCTGTTTACACTTTTCTCCCCTGGAAAATTTAATTTTGATATTTTAGATTTTCCTTTCTTCATTTATTTGGGTTTTGAGATTTTAAATTGTTCCCTGTCTTTGGTAGATATAGGCATGCTGCTGCTGCTGCTGCTAAGTCGCTTGAGTCGTGTCTGACTCTGTGCTACCCCATAGACGGCGGCCCACTAGGCTCCTCTGTCCCTGGGATTCTCCAGGCAACACTGGAGTGGGTTGCCATTTCCTTCTCCAATGCATGAAAGTGAAAAGTGAAAGTGAAGTCGCTCAGTGGTGCCCTACTCTTAACAACCTCATGGACGGCAGCCTACAAGGCTCCTCCCTCCATGGGATTTTCCAGGCAAGAGTACTGGAGTGGGGTGCCATTGCCTTCTCCGAGACATAGGCATAGCTGAAATCAAATACATAAGTAAATATTTATATCAGCAGATTAGTGTGTAACGTGATTGTGAATGTCAGTGTAGGAAGGGTTGGAGTATAGAGAAAACAGGAGACAAAGGCTGGGAGAATCCATCATCAAGACTCAAAACTGTCCCGTTTCTGAAATCTCAAGATTACAGTTTCAAAGTCTGACCTTCATTTGTAATTTCCTAGCATTTGGATGAAGTATGAGAAACAGATGAAAGAAGTAGGTGATTTTCATGAACACAAAATAGTAAACTTTCATAGTAAAATAGATCTTTCAAGGGTATAATTCTGGAAGAGTATAGTAATGAGAGTAGGTAATGAAAAAAAAAAATACTATGTCTTTTAGAAGCAATCAGGAATTCTCCATCTCATCTTGTCTTTCTTGGATGAGTTTACCAAGCTATCAGTTGGAGAAAATACAGTAGACACCATGGATTAGGGTGTGTTGGTGCATTTAACATCTGTGTTGTTGTAGATAAGATGGAATAATTGAGGCCAAATACGAAAATAGTCCTATAGCACACCCCTCTAAATTCAGTTTTTAAAAATTCCAACAAAAGAGGCTAATAGCTTGCTACACTAAACCAACACTTTTCCCCTGGATCCCATGAAATTTAAATTCTTAAGATTCAGTTTTAGTAAAATATGTGGCAAAAGAAAAAGATTCATTGAGCTGCTCTCTCTGGGAACCGAGAATCTTTCAACTAAATGCAGCCAGCCCTGCAGGCGTTTGTAGAAGCGCTGATGAGGGTTCAGTTCACAGCAAAAAATTTTCAATTTTAGTAGTTTGCTTTGTGCTTAAGCCTTCAGAAATGACCTAAAACCAAGAACCATTAAATGTTCATATCAGCTGGATGAACTCCAGGCTTTGCTCATAAGGAAAATGGTAATTGCTCCATAGAATAAATGAACCTTGTATATGAGTGGCTTCACTGTCGCTGAGAGAGGGGCTGCTTCCAGAGAAATGGAACCAAGGGTGCCAGGGTCCTTGCTTCCCAGGAAGAGACCAAAGAAGGAGAAAGGAAAGTGCTCATTCTTAATACTCTTCACCAGTTATCAATCATCAAAAGAGAAATTGGGGTATTTGCGAAGTCATTTTCATCTTATTAAAACATAGTACAATGGACAGGATGAGAAGGAATTCCACTCTTTCTATTGCCTGCAAGAAAAGATTAATTGAACAAACTTGCAGTAACAAGTTTAGTTTCCCCTGAGGAAAAAATAAACCATAACAGCAGCCCTGAGAGACAGCCTCTGTATTGTACAGTCCATTAACACTATGGGAAATAATTAGTTTTTTTTACTGATGACTGATGGATGACTTTAACTTGTTTATAAACATTAAGGCTACAACAACAAAGCAGAATTTTCTAAAATATTCAAAGCAAAGAGAAACAATGAAACTCTATTTGTTTATTTCAGCATTCAGATATTTGCCCTATTTAATTTCCTTAATTCTATAGAACTATTTCTATATAAACTCACCAGCTGACAAGATTCTCATATAAATAAAATTTATGAAAAATCCTTGAAAGATTAAATATTTCCAGTATTTTTGGCAAACTTTCATAATGAGAATTAAATTGAATATAACATCTAACTTTAAAAAGCATCAGTCAGAGTTATTTATCAGCAGTAACTTTCTTAATCAAAGACTTTTGGACCTGGAATGATTCTGTGAACCATGTGATTATCTTATTTTGAGGATCCTTTAGTGGAGAAAAGATAATACTTGTTTTTGATACTCTTAATTGCTGGAAGTAATGATTCAGTACATTTTGACTTGGGCTTATTAACATGAGTCTATATACATTTCATCACTGAACTACAATAACTGATAATTTCTAGAGAATTGAAATCAAAGACCCCATATTAACACATCATGGAAGATCATGATAATTCTGTATAAGTAGATATATTTTAAAAAAATATATCACTTTTTCTTTCACTGCCATCTTACAGACTTTCTAACTGGCAAAGTGTCATCTATAGAATAAGAGACTGATTCTCAGACAACTTCTATTTTTTTGAACAGTGAACTTCTCCATTTTCCTTCTAACTTCTGAAATAAAATTTGAAATCAAAGTATCACATCCAATTAGACAACAAGATACTTGAAAGATCACAGGTTTTCTCTGGGTCCCTGAGAAGCTTTTTGTTTGATGAGAGCTTATAAAATGACAGTGATGTCATATGTTGAGTGTGTAACTGACTTTCATCATATAGAAAAGGTATATCTGATTTATTGGAAAAGTCAGAGATGACTTTTAATTTTACTTACACTGAAAATGTTGAACATGCACATTTTTATATCTGTAGATAGAGTAAGTGACAGCAAGCTGTCAAAGGAACTAAAATTTCCAACATAGTTTAGAAACTTAGATTTCCAAAACTTTTCTCTAGTTGACCTTCACATATTGCAGGAAGAGTTTTCACTTACATTTCATAATCCATATATGAAAAAATCAGACACATTTTAATATATTGATTATGGTCTCTTTACAAGGAAGCCATTTGACTGACTCTTTGGTGCTGAGACTTGTCTCCAGACAGATGGAGTTTTCCTTACACTACTGAGGAGAAAGGACACAGCATCCAAGGTTTATTAGGGAATTATTTGGTAATGGCAGGGGATGAAGAGCCTTTACAGTATGAAATTGTGATTATTACTTTATATAAAGCTTTAAAATTAGCATCACTAATAGTGGCAACAACTTGACATCTTAGGGCTCTTAATGTGGTGCAATACAAAGTACACAGCATTCTCTCGGGAGTGTTCTTGCCAGCAATGTTGGATTTTAGCCCAATGAAGCCTTTTAACATAACTTTCAGTTTATAGGAAGTATAAGGATAAAGGAACAAATTAAATGATACAACAAGGAAGCAATGAAACAGATTGCAATGTGGTCATTCACTAGGAACACTGAAAATGATCACTTCAAGACATTAAGGAAAAAATATTCAGGGGACTGTTGACGACTACAAGAAAGTAACGAGATGTTTTAGCCAAATTAAACCTGTGTTAGTTGTCTGTCGCAATATAACATTATCCCGAAACATACCGATTTGAAACCACAAACATCTATCATCTAATAATTTTTATGGGAGTGAAACCTTCGGTGCAGCTTTGCTGGGTGCCTTTGGCTAATATGTCTCTCACAAGGTTGCAGTCAAGTTGTTGACTAGGATGCAGTCTCATCTGAAGGGTCATCTGGGGGAGGTAGGGGCAGGAAATGTTGCCAACTTCACTCACATAGCTGTTGGCAGGCCTCAGCTCCTTGCTGTGGGGGCTTTCCACAGGCCTGGCTCACAGGATAGCAGTTGGCTTCTGTCAAGGTGAGTGATTCAAGAAAGAGCAGAGAATGCCCAAAATAAAATCCATAATTTTATCTCAAAAGTGACATCCAGCCCCTTCTGTATTATTGTCCTTAGAAGTGATTTAACAAGTCCAGCTCACATCCAAGAGGCTATGGTGGAAGATCAATAGAGACATGAAGACCAGGAGACAGAAATCATTTGGGGTTAACTTAGAGGGTACTGGCCACAAACTGAATAAAACCTGATCGATTCCAGTTACAGAAAAAAAAAAATGTATAGAATTTATTCCTGAGGCAAACAGGAAAATTTGAATATGAATTTTATGTTAATATTAGGGAACTATTGTTAGTATTTTTAGTTGTCAGTGATGTGGTTATGTAAGAATTACATATTCTTAGAAGATGTAGGCTTGAGTATTTAGGTGCAAAGTATTGTGATGTCTGTAACTTATTTCCTAACTATATATACACTTACCGATAAAAACCTACCTTAAATATATGTATACATAAATACATATATAGATGAAAACATAAAGTAATAACAATGGCTGAATCTACCATACCATGGGTATATGGTGATCATTATCCTATTCCTTCACATTTTCAGTCTGTTTTGAAATATTTTTCTAAAATAAAATGTTAATTAAGATTGTATGTTAAGTTAGCTTTACCTGTCTTGTTCCAGCAAGTCCAGGAAAACCAGTTGCACAAGACTATACAAGCTTATCTAACTTTCAAGAGATGTTCAAGATATTATATAGGTAAAACACTCATAATATTGATATCTAGCTTTTCCCAAGTTCACTTTCATTGTGGTAATACTTATTTTAACCTCTAATAGTGTTGAGGACATAGCCACTTTGGGAAAGGATAAAAAGATTTCCTGGGAGAGCAGGGATCTGGAGATGTTAACTATAATGAATTAACATAGCCAGGCTATGATTTTTACTCCTTTTATATTTTCCTTCAGGATTTTTATCAGTTTCTGTTTTGGAAATTTCCATGCTGTTGTTCAGTTGCTAAGTTTGTCTGTTTGTTAGACTGTAGTATGCCAGGCTTCCCCATCCTTCACTGTCTCCTGGAGTTTTCTCAAACTCATGTTCGTTGAGTGGGTAATGCCATCCAACCATCTCATCCTCTGTACCCACTTCTTCTCCTGCCTTCAATCTTTCCTGACTTCAGGTTCTTTTCCAATGCCTTGGCTCTTCGCATCAGGTGGTCAAAGTATTGGTGCTTCAACTTCAACATCAGTCCCTGTAATGAATATTCAGGGTTGATTTCCTGTAGGATTGACTTGTTTGATCTCCTTGCTGTCCAAGGGACTCTCAAGAGTCTTCTCCATTGCCACAATTCAAAAACATCAATCCTCTGATGCTTGGCCTCCTTTATGGTCCAGCTCTCACATCCGTACATGACGATCAGAAAAACCATAGCTTCCATGCTTCACCATATAACCTCTCTTCTACCTAAATCTACGTCTTTATATTTTATTATGTTCAAACACTCTTGGTTAATGAATCTTCAGTGTGATGATTTTCATCTATTTGTCGTATATGTCTTCAGTAGAACTACTTTTTGAGCCATTGGTCAGTTTTCCAAAGCACATAGTTTTCTGATTTGTTAGAGATACTTTGCTTTCATTAAAGGTTACAGTCCATGGGGTTGAGTAGAGTCCGACATGACTTAGTAACTAATCAACAACAAACAACAGCAAATGCCTTCATAAATCATAGGTAATGCCCTATCTTTAAATTTTATCCCGGGCCATTGGTACACATTCACTAACATTAGGAAAATTGGCGTATTTATGTTTTCTAGCCTTATTGTAATATAAATATGAGCTCCACAGAGTAATCTTATGTGAAGCTGCTTTTAAAGTGATCTTTAAAAAGCTGTTTGTAATAACATTTAACACTTTCAATCATGGTATCATATGCCTAGGAATAATTTCTAAATCTATGTTAAATTTTTTCCTATTTTTTTTTCTTAATGACTCCATTAGCTAACCTCTGTAGCATCCAAACCATTGTTTATTTTTCAGACTGATACGACTTCTCTCAACAGCACTTTGGTTGTCAACATCAACATTATCAATAGAACTTAGTGAAGACTGATGTGTGACAATCCCTTCTGTTCTTAGGGATATTTGAGAGAAACTAAATCTTACTTTTAGGTATTATTGTATTCTACTGTAAAATCATGGGTCTTTTCATAGTTGAACCCTAAGACTAGGACATTTCAAGCAACGTGCCACTTTTAAAAAAATGTTTTTCTGGTAGCAACATCATTATATATTCACTGTAAAATAATTAGAAAATAAAGCATAAATTAAAAATTGAAAGTCACTTTAACTCAGGGAAAATCACTGGTAACATTTTGGTCTATTTCATACTATCCTTCCAACACCCACCAAGAGAGTGTGTATGAAGTAAGATGAGAATGTCTGCATGTAAGAGAACGAAGACCAGAACAAAACAAACCATGAAAAGGGTGAGTAAAATAATCCTGGGGGTAAGAAGGCTATCCAGACCTGGCATCACGTCTCCATCAATTTTTCAAGACTTGAGTTCTTCCTTGCCTATTCCTATACCATCTCTACGGTTCCCCTACATCCTTCACGGTGCTTCAGCCTCAAGGTCCAAAAAGGTGACCTAGTTTATCCCTCATCTCTGCACTGTAGCCAGTACAATGGAGGAAGGCAATCGAATGGAAGCCCACGCTCTGCTCTTAAGAGCATTTTTGAAAATTTCATACGTTCCTTCCAATATACATTCAATTGGTCATAACTTAATTAGTACTTGCAAGGATGTCTGGGTGCAAAGTAAGAGTCTTAGAGAAAGCGTGAGAATAAATGAAAGGCAATATTCCAACGTATGCTGGGAGTAAGTATCTCTAGATGGTAGGATGGGGGTGACTTTCCATGTGTATGTGTGTATCTGTATATTAGTAAGCCTACAAAGAGCTACTTTCTGTAAAATAACTGAATATATCAGACATTTTCCTTTGCTTTGAAATAATTAGCTTCTTTTTTTTTTAGAAAAACCTGTACAAAAATTATACCAATATTCTCATTTTGAAGAGAGGCAAACTGATTCTCCAGAGATGTTAATAATTTTTCCAATACCACAAACTTTATGAGTGATGAAAACTGTTAAGCATGTAAAAAGAATTTATTTTACATTAGTGCTTATTGTGCAAAGCCAATTATTCCCTCAAAGGAGGAGAAATATGTTTATTAAGCAACTTGATGTCCCAAGTACATACACGATATACATTGGATTCCTAGTCTACTTATTCATCTAAACCAACGGCCAGCAAACATTTTCTATAAAATTGCTTTGAGGGCCAAGATGCAAAATCAAAAATATTGAGGTTCTTATATAATTAAAATTAAAAAAAAATTTTTTTAAAGCATTAAAAAATGCACAAACCATTCTTAATTCACTGAAGGTAAAAAATCAGGTGGCTGGCCCTAGTTTTCCAAGCTCTCTTCTACACAGCCCAGTGATCCATCAGTTCAGTTCAGTTGCTCAGTCGTGTCCAACTCTGTGACCCCATGAACTGCAGCACACCAGGGAGCTTGCTCAAACGCCTATTCATTGAGTCAGTGATGCCATTCAGCTATCTCATGCTCTGCCATCTCCATCTCCTCCTGCCTTCAATCTTTCCCAGCATCAGACTCTTTTCCAATAAGTCAGTTCTTCTCATCAGGTAGCCAAAGTATTGGAGTTTCAGCTTCAGTCCCTGTAATGAATATTCAGGATTGATTTCTTGTAGGATTGACTTGTTTGATCTCCTTGCAGTCCAAGGAACTCTCAAGAGTCCTCTTCAACACTGCAGTTCAAAAGCATCAATTCTTCAGTGCTCAGCTGTCTTTATGGTCCAACTGTCACATCCATAGATGACCACTGGAAAAACCATAGCTTTGACAAGATGGACCTTTGTCAACAGCGTAATGTCACTGCTTTTTAATATGCTGTCTCGGTTGGTCATAGCTTTTCTTCCAAGGAGCAAGCATCTTTCATGACTGCAGTTACCATCTGCACTGATTTTGGAGCCTAAGAAAATAAAGTCTGTCACTGTTACCATTGTTCCCCATCTGTTTGCAATGAAGTGATGGGACCAGATGCCATGATCTTCATTTTTTGAACGTTGCATTTTATTTTATTTTATTTTCAATTAATGTTATATTTTATTGTCGCCTTTTGTAAGGAATGTGTTCTCCTGATTTTTTTTTTCTAATTTTATTTTATTTTTAAACTTTACATAATTGTATTAGTTTTGCCAAATATCAAAATGAATCCGCCACAGGTATACATGAACGTTGCATTTTAAGCCAGTTTTTTCATTCTCCTCTTTCACTTTCATCAAGAGGTTCTTTAGTTCTTTGCTTTCTGCCATAAGGGTGGTGTCCTCTGCGTATCTGTGGTTATTGATATTTCCCCTTGCAATCTTGATTCCAGCTTGTGTTTCATCCAGTCCGGCATTTCACATCATGCACTATGCATGTAAGTTAAATAGGCAGGGTGACAATATACAGCCTTGATGTACTCCTTTCCCAATTTGGAACTAGTCTGTTGTTCCATGTCCAGTTCAAACTTGCTTCTTGCCCTGTATACAGATTTCTCAGGAGGCAGTTAAGGTGGTCTGGTATTACCATCTCTTTAAGAATTTTCCTGGAGAAGGCAATGGCAGTACACTCCAGTACTCTTGCCTGGAAAATCCCATGGACGGAGGAGCCTGGTATGCTGCAGTCCATGGGGTAGCTAAGAGTCGGACACGACTGAGCGGCTTCACTTTCACTTTTCACTTTTATGCATTGGAGAAGGAAATGGCAACCCACTCCAGTGTTCTTGTCTGGAGAATCCCAGAGACAGGGGAGCCTGGTGGTCTGCCGTCTATGGGGTTGCATAGAGTCGGATACGACTGAAGTGACTTAGCAGCAGCAGCAGTAAGAATTTTCCACAGTTCTTTGTGATCTACACAGTCAAAGGCTTTGGCCTTGTCAATAAAGCAGAAGTAGATGTTTTTCTGGAACTCTCTCACTTTTTTGATGATCCAATGGGTATTGGCAATTTGATCTCTGGTTCCTCTGCCTTTTCTAAATCCAACTTTAATATCTGGAAGTTCATGGTTCACGTACTGTTGAAGCCTGGCTTGGAGAATTTTGAGCATTTCTTTGCTAGCATGTGAGATGATTGCAATTGTGTGGTAGTCTAAACATTCTTTGGCATTGCCTTCCTTTGGATTGGAATGAAAACTGACCTTTTCCAGTCCTGTAGCCATTGCTGAGTTTTCCAAACTTGCTGGCATATTGAGTGCAGCCCTTACACAGTATCATCTTTGAGGATTTGAAATAGCTCAGCTGGAATTCCATCATCTTCACTAGCTTTGTTCATAGTGATGCTTCCTAAGGCCCACTTGACTTTGTATTCTGGGATATCTGGCTCTAGGTAAGTGATCACACCATTGTGGTTATCTGGATCATTAGGATCTTTTTTGTATGGTTCTTTTGTGTATTCTTGGCGCCTCTTCTTAATATCTTCTGCTTCTGTTAGGTACACACCATTTCTGTCCTTTATTATGCCCATCCTTGCATGAAAAGTTCCCTTGGTATCTCTAATTTTCTTGAAGAGATCTCTAGTCTTTCCCAGTCTATAGTTTTCTTCTATCTCTTTGCACTCATCACTGAGGAAGGCTTTCTTATCTGTCTTGCTATTCTTTGGAACTCTGCATTCAGATGGATATATCTTTCCTTTTCTCCTTTGCCTTTTGGTGCTCTTCTCTTCTCAGCTATTTGTAAGGCCTCCTCAGACAACCATTTTGCCTTTTTGCATTTTTTCTTGGGGATGGTTTTGATCACTGCCTCCTGTGAAATGTTATCAACCTCCATCCATAGTTCTTCGGACACTCTATCAGATCTAATCCCTTGAATCTATTTGTCACTTCCACTGTATAGTCATAATGGATTTGGTTTAGGTCATACCTGAATGATCTAGTGGTTTTTCCTACTTTCTTCAATTTAAGTCTGAATTTTTCAATAAGGAGACATTTTCAGTATCCATACAATGATTTGATTGTTCTGCATATGAACAAACAGTGGTTTAGAGCACTTGCCTATATTCAGAAAACTAGTAAATAGCAGGATTAAGATTGGACCCATTTTTATCTGACTCTTAAACCTGTGCTCTTCCTACTTGGCTATGCTGCAGAATATGTAAACTCTTATGTAGAAACATAGATTCTCTAGTGGAAAAAGTGTCATCTGGAGGGAAGAGTATTTCTAGGTTCTACCAGTATCTGGTGGGTTGAAGTCAGGTCCTTCATCTCACCTGATACCTTTGCGTACTTTAAGCAAGTCACAGACCCAATGAGTAAACCCATTGAATAAACTCTTGAGAAGGTGAGGCTATGTCTAGCTCCAGGATTTATTTCACTTCACTTGTCTTACCCCTTGTCATCTGCGCAGTCTGAATTCTTTGTGTTCAAAGGGAAGAGAAGGAGAGTTAATCAATGTTTTAACTGTATTTGAAAATAACGATTTTGAGAGATTATAGTGTTTTCATTCCCTGTTCAATGGAAATGATACTGTGATTGCCTCTTGAAAAGAAAAGACTCAGGGACTTGAGTTGTCATTCAAGAGATAAATATGGAGTGCAGCATATTAGTCATAAATCGTAACAAGTTGCCCTTGCAGGAGGGACCTGACTTACTGAGCCACATGCTGAAAAATAAGAAATGACAGACTACATTGGAGCTGAAAAGAAAGGGCCTTTTAGGAACGTGTCACGGTGAATTGAGCATGAAGAGTGGCGTTACTGACTGCCTTGGAATTTCGTTGATTCTCAATGGCTAGAGGTTTAAAGGACCTCAGTAGAGATAAAATTGGACTTCCCTGGTGGCTCGGCGGTAAAGAATCTTCCTGCAGTGCAGGAGACCTGAGTTTGATCCCTGGATTGGGAAGATCCCCTCGAGGAGGGCATGTCAATCCACTCCAGAACTCTTGCCTAGAGAATCCCATGGACAAAGAAGCCTGGTGGGCTACAGTCCATGGGGTCACACAGAGTCAGACATGACTGAAGCAACTAAGCAGCAGCAGCTGCAGGGATAAAATCATTGTGCATATGTTAATCATATCCATCTCCATTGAGTGCCCATGGCTTGCCAAACTTAGTATATAGCTAGTTCTGAAGTTCTAATTTTCACAGTAACCCTGATAGGTATGAATTTTTCCAACTTTAGAAATGAGGAAATTGAGGCTAGTGAGATAAAGTCATTCCCAATTCACACAATTGTAGGTGGTCATGTTCTTTCCATTCTAGGTACCATGCTTCTGGTTATGCTATTTAATACCAACCCAAAAGGTTGTGCTAGAAGTGTGCCCAGAGATGTCTTTGACAGCTTTAGCATCATCTTGCTTGTGTGATAAATTTCATATTTCTGGTTTGACTGGTACCACAATTACAGTGGTTCCTAAAGTCATTAAGTGTATTTGAGAAGTGATGTGAATTTTTGAGTTTGAATATCAAATATGAAGCTACTGGAAAACTACTGAGAAAATAAAATCTTTCTCAGTATTTTGCTGTTGAGGCTTGTTTTCCGTTAACATGATTAAATAGCACAATTCAAATATAAAGACTGTCAAAGTGAGGTTGACAAAAATGATTTGCTGCACAGGTAGAACTTTCTCCAAAGATGGAAGTTAACAGGCTTTGTAAAATTCTTCTAAATAAAAACATTTAGAATAAACTTCTCAAATCTTTTGAATATGGTAGTTAAAGAGATTAAATAGCATGCTTTATGGGGCACTGAGGAATACGAGTGGAAATATAAACAGCATTTTATTAGTTTGAGGCCTTTTATGCTCTGAAGCTGTTTACCTTTCTAGCCTCCTCTCTTGCTGTTTGCTACCACTAATCTTTTATTCCTGCTATAAACCTGATTTCCTCAAATACACACAGTTCGTTCTTTTCCTCTGATGCTTTGCTCTGCTCTTCCTACTGCCTGAGAGAACCTTCCTCCCTCTCCACTGAGCCAATGCCTACTGATACTTCATCCACCCTGGGTATCCCCCAGGTTAGGGGGGTAGGGGATTGTCTTCCATCGGCTCAGAATCCACATGAATTTCTCTCTTGCCTAACACTGGCCACCCTGTACTAGCAGTTGCTTATTCATTTTTCTCAGTGGTTTGTGAAGTCCTTGTGGAAAGAGACTGTGTCTTTTGTCTCTGTAAACCAATGTCTGGCCTCTAACATGCTATCAGCTAATGCATATTAGATAATTTGTATACTAAGGTGTACTTGATTTTTTTTAACAGTGTGTTTGCTTCTAATTCACCCTACTTTCTACTTTTGGGGTTCACTGGTGGCTCAAGATGGTAAAGAAACAGCCTATAAAGCTGGAGACCTGAGTTCAATCCCTGGGTCAAGCCCATCCCCTGGAAAGGGAATGACAACCCACTCCAGTATTCTTGCCTGGAGAATTCCAAGGACAGAGGAACCTGGTGAGCTAGAGTTCATGGGGTTGCAGAGTCAAAAATGACTGAGTGACTAACACTTTTTCTACTTTTAGACAAATTTTTAAATATCAGTTCAGTTACTCAATCATGTCTGACTCTTTGCGACCCTATGGACTGCAGCATGCCAGGCTTCCCTGTCCATCAACAACTCCAGGAGCTTGCTCACACTCTTGTCCATTGAGTCAGTGATGCCATCCAACCATCTCATCCTGTCGTCCCTTTCCCCTCCTGCCTTCAATCCTTCCCAGCATCAGGGTGTTTTCCAATGAATTGGTTCTTTACATCAGGTGGCCAAAGTATTGGAGCATCAGCTTCAGCATCAGTCCTTCCAGTGAATATTCAGGACTGATTTCCTTTAGGATGGACTGCATTGATCTCCTTGGAACTCTCAAGAGTCTTCTCCAACACTACAGTTCAAAAGCATCAATTCTTTGGCACTCAGCCCTCTTTATGGTCCAGCTCTCACATCCATACATGACTATTGGAAAAACCATGCTTTGACTAGACGGACCTTTGTTGGCAAAGTAATGTCTCTGCTTTTTAATAGGCTGTCTAGGTCGGCCATAGCTTTTCTTCCAAGGACAAGCATCTTTTCATTTCATGGCTGCAGTCGCCACCTGCAGTGATTATGGAGCCCAAGAAAATGAAGTCTGTCACAGTTTCCATTGTTTCTCCATCTATTTGCAATGAAGTGATGGGACCAGATGCCATGATCTTAATTTTCTTACTGTTGAGTTTTAAACCAACTTTTTCATTCTTCTCTTTCACTTTAATCAAGAGACTCTTTAGTTCTTCACTTTCTGCTATAAGGGTGGTGTCATTGGCATATATGAAGATATTGATATTTCTCCCTGCAATCTTGATTCCAGGTTGTGCTTCAATCAGTCCTGCATTTCGCATGTTGTGCTCTGCATATAAGTTAAATAATCAGGGTGACAATATACAGCCTTGACATGTTCCTTTCCCAATTTGGAACAAGTCTGTTCCATGTCCATTTCTAAGTGTTGCTTCTTGACCTCCATACTGATTTCTCAGGAGGCAGGTAAGGCAGTCTGGTATTTCTATTTCTTTAAGAATTTTCTATGGTGTGTTGTGATCCACACACTCAAAGGCTTTAGCATAGTCAATGAAGCAGAAGTAAATGTTTTTCTGACACTCTTTTGCTTTTTCGATGATCCAGTGTGTATTGGCAGTTTGATCTCTGCTTCCTCTGCCTTTTCTAAATCCATCTTGAACATCTTGAAGTTCTCAATTCACATACCATTGAATCCTGGCTTGGAGAATTTTGAGCATTACTTTGCAGGAGACCTGGGTTCAATCCCTGGGTTGGGAAGATTCCCCTGGAGAAGGGAATGGCTACCCACTCCAGTGTTCTGGCCTGGAGAATTCCATAGACTGAATAGTCCATGGTGTCACAAAGAGTCAGACATGACTGAGCAACTTTCAGTTTCACTTTGCAAGCGTGTGAGATGAGTGCAATTGTGCAGTAGTTTGAACATTCTTTGGCATTGCCTTTCTTTGGGATTGGAATGAAAACTGACCTTTTCCATATCAGACTCTTTCCATATTGGACTGACCTTTTAAATATCAGAATCTTATAATGGAAGGAAGTAGCATCAGCTACTTCATATTCTAACTCACTATGCACTCCCCTTGGAAGGTCTGTTGCTGCTGCTGCTGTTAAGTCGCTTCATTCGTGTCGGGCTCTGTGCGACCCCATAGACGGCAGCCCACCAGGCTCCCCCATTCCTGGGATTCTCCAGGCAAGAACACAGGAGTGGGTTGCCGTTTCCTTCTCCAATACATGAAAGTGAAAAGTGAAAGTGAAGTTGCTCAGTCCTGTCCGACTCTTAGCGACCCCATGGACTGAAGCCTACCAGGCTCCTCCACCCATGGGATTTTCCAGGCAAGAGCACTGGAGTGGGGTGCTGTTGCCTTCTCTAGAGTAAGCTTACTTCACTTGTAGTTCTCTTTGTGGTCAATATCAATCATTAAAAACATAGTGATAGTTAAAAGCATTTATTAGTAAAAAAAAAAAAAATCAAATTGAAAATGCATGCTTAATAATTAGGACTTTTTAGGAAAATATTTTAAATGTAATTCAATATTAAAGTCCAATTACAAATGCATATAGTGATTTAAAGAATTTTTTTCTAGGCTAAAATTATCTGTGGTTGTTTTGGTTTTGGTTTGATTAGGTTCTTTTCAGAATAATAAAACATAGTAAAATAGATATCATTATCATAGATATCATTATCTGTTACCTCACATTTGTTCTAATACGTGAGACATGGTTAAAAGTCATTTAGTGACAGAAAATCTAAATGTGAAAAACAACCCTTGGGCAGTTTTAGCACTTTCTAAAAGGAAGTATTCTCTTAGACCCAGTTAGATCTCCAGGTCTCTCTTTTTTTTTTAAAGGAAGCCTCTTTCTTTCTTTCTTTTTTTTTTTTTTCCTCTCTTTTTTTTAAATTTTATTTTATTTTTAAACTTTACAATATTGTATTGGTTTTGCCATATATCAAAATGAATCCACCACAGACATACATGTGTTCCCCATCCTGAACCCTCCTCCCTCCTCATACCATCCCTCTGGGTCGTCCCAGTGCACCAGCCCCAAGCATCCAGTATCGTGCATTGAATCTGGACTGGTGACTCATTTCATGTATGATATTATACATATTTCAATATCATTCTCCCAAATCATCCCACCCTCTCCCTCTCCCACAGAGTCCAAAAGACTGTTCTATACATCTGTGTCTCTTTTGCTGTCTCGTATACAGGGTTATCATTACCATCTTTCTAAATTCCATATATATGCGTTAGTATACTGTATTGGTGTTTTTCTTTCTGGCTTACTTCACTCTGTATAATAGGCTCCAGTTTCATCCACCTCATTAGAACTGATTCAAATGTATTCTTTTTAATGGCTGAGTAATACTCCATTGTGTATATGTACCACTGCTTTCTTATCCATTCATCTGCTGATGGGCATCTAGGTTGCTTCCATGTCCTGGCTATTATAAACAGTGCTGTGATGAACATTGGGGTACACGTGTCTCTTTCCCTTCTGGTTTCCTCAGTGTGTACGCCCAGCAGTGGGATTGCTGGATCATAAGGCAGTTCTATTTCCAGTTTTTTAAGGGATCTCCACACTGTTCTCCATAGTGGCTGTACTAGTTTGCATTCCCACCAGCAGTGTAAGAGGGTTCCCTTTTCTCCACATCCTCTGCAGCATTTATTACTTGTAGACTTTTGGATTACAGCCATTCTGACTGGTGTGAAATGGTACTTCATAGTGGTTTTGATTTTCATTTCGGAAGCCTCTTTCTTTATGTCAAAGATAAAGATAGTTTTACTTTGAAGGGACTCTACCAACTATAAACTACTAATTGTACTCCTTGTGGTCTCAGTGCCTCTTTTTTATCTCTTTCTTTGTTCTCTGTCCCTGAGAAGGAAAGCAAAAGACATTTTTGGAACCTTTTCTTCTCCCACTAATTCTTAGATTCAAAAGCTAGTAGTAGCAGGAATTTTCCAGTTCAGTGAAAACAATTAAGATGCCCCTGGGGCTGTTTGGCCTTTGGTTGGTGTAATAAGGAATAAACAACTAATTTAGTTCTGAACCAAATAAAGATTTTAAGTGCTGAGATAGCCCAATTTTCCCAGCCCAAACTGAGGCCCGTTATTGGCTTCATTAATGTCATGTAAGTTTTGGGGTTGATGTTTTTGAAGGGAAAATCAAGAATTTCTGACTGCAGTAAGAGGGCTCTAGTCACAGTACCAGTGTATCAGAAATGCATAAACTGACATTTCGGGACTATCCCCTTAAACCCATACCATAAGGAAGAACTGCTCTCCCCGCCACCCGCCATAGTTGGTTGAGTAGTTTTCAGAATTAAAATGATGATTGAAATAAAGATGAAATATACATGGTTATTTTATTCAATGCATTTATTACTGACCTTCCCAGTTCATGTCTGCACTTAATTTTCTGTCGTTGTGCTTTTCAGAGTTTCATATTCAAGGTGATGGTGGTAAGATTTAGCATGGTGGCCACCAAATAAGTTCAGCTTCTCATTCTTGCCATGCCCACTCTACCCCCACCTTGTTTAGTGGAAACATTTAATTCAGTGATTCAAGCATCAATTTCAAAGTTTGTATACAGATTTTTAAAGAGGTTGAAAATAAAGTATTATGATCAGTAGAAAAATTTTGCTCACTGATTTTAAATACAGGTATTATGCTACCGCATGATTGCACTCATCTCACACGCTAGTAAAGTAATGCTCAAAATTCTCCAAGCCAGACTTCAGCAATACATGAACTGTGAACTTCCAGATGTTCAAGCTGGTTTTAGAAAAGCCAGAGGAACCAGAAATCAAATTGCCAACATCTGCTGGATCATCAAAAAAGGAAGAGGGTTCCAGAAAAACATCTACTTCTGCTTTATTGACTATGCCAAAGCCTTGCACTGTGTAGATCACAATAAACTGTGGAAAATTCTGAAAGAGATGGGCATACAAGACCACCTGACCTGCCTCTTGAGAAATTTTTATGCAGGTCAGGAAGTAACAGTTAGAACTGGACATGGAACAACAGACTGGTTCCAAATAGGAAAAGGAGTACGTCAAGGCTGTATATTGTCACCCTACTTATTTAACTTATATGCAGAGTACATCATAAGAAATGCTGGGCAGGAAGAAGCACAAGCTGGAATCAAGATTGCCGGGAGAAATATCAATAACCTCAGATATGCAGATGACACCACCCTTATGGCAGAAAGTGAAGAAGAACTAAAGAGCCTGTTGATGAAAGTGAAAGAAGAGAGTAAAAAAGTTGGCTTAAAGCTCAACATTCAGAAAACTAAGATCCTTCATCTGGTCCCATCACTTCATGGCAAATAGATGGGGAAACAGTGGAAACAGTGGCTGACTTTATTTTTTGGGGCTCCAAAATCACTGCAGATGATGATTGCAGCCATGAGATTAAATGACGCTTACTCCTTGGAAGCAAAGTTATGACCAACCTAGATAGCATATTGAAAAGCAGAGACATTACTTTGCCAACAAAGGTCCATCTAGTCAAGGCTGTTGTTTTTCCAATGGTCATGTATGGATGTGAGAGTTGGACTATAAAGAAAGCTGAGCACAGAAGAATTGATGCTTTTGAATTGTAGTGTTGGAGAAGACTCTTGAGAATCCCTTGGACTGCAAGGAGATCCAACCAGTCCATCCTAAAGGAGATCAGTCCTCAGTGTTCATTGGAAGGACTGATGTTGAAGCTGAAACTCCAATACTTTGGCCACCTGATGCAAAGAGCTGACTCGTTGGAAAAGACCCTGATACTGGGAAAGATTGAGGGCAAGGGGAGAAGGGGATGACAGAGGATGAGATGGTTGGATGGCATCACCGACTCAATGGACATAGGTTTGGGTGGACCATGGATGTGGGTGATGGACAGGGAGGTCTGGCGTGCTGCAGTTTTTGGGGTTGCAAAGAGTCAGACACACCTGAGCAACTGAACTGAACGGATTATGTTTAAATTCTGCCTATATATTGGGAAAGTATGCCAAACTGACAGGAACTTCTGAAAACCAGCCAAATTGCCATGAAAAGCAGGGAACAGGTTTGGGTTGAGTACCCATGGTTCTCAACAGTCAGGGTGATTACTAGTCAGTACACTGAAAAAATTGCTCCCAACCTTACTGTAATATTGTGGAGCCTTGCCTTCCTATGGAGTTGAAATTCCCAAGTTTTTTAGATGAAATAGAAGGACCTTCTGCTATAGCTTCTCACTCACCCAGTCCATGAGGGGAACTCCAATGTGGATAGAAAGTTGCTCCTTAGTATTAGTTAGCCATTTGAATAAAATTCATACCAAATAATAGCACCCCCACCATTCTCCAAAAGCGTATCATTATAGTCCGCTATAGTGAGATGCAATATCTGCATTTAGTTTATAATTCATGACGATGTCATTTTAACTAATCGAATTTACAGAGTGACAGCCCTGTGTTTCTCCCATGCATTTTAAATCTATTTTTAATTTATATCAGCAGTTCAGGAACAGATTATTTGCCAAATGCAGGTGGCAGACCACTTTTCTCCCTGGTGTCCATCTGTGAAGCCCTATGAGACTTCACTAAAATGATAAATTGAAATGTCTGGCGGGAACCAGCTTGTTACACAGAACAGTGGTGTACACAATTGGAAAGCCTGCTTGCTACAGCAGAGACCACAGGTGGTAGTTTGCAATAAGGCATCTGTGGATGTTAAGGACTTTGAAGCTGTTTGATTTTGTTTTTCCATTTTTTTCCCACTTGACCAAGAGCTTCCTGGTTAAGCTACCGTCTCTTTTCTTACACGTTTGTGTGTGTGTGTGTGTGTGTGTTATCAGAAGCACCACTTTTACATTTCAAATAGGTTCAAGACTCCGTTTTTATTCTAATATTTCTTAGAATCATGAATTGGCTAACAGTTGATTCGAATCAGGTATCATGTCTCCTCTGGAGACACAGAGCACAGCTTTTTGTAACACCACCCGTATCCTTATTAAACCTGCTTTTATATAGAGAAGTAAGCAAGATGCAGCATCTGTAATGCTTATAAGAAAACAAATATTCAATTTTAGTCAATAAGCAGGATAATTAAAATAATGGCTTTATTTTTATGGAATCGAGATGATGAGTGTCAGAATATCAGCATTGGAGGGAATCACAGAATTCATCCGTCCAGTCACCAGGTGATGAATGATTTAGTTTCCTTGTCAAATAGTCATTTGTACCCACTTAAATTCTTCCAGTGATAGAAAACACCCCCTCTTAAAGACAGTCATTGCATTTTCAAAATGTCTCTTGGTTTTTGTGT
Organism: Bos indicus x Bos taurus; assembly: GCF_003369695.1. Lineage (NCBI taxonomy): Eukaryota > Metazoa > Chordata > Mammalia > Artiodactyla > Bovidae > Bos > Bos indicus x Bos taurus. The sequence goes on from NC_040101.1 coordinate 43,966,568, forward strand.
AATTTATCTCCAGTGAACCAATCTCTCTGTCTCTCTCTCTCTCTTTTTTTTTTTTAACTTAAAAGAGATTCCTGTTAGATTGTTTATTTTTTCATCAGACATTATTGAAAATCAACTCTGTACCAAGCATGGAGCCAGGTTTCTAAGCTGCATGAATGAAAAGTATACAGTCCTCCTCCCCCACCCACCAAGAACTCAATTTGAGATAAGGGCAACAGGAAAGAAAAACAAAAGATTGCAGTACAGTGTGGTAAATGCTATGTTAGTAGTCGGCGTGGAGTCAAACAGGACTGTGTTAAGAAAGCACAGACCCTTGATGTATGGGCAGGCTTTGAGGAGGCGTATTTAAGATCAGTCCTGTACAATGAACTGGAAATATTAGAATAATACAAAATTTTAAAAAGAGTAAAAAAAATTCTCATGTAGTTCAGTTTTCAGATCTATTTAGAAATGTCAGAAATGTATGTGCTGACTGAATTTGTACAAACAAACACAAAAACAGAGCAAAATATAATAGCTCCTTGAGTTTCATAATGATATTTGTAGAAACTTTGTCCAGATTCTCTGTTAACCCAGACTGAATGTTGGTCAACTGGACTCCCTTCACTGGCCCAGTGGCTCCAGGATCTACCTTTGATTCACACTGGTGCTCTGGGCCATCCATACAGCCTTTCACTTGATCCTCATTGCAGTGCTCTCAGGCGAATGCTGTGATCTGCACTATGTGTCATGTTTCTTCTGAAGAAACATGTAACTCCACCAGTTACAAGTAACGAGAACAGTGAGTCTGAGGTTACTGTGTGATTTAAGTTACATGAAGGTGGTATCCCCAGCTGATCGCTGAATGCTATGAGAGTGTATTCTCTGGGGTGCTGTCCAACTGGCATGCAGCTTAAACCAATGGAAGCCAGGCCACGTGTTTCCCTGGATGATGTCTGGATGGCAGGAGGGGATGCCATCTCATGTAGGCTTCCGGTTACTTCTTCCTTCTGACATTTGTATGAGGTTCTTGGGGGTTTGGTCAGTATTGGCAAACATGTTTCACAACACTAGGTTTGCCATTTGTCTTTATTGTAAGAAACAGAAGTCCATGCTTTGTATTTGAGTGGCAGTTAGTGATCATTTTAGGACTGCTGCTAGAATTTTATGTTGGATAATAAAGTTATATGTGTGCATGTGTATAGATATATATTTCACTTTAAAGTCTTGATTCCTTTGCTTCTAATCTGTATATATGTATTTGTGTGTATATATGTATGGAATGTATGTGATGCAATATATATATGCATTTTTTTAAAAAGTGAACTTTCAAACTCTTACTCTTATATTATCAAATTAGGATATTAGTGAGAAATAGTATCCTGTCTGCCTTTTGAGAACTTTCTGACCTGTTGTTACATTGAACCTTTATTCTAGAAATTGTGGAACAATGTAATATTTTTCAAAATTTAGAATATTAACAGAGCTGTCTTTAAGGTTTTGGTGCATTTAGATATCAAATAACAATGAATACACATCCAGTACAGATCATCACTAAATACAGATGTAAGTTTTCAGCACATTTATTTTTATTTAAAAGTTTGGGAAATTATTAGGTTTCAAGTTAATGTAAATATTGACTTTATAAGAATAATGTCTTTAATACAATAAAAAAGTTTAAATGTTTTCTTTTTATTCAGAGAAGACAAAATTCATATGATTAGCCTAAGAGTGCTGGAATGGTCTCACCAGATTTGTGTGGGTGCATACAAGGTTAGGCAGTAGCAATTTTGTTGCCATAGTGACCATTTAGAATCTAGTTTAATAGGCTGTGTAGGCAGGTTAATATAAAAGGGCTTGTTTTCAACACTGTGTAGTCAAACCAGCTTAGTGACGAACTGAAATAAATTTTGGGGAGACCGGGGCAGGTCAAATCTTAAAACGAAAATACCCACACCCCTAGTACAGTGTTCCACTTGAACGTTACCCATTTCCTGTCTGCCAAACTGAGCAATGGCCGCGTCCACCACTGAGTGGGTGTAGGGAAACGTGAAACTGCCTGGCTCTGAACAGGGAATCCAAATTCTAATTCTTCATGCCATCATTCTCTTTCAACTTATGATTCAGCTTCAATTCAGAATGGACCCTAAAGTTTTTTCCTTTAATAGAGAAATAATTAATTTTAAACAAAATTACAAATAGGGTACTTGCTAAATATGTCTTTGGAAGCCCCCTGGTTAAATTTTTGCTTTTCTCTATTGTCCCACTTAGAAGTGAGTCTCTTTTTACACCTGAGAGAAGTGAGTGAGTAAAGATAAGAATGAAGAATAAAGCATTCAGAAAAGAAAATGCTGTCTTCATGTTTAGTTATCATTAGGGTATACATACTTTTATCCTAGTATCATTCGATTGTGGTGACTATATTTAAGTTGTTTACTTTATAACTTATTTTCAGCAATATTTTTGTTGCTATTCATTTTTTTCCCAAAATACCTTTGACAAAAAAAGGAAGAAATATTAAAAGAATATTATATTGTATTTCTGAGATTCTGCAACAACACTGGTGATATGATGAACCATCATTCTGATGACAGATTTGGGGAAGGGGAGACAAAACTGTTAAAATATGCAGTGAGAACAAGGCAACTTCTAATTACAGAAATGTCAAAATGTGATTGAAGAATTCATCTTAGGCATGAAAAAATATGGAAATTGAGAATAAAAATTATAATCATGAGTCAGAAGATTGAAAGATTAAGGGGAGAATGAAAAATATAGGTCATGCAGAAGTTACTAATCTTTACAGTTTTGTTCTGATAAAATACAAAGTTTTTAAAATATCTGGAGAGACATCTTATGCCTATTAAAAACTTTGACAGGTTTTACTTTATACCTGTAACCAGGTTTATTAGTTTTGAATCACATTTAGTTACTACCCCTAAAATAAAATGTGTGCCTAAACTTTAAGTATATTAATAAAAATAATGTGGCACCAAATGCGTCTTTTCTTTGTTTTCGGCAGCAAGAATAGATGTGGATTTACTAACAGGAAGGATGAATGAGCATCAGACTTTGAAATAAATTCTGGAGGAATATCAAGGTTTAACATCTAGGGAGGTCAATAAATAGAAACTTAAATTTAAGGTCAAAACTAGCTTGGGAGTAAGAGAGCAGAGGTGTCTTATTAAAGACAAGAACAGGAGTTCACAAATGGCCCAACCAAAATGAAGTCTGTTGAACACTTTGCCTTCTGTGTTTATCGTTCCACAGTACTGCTTCTTGAGGGTGCCAAACAAACTTCCATTGAGACTGGATTATATTTCAGTTATATTACCATACGTTATTTGATTGGTTACCCTATATTGACCTGATTCATCTGTATTAAAGTAGATGTGAAAGAAAATAAAATTGGCTTTATTTAGACAGTTAAAGATATGATGGTCTCACTGCCTTATCTGTTACCCCTTGTGCTTCTCCATATGCTGACCTCACATATCCTTAGGGTTCTTACCATATGCGCTGTTGCAGGGGCTTCCCTCACACAAGCTTGGCAAAGGACTGACTATTTCCCTGAAGATAATGTACACTTTGCAACTTCTATGATTTTTCTATATTATTTTCCATGTTTGGGGTGCTTTTCTCTCTTTTGGCTCTTTTTGGCTCTCTTTCCAAATAATTCTTTCCAGATGTTATTAGGGGCTTCCCGGGTGGCTCAGATGGTACAGATTCTGCCTGTTATGCAGAAGACCTTGGTTTGATCCCTGGGTCAGGAATATCCCCTAGAGAAGGGAATGACTTCCCACTCCAGTATTCTTGCCTGGAGAATCCCATGGACAGAGGAGCCTGACCAGCTACAGTCCATTTGCAAAGAGTCTGACATGACTCAGCAACTAACACACACACACACACGTTATTAGTTCTCTGAGCCTTTCCTTAAATACCACCTGCCATGTAATATAGGAGAAGGCAATGGCACCCCACTCCAGTACTCTTGCCTGGAAAATCCCATGGACGCAGGAGCCTGGTGGGCTGCAGTCCACGGGGTCGCTAAGAGTCGGACACGACTGAGCGACTTCACTTTCACTCTTCACTTTCATGCATTGGAAAAGGAAATGGCAACCCACTCCAGTGTTCTTGCCTTGAGAATCCCAGGGACGGGGGAGCCTGGTGGGCTGCTGTCTATGGGGTCGCACAGAGTCAGACACGACTGAAGCGACTTAGCAGCAGCAGCAGCAGCCATGTAATATCTCCTGATTGCTTCAATTAAAAATCTCTAAGGACTTAATTATCAGTATTATATTGCACTTAAGAGTGTTGTCTTTTTAACCTAAAACCAGCAATACCAACAACTGTTGACTTGAACACCAATCCTCCCTTTGCCTGGTTTCTATACGTTTAGCAAGTCTCTCAGTCATCGTTTCCTTATGTGTAAAATTAAATTGTCTTGTTACAAAGTTGGTGCGAAGATGATGCAACCTGGTGTGTAAATAAGCACCAAATAAATGATAGCTGCTTTGATCACCAGCATGGCATATAATACCACCATTTCTCATCTGTTATCACTCTAATGCTAGAATGTCAGTTCTTGAGCACATAAAATGCACTTTACTGTATAATCTCACTTCTTGTAATAAGATTGATTTTCAACCCACATGTGTAAATTGGTTTTTTCTTGGAGAGAGTGATCACACTTAACAGTTTCAGTTTTATGCCATCTTCAGTGAATATAATATGTCATAGTTTTCAAAATAGTCTTCTTTGTTTTATTCCACACAGGGACATTTGCAGAAATTGCTTAATATATATTGAATGATTACAGTTCCTCTGACCAAGTATTTCTTAGAAAAGTGTTTTTTTAATTTTTTTTTTAATAAGTGTGGATTCAATGGAGAAAAGCTGGAAGCATTTCTCCCAAGATTAGGAACAAGACAAGAACATCAACTCACACCACTTGGATTCAACATAATATTGGAATCCCTAGCTGTAGCAGTCAGACAACAAGAAGAAATAAAACCAGATTGGAGAGAAAGACATAAAACTATCACTACTGACCAATGACATAGTATTATAATTGGAAGAGATGCCACCAAAAAATGACAATTTGGTCAAATTTTCAGGTATGAAATTAATATATAGAAATCTATTGTGTTTCTATATATTAACAACAAAATACCAGAGAGAGAAATTAAGGGAACAGTTCCATTTACAATCACATCAAAAAGAATGCTGTACTTGGAAAACTATGGAAAACTTGGAAAACTATTCACTGATGAATGAAATTAAAGATGGCCCAGACACATGGAAAGATACACGAAGTCTGTGGACTGGAAGAATTAATATTGCTAAAATGACTATATTCCTCAAGGCAATCTACAGATTCAGTACAATCCCCATCAAAATACAATGACATTTTCCATGAAACTAGAACAAAATAGTTTTAAAGTTTTTATGGAAACACAAAATACCAAATAAACAAAACAATCTTGAGAAAGAACGGTGCTGAAAGAACCATGCTCCCTGACTTCAGACTATATTACAAAGCTACAGCCTTCAAAACCGTATGGTACTGGCACAAAAACAGACATACAGATCAACAGAACAGAATAGAAAGCCCAGAAATAAATTCATGTGTTTTATGATTATTTGGTTTATGACAAAGGAGACAAGAATATATATACAATGGAGAAAATACAGTCTTTTCAATAAGTGGTGTTGGGAAAATTGGACAGCTACATGTAAAAGAGTGAAATTAGAACATTTTCTAACACCATGTAAAAAATAAACTCAGAAAGGATTAAAGATCTACATTGAAACTGGATACTATGAAGTTTCTAGAGGAAAAACATCGAAGAACACTCTTTGACATAAATCACAGCTTTTTTTTTTTTTTTTTTACTTATCTCCTAAAGTAAAGGAAATGAAAGGAAAAATAAACAAATGGGACCTAATTAAACTTAAAGCTGTTGTATAGCAAAGGAAACCATTGAAAAAATGAAAAGATACCCTACTGAACAGGAGAAAATACTTGTAAATATTATGACTAATAAGGTTGTTGTTGTTCAGTCAAGGAATCAGTTGTGTCTGATTCCTTTTGACTCCATGGACTGCAGCACACCAGGCTCCTCTGTCCTACACTATCTTCCAGATTTTGCTCAAAGTCATGTCCATTGAGTCAGTGATGCTATTAATACCTAATCATCTCATCTTGTACTTCCCCCTTCTCCTTTTGCCTTCCAACTTTCCCAGCATAAGGATCTTTTCCATGAGTTGGCTCTTTGCATCAGGTGGCCAAAGTATTGAAGCTTTAGTATCAGTCCTTCCAAGGGTTATTCAGAGTTGATTTCCTTTAGGATTGACTAGTTTTTCTCTTGCAGTCCAAGGGACTCTCAAGAGTCTTCTGCGGCACCACAGTTCAAAAGCATCAGCTCTTCAGTGCTCAGTTGGTCCAGTTCTCACATCTGTACATGACTAGTGGGAAAACCATAGCTTTGACTATATGGACGTTTGTCAGCAAAGTGATGTCTCTGCTTTTTAATATGCTATCTAAGTTGACCATAGGTTTCCTTCTAAAGAGTAAGAATCTTTTAATTTCATGGCTATGGTCACTGTCTGCAGTGATTTTTGAGCCCAAGAAAAGACAATCGGTCATTGCTTCTGCTTTTGCCCCTTTCTGTTTGCCATGAAGTGATGGTATCAGATGCCACGATCTTAGTTGGGTTTTAAGCTAGATTTTTCTCTCCCCTCTTTCACCCTCATCAAGCAGCTCTTTAGTTCCTCTTCACTTTCTACCATTAAAGTGGTATCACCTGCATATCTGAGGCTGTTGATATTTCTCCCAGCAATCTTGATTCCAGCTTGTGATTCATCCAGCCCAGCATTTTGCAGGAGGTACTCTGTATGTAGATTAAATAAACAGGATGACAATGTACCGCCTTGAGGTACTCCTTTCCCAGTGTGGAACAAACCAGTTGTTCTATGTCCAGTTCTAACTTTTGCTTCTTGACCTGCATACAGGTTTCTCAGGAAACAGATCAGGTGGTCTCGTATTCCCATCTCTTTACAGTTTTTCTACAGTTTGTTGTGATACACACATTCAAAGGCTTTAGTGTAGTCAATAAAACAGAAGTAGATGTCTCTCTGGAATCCCCCTTGCTTTCTCCATGATACAGTGAATGTTGGCAATTCACTCTGGAAAGGTTCCTCTGCCTTTCCTAAATCCAGCTTGTACATCTGGAAGTTCTTGGTTCACATACTGCTGAAGCCTAGTTTGAAGAATTTTGAGCATTGCCTTGCTAGCATGTGAAATAACCACAGTTGTGTGGTAGTTTGAATGTTCTTTGGCACTGCCCTTCTTTGGGATTGGAATGTAAACAGACCTTTACCAATCCCGTAGCCACTACTGAGTTTTCTAAATCTGCTGACACATTGAGTGCAGCACTTTAACAGCATCATCTTTTGGGATTTGAAATAGCTCAGCTGGAATTCTGTCATCTTCACTAGCAGCTTTGTTCATAGTAATGCTTCCTTAGGCCCACTTGACTTCACACTCCATGTTGTCTGGCTGTAGGTGAGTGACCACAGCATCATGGTTATCCAGTTCATTAAGACCTTTCTTGTATAGTTTTTCTTGTGTATTCTTACCACCTCTTCTTAATCTCTTCTGTTTCTGTTAGATCTTTACCATTTCTGTCCTTTTTTGTACCCATCCCATTCTTGCATGAAACGTTCCCTTGATATCTTCAACTTTCTTGAAGAGCTCTCTAGTCTTTCCCATTCTATTGTCTTCCTCTATTTTTTTTTTTTTTTTGCATTGTTCATTTAAGGTCTTCTTTTCTCTTCTTGCTTTTCTCTGAAACTCCACATTCCATTGGGTGTATATTTCCCTTCCTCCCTTGCCTTCATGTCTCTTCTTTCCTCAGTTACTAATATGTGTAAAACCTCCCTAGAAAACCGCTTTGCCTTTTTGCATTCCTTTTCCTTCAGTTGGTTTTGGTAACTGCCTTCTGTACAGTGTTACAAACCTCTGTCCATTGGTCTTCACATATGGTATACGTATTTTCAAATCAGTCATTTTTAAAAAAAGAACACTTGATTATTTGAGTACTGTTTATATTATTATCAGTCAAAAGAAAATTCAGAGATTTACTTGTTATGAATATTTTGTTAAGCAGGAAACAAAATATTGAAGAACAAGGACCCTTCAAAGCCAAAACTGATATGAAGCTCAGGGGCATGTCATTGCAGGATGGCTTATAACATGAACATCAGGAAGCTGTTTAACCTTCAGAATTATTTGTTATCATAATGAGATTTTCCAGATGGTTAAGGATTGTTTAAAAGTGATTATCTTATATCATTTTTGGAAGATGACTTAAATTATATTTATAATTATTAGTGGCATTTATAAAACATAACCTAAATTGAGTTTGTTATGTTTATGAAATAAGCTAAAGTTTTACTTACATGGCTTTTAAGTTGTTCATGCTTGAGCAGCTGGTTTTGTTTTTCAGGGATCTTCAGGCTCAGTATCCATTTTATTTTATTTATTATCCCATTTCTTTAAATATTTATATTTCTACAACATAATACAATTGAAAATAATTCATTGTTCTTTGTTGACCACTTAGATGTATAAGTACCTTTCAGTACTCCTAGGAAGTAAGATTTTCTCCTGGTTATGAAGTAGGGATATTAAATAAGAATGGTGAAGGTACTTAAAAATAGACAATGCAAACATTATCACTGACATACTTCCAGCAGGATTACTTTAGTTTCTTTATCTGCAGTATCAAGAACCTTGTAGAAAGATTTTTGTTAAGAGTACTTATACACACACACACACACACACACACACACACACACATAAGGGTGTGGGATATTTTGGAAGTTTCAAGAGCAAATGGCATAGAAAGAACCAAAGTAAGAAAGGGAGAGATTTTTGGTACAGAATGCTGTGGTAGAGACAAGGTGCTTATCTTGCTGAAAATACTAACATTGAAAACAGATCAAGGAGTGATCTTGAGTAATTTCTAATAGTACTTGTTGTTCACTTGCTCAGTCGTGTCTGACTCTTTGCAACCCCATGGACTGTCCTGTTCATCACCAATTCCTGGAGCTTAGTCAAACTCATGTCCATCAACTCGGTGAGGCCATCCAACCATCTCATCCTCTGTCCACCCCTTCTCCTCCCCACTTCAATCTTTCCCAGCATCAGGGTCTTTTCCAGTGAGTCAGTTCTTTGCATCAGGTTCTTTGCAAAGTATTGGAGCTTCAGCTTCAGCTTCAGCATCAATGCTTTCAATGAATATTCAGGGTTGATTTCCTTTAGGATATACTGATTTGATCTCCTTGCTGATAATACTTAGAGCTATTAAATGGTAGCCTCAATTAGCATTAATCATTTCAATGTGACAAGATTTATAATTATATTACCGTAATGAACTTTGAAGAATTAAGGAACAAAAAATCACCAAGTTAGAAAAAAATTATCCATTGAAAACAGCTGATTAAAATTATTACCAATTATTGCTGACACTTTCTAAAGATCCTTTTATAGCCAAAAGTATATTAAATACATGTATTATTTATGCAGTTTTATTGTTTAAAGAACATAGTTGTTAACTTACTCTATAAACTATTTGTTATGCTAAATATATAATAATCAGTGATGGGGTTTTCTTTTGTTGTTTACAACTTATCCTATCAGTCACCAAGTTAAACAATTATCTTTTCTTTATAGCAAAGAAATTGTATGCAATAAATTCCAAGTTTATTAAGGACTAGTAATCAGGACCTTGGTCTAGTATTTCTAGTAATTTGAGCAGAGACATTGATACACTAAATTTCACAATGCATGCCCAACCCTCAGATACATGAACTTTAGGGCTCATCATAAAAGGGGAGAGAAGGGTGAAGAGAGAACTGTTTTTTGAAGATACCTTGTGAGTAGGAAATAATCATTTACATATTAGTGTCTGGAAGAACTGCTGCAGGCCAACAGTAGGAGGGCTAGCACTGCTCCCGTTCTGTGCTGTGCTTAGTCGCTCGGTCATGTCCAACTCTTTGTGACCCCATGGGCTGTAGCCCGCCAGCCTCCTCTGTCCGTGGAATTCTCCAGGCAAGATTAAGGAGTGCGTTGACATGCCCTCCTCTAGGGGATCTTCCCAACCCAGGGATTGAACCCAAGTCCTCCCGCATTGCAGGTTCATTCTTTACCATTTGAGCCACCAGGGAAGTCCATTCCCATTCTACTGACTTAGTATATTTAGTGGCAGACTACATCCTTGTGTTGGGAAGATCCCCTGGGGGAGGGCATGGAAACCCACTCTAGTATTCTTTCCTGGAGAATTCTCATGGACCGAGTCTGGCGGGCTGCAGTCCATGGGATCTCAAAGAGTTGAACACAACTCAGCGACTAAGTACAGCATATAATATTTTTTTTAAGTTCAAACACATATGCCTTAACTTCTTATACAATGTCCATCATTTTTTCTCTACCCCAAATCACAGTATATAGTAAAAGTAGCAAATACGTCCATTTCTATCTGATATAACATTTGAAGTTCTTTGTGATTCACTACATGGATATATTAGAAAAGAACAAGCAGGTGAGGGGAGGGCTTTGGTTCTCTGACTGTTGTTGCTGAGGAGTGTTGTGGTTTGTGTATTTCCTTCTGAAGCTACCACTTACGTGTGTGTGTGTGTGTGTGTGTGCACTCAATCGCTTCAGTCAGGTCTGACTCTTTGGGATCCTATGGACTGTAGCCAGCCAGGCTTCTCTCTCCATGGGATTCTCCTGGTGAGAATGTTGGAGGGGGTTGCCATTTCCTACTTCAGAGGGTCTTCCTGACTCAAGGATTGAACCTGTGTCCCTTACATCTCCCGCATTGGCAGGCAGGTTCTTCACCACTCATGCCACCTGGGAAGTCCAGGCTATTTCATACAGACATTCAGATGCAAATGCCAGATGAAGCCCCAGATCCTACGACACCAGGGCCTCCCAGGAGTGTGGCCTTCGTGAACGGACTGGTGGGTGTTATGGCATGAATTTCTTTCCTTGTTACTGAGAAAAAAAATTGAGTAGGAAAAATGGTTATAAACTTTGAAGGATGCCATTTTGAAAGCAGAGCCTAGGTATTCATTATGACGGTTTAAAATTGTTTCAATTTTCAAGTGAAAACATTTTTAGCTAAAATGTGGCTTAGGTTACAGCATCAGGGCTGTTAAGTAATTCAGCACAAGAGCATGGGGTTTTTTCACTTGTGGCAGAGCCCAACTAAGCTTTATGCATTTTCTCTTACCCATCATCATGATGGATGGCTTATCTGAAGAAAGTCTCTTTAGCCGTAATTAACTGTAAGCTCTCTGAAGACAGGTATTTTGGTCTATAGTTAGTCAAGGTTTTAGTCTGAGTTCTTAGAACAGTGCCTGGTAGATGATTAATGAAAAGAGGAAAAGCTAAAGATGTAATGGGTTATCTGAAAATGAAACAAAGGATTACAATATATAAGTGCCTAAAATGACTTTATTTCAATAAGAATAATAAGTAATCTAATCCTCAATTTATGTGAAGTGAGAATTATATACAGTTTCCAATATAAGATTACCTGTGTGTTTGCTCCAATTTGAATATGAACTATAGAAGTTGACAGGATAAAGCTCTTTTTTCCCCCTTTCTTGAGCTATATAAACAATATCGGGTTGAGACAGTGGTTTAAAAGGTGATTTCTGAAGTGCTTGTCTTGTTTCTCAGTTTTGCAATGTTCTTCTGAACATTTAGGAACTGAATTGCAGTGTTGGTAACACTGGTAACACTCTGGATGCCCACATGCAATTTATTTCTCTGATGCCAAGGTAGGCATATATATGTCATGGTAAGAACTGACCCAGCAAATGAGTAAGAGTTGACAGGAGTGCTTTCTCGAAAAAGATTTGAGGCCTTTTCTGGTCTTAATGGTAAGGACTGCCATGATCAATTAGTGATGTCTGCCATGGTCAAGGAATTGGAAAGCATAGCATGTGTTCCAAGCACTTGCTATCTCTGATTTATTCAATTGTTTCAATATTCATTATTATTATTGGTACTATTTATTTTTAAACATTGGGAAAAAACAATTTTAGGGCGAATGTAAGATAACACACATAGACACATACATACATACTCATTATATATATCAGAAAACTCTGAAGCTCCTTATATATATATATATGTATAGGGATAGAAATATAGTTCTTTTTTTAAGTGAAGAATAATTGCTTTATAGAATTTTGTTGTTTTCTGTCATACATCAATAAGAATCAGCCATAGGTACACCCTAGTTCTTTAAATTGGACAAGAAAATATTGTTGGGGATCCAGGTACCAGAAATGATATTGCTAACATGTAACCAGGCAGTTGATCTCTAATCTGCATGGCTCTATGATACCTGCATTTCAAATATGAAGCTCAGCTGAGTAACCTGCTAGAGCCCGTGCGGACAGTGAGAACCTGAAACAAAAGTGAAATTCAAGCTTCTGACCTTGAAAGTCAGTCCTTTCTGTTACTCTTTGTGGTTTATTCTGTATGTATCCTGAGTGTGTGCTCAGTCACGTCCTACTCTTTGTGACTCCAGTGGACTATAGACCACCAGGCTCCTCTGTCCCTGGGATTTCCCAGGCAAGAATACTGGAGTGGGTTACCCTTTTCTCCTCCAAGGAATCTTCCCAACCAGGGATCAAACATGTGTCTCCTGCACTGGCAGGTTAATTCTTTACCACTGAGCCACATGGGGAAACCCCCTGCTTATATGAGCATGCATAGGAATAATGCACGTGTATACACACACACACACACACACACACACACACACATATCACACTTTAAAAATATTTAATTGTCTAAATTCTGAGAGAATTAAGAACAAGTAGTTTGATCCTCGGAGAAGGCAATGACACCCCACTCCAGTACTCTTGCCTGGAGAATCCCATGGATGGAGGAGCCTGGTGGGCTGCAGTCCATGGGGTTGCAAAGAGTCTGACATGACTAAGCGACTTCCCTTTCACTTTTTACTTTCATGCATTGGAGAAGGAAATGGCAACCCACTCCGGTGTTCTTGCCTGGAGAATCCCAGGGACAGGGGAGCCTGGTGGGCTGCTGTCTATGGGGTCACACAGAGTCAGACACGACTGAAGTGACTTAGCAGCAGCAGCAGTTTGATCCTTAAGTGAAACCAGCAACCTCCTTAGTTTGGAACATATGTTTATGTTTATGAACTTCAGCAGTTCTCATTTTTGTGTGTCTTTTGATAGTTTTCCCTAGATGAGCTTCTATAAAAGTACAGTTTTATCTGTTCTCCCAAGACTGGGATATTATCTTTTAAGCACATTTTGAATCCAAATGGAAATAGATGGGTATGTAGAGGGAAGTCTAAAATAAATCCCTCAGACTGGCGTGCACACACACAAAAACTATGGTGATATACTTACATATTTTATACATGTAATTAAGGACTAGTGATATTCAGTATCTTGTGCTGAATCAGCATTGATTCAAGATGCAGAAAGAACTGGGCAGATGCTTTTGCTAATACATCTTCTGTGTATCTCACCTTAGTGCTGGCATCAGTATTTTAGCAATTATTTCTTTAACACCTACTTTGTGCCAGGGACTAGTCTAAAGTGTGTACAATAGACAGTAAATGGATGTTCTATGAAAGCCTAAACCTCAAAAAGGAAAGCAACGAAATTACCAAGAATTATCCAGACTCCACATGGAAAGTCTGTGTGACACCTGCTCTGTGCAGTTTGGCTTCAGGAGCGTTTGCACAAAGTAAACCACCTGCAGAACTAAGACTGGAAAGGAAAACTATGCTCCTTTCACGCCTAGCTCAAGTAGAGAAGTGCATCGTAGACATTTGCTGTTGCGTGTTAGTATCTTGTGTGCCTTAATATTGTTGGAAGATTGTTTCCCTTAGACTGATAAACGTTTAGCAGACAGCAATGGCTTCATGAATTTTAGTGGTAATACCTTAAGCATGTTTGTCAAGAAAACAAAAAGCTTTCAAAATACTAAATAACTATGTCACTCTATGGGATTTTACATTTTGTATCTATGCTCTGCAGGCAGGCACCATATACATTTATTGTCAGATGTGTCACACAGGCATCATAAAAGCTCCAGGAAAAGGCCGATTTGGGAAAGAAGCGACCTCTGTTTGACTCAGCACTCTTCCATAGCTGGTTATCTAATCACAACACTGACCTTTTATTGTCATTTTGGGTGTGTTTGTGAGTTTTGCTGTCTTAAGCATTTGTCCCTTTATCCAAGTTTGATTTTTTGTTTAAATTGTTCAACCAGTAAGTGGTGAAATGCAGACTTGCAAAATTGTTTTCATTTCAAAAAAGAGCAGTTGTTTTACTAAATTCTCTCATGTACGATATTTGGGAAGTCATAATGTCAATATCCTCCTAATGCCTATGTTAAACAAAAAAAGCAAAATGGAGAATATGTTAATGTAAATTAGGGTTAGGAAGGCAGAGTGGAAGAGTAAATTTAATTTTAAGATTTGTAATATGAAATACAGTCATTCAGTCAGTAGATCAATAGGCATTAGTAACCTCCCTCTTTGTGCCTAGGCCCTTTTGATAAAGTAGAATCCTTTAATATTATCTTTTGTTATTCCTATACCTATTCATGTGTGCATTTGTGCTTAGTCATGACCAACTCTTTGCAACCCCATGAACTGTAGCCCGCCAGGCTCCTCTCTCCTTGGGATTGTCTAGGTAAAAATAATGGAATGGGTTGCCATTTCCTCCTCCAGGGAATCTTACCAACCCAGGGACTGAACTTGAGTCTCCTACATTAGCAGGTAGATTCTTTGCCGCTGAGCCACCTGGGAAGCCCCCCTATACCTATTAAGTAGTACATTATTTCTTTAGTCATCAGACTAAGAAAAATGGGAAAAGTTGGTCATATTTCAAAGGATTCTGCTGCATTCTTCAACTTCAGGTGTGAGTTAAGTATCAGGCAAGGCTCGTTGAGTCCTCACCTGCCCCCTATCACTCATCCATAAGTTTTTGACACATGAGGTTTTCTATCAGACATTCTGATTTTCTGTTCTAGGGTATTTAGAGATACTCCTGATGGTGAGAGGGAAACAAACTTCCTTATTGGCTGTTTTACTGTGAAGTTTAATAATTAGGAATCACTCAATGTTTTAGTTGAGTGCAGGTGTCTCCCTTGTGAACCAGGATCACTGTTCTGCTGTGAAGGGTACAATTACATACCTTTCCAGTCCATCCAAGTCCAAGCAAAGCATTTTGCAAGCATGGAATTGAATTTGCTTCTAAATTTCAGGCAGTGAATCATTGTTTCCTACTTCAAGGAACCTCTTTTTTCTTTTCCGTTTATGATGTGCTTGCTTAAAAATAAGGTGACCAGCTGTCCTGATTTGCCTGCTATATAGGAATTTCAGTGCTACTACCTCGAAACTCTGACATGGAGATGGTCATCAAGGTGAATTCCTGTCCATTTGTCCTGGAAAAAAAAAAAAAACAATCCAGGTACATAGTTTTCTTTTGCTGCTGCAACAAATTACCACAAATTTGGTGGCTTGAAATGTCACAAGTAGATTCTCTTAATAGTTTTAAAGGTGAGAATTCCAACATGAGTTTGAAGTGCTGAAATACAGGTGTCAGCACGGCTGCTTCCCTCTGAAGGTTCTGTTTGCTTCTTTCAGCTTGGCAACAACACCTGGTTATGGCCAGACGACAGGGAAGCCTGGCATGCTGTAGTCTACGGGGTAGCAAAGAGTCGGACACGACTGAGCAACTGAACTGAACTTATTGTCACTTGACATTTCTCCTCCTTTGACTCTGTTGTCTGTCTCTTTGTCAGTTTGAGGAATACCTAGGTAAGAATAATGGAATACCTAGGTAAGTAAAGACTACTTACCTAGTCTGAATGTAATCTCAATGAGGAACATTGAGATTACATTCAGAGCTCACTCAGTTAATCCAGGATAATTTCCCCATATAAAAATCCTTAATCTCGTCTACAATATCTTTTCTCTGAGTAAGACAGCATTCACAGGTTCGGGGGATTAGGATGTGAGCACCTTTGGGATCATTATTCAGCCCACCACACCAGGTTAAAAGTTTACTCTGCTGTTTACTACCAAGGCAAAGATGTAATCATTTTTGAAATCACATGGTAAATATTGGTTGGTATTCACTGCACAGCTGTCTGCTGATTTTGCACTTAGTCCACAGTCAGGCTGCTAGGGTTCAAATCCTGACTGCACCAGTCACTTGGTGTGAGAACTTTGCCTGTGCTAACTTAATGCCTTTTGCCCAGTTTCCTCGTCTATACGGTGGCTATGGTAATATAACCCACTTCACAAGGTAGTGGTGATAGGTTAATAACATTATAACTAAGGGGCTTAGCACAAGCTTGAAACATAGGAAGTTCTCAGCCAACCTGAGCTTCTGCCATTGATGTTCCTTCTAATGTGTGTGTTCATAATTGTGACATAATCTAGTCTTTCTTACGTTTTTAAAATGTGTTCTTCCACTTGTATTCAGATATAATTGACTACAGTGCTGTGTAATGTTAAGGTGCACAGCATAGTGGTTTGACTTAATACAGGATGAAATGATTACAACAGTAAATCTAGACACCATCATCATCTCATGTAGATATGACATGGAATTTTTTTTTTTTTGTGATGATAATTCTTAGGGTTTACTCTCTGAGCAACTTTCCTATATAATATATAGCGGTGTTAATGACATCTTTCATATATAACATATAGCAGTGTTCATTACATCTATCTTGTACATTCCATCCACAGTACTTATTTTCTTACAACTGGAAATTTGTACATTTTGACTGCCTTTATCCAAATTTTTCCCCCACCCCTGCCTCTCATAACCACAAATCCAATCTCTTTTTCTGAGTTTGCTTGTTTTGAAGTGCAATGGACCCATCACACTGTTAGATCCCATTACACAATGTAGTGATTTAATATTTTTATATATTTCAAACTGACCACGATAAGTCTAGTTATGATATGTCACCATATAAAGTCATTACATAATTATTGACTATATTCCCCACACTGTGTATTTCATAGCCATGACTCGTTTATTTTGCTTGTGGAAGTTTACCTCTTAATCTCTAAAAAGCCTTAATCCAGCATTTTTAGATACTATCTTCCCTTAGTTTTTGCATTTTATATGATTATTTCATGGGAGATTCCAAATCAGTTTGTTTCTTTGGACGTTTCTCTCTTCATTGTTACAGTAAAACAGAAGAGCTAGATGAGTTCAAGAATGCCATAATCCACTGTTTTCTTGGTTCTGGTGGATAGCCCTATTCAGGAGATAATTAAATTTTGTAATAATATTAGTAATCCCTTATGAACAAATAATAGTAAAAAAAAATGTTCACTTGGGTGTTATGTTATTATTTTCAAAGCCTTGTTACATCACATTTGATGCCAGCTTAATAGACACCTGCATTATAAATCCCTTTTGAGAACTTCATAACTACCCCTTTCTGAGTTTAGTAAGCATGGATGGAGGGGCATGTGGAGTAAACAGACTTCCCACCAGGAAGGGCTGCTCATTCAGTGAAGGAGATTCTGAGTCGTATGCTGTGGTTTTCTTTTTCCTGCTGAGCAAACAGCAATTGGAGACGAGGGAGGAAAAGAGCTAATCAATTCTGGTTTTGTTTGTGTGTTTCTTGATTTTATTTCATTCCAAGGCAATCAGCTGAAGGGAAATAAATGGCTTATTAGAATGTTTAAAGCTGTACTTAGACCCTTTGTTTTCAGAACCAAAACCAAGTTTTCAAAGCTTTTTCTTCTCAATGTTTTTCACTTCTCTTCAAAGGTAGCAAAATGTAAAAACATTCGGGGCACATGCAGTTAAGGTGTTTATGAAGCCAGTGGAGAGAAAATGATTATAAGCACAGTCCCCTCAGATCAGATCAGATCAGATAGGTCGCTCAGTCGTGTCAGACTCTTTGCGACCCCATGTATCGCAGCACGCCAGGCCTCACTGTCCATCACCAACTCCCGGAGTTCACTCAGACTCACGTCCATCGAGTCAGTGGTGCCATCCAGTCATCTCATCCTCACTACTCCCAAGTATAATGAGAAGATGATTAAACAATTGAAGCTCTTATTGCCAAAGTGGGAGAAAAAACTTTTGGATGCTATCACCTCAATTCATTGGGTTGTTTTGAACACTGGTTAACATTCACAGAAAGCCCACATTTATGTGAAGCTGGGAAAATCCAGATCAAAGGTAGGAATACTCAGATTTAATGACATACAAGGGAACAAAATGCATATATGTTTGTGTATGCAATATAAACCAGATATGTAGAGAAAAATGTTTTTATTTTAGCTTTCACTACTTGAGTAACTAAAGTTCAGGATTCTCTTCAAATTGGCACAAAAGTATAAATGTGATTTGATTTGAGCATCCTTAAATCCCTAGCCATTCAAACACAAACCTTCTTCAAGGCTGGGAAAAAAAAAATAACCTCTTTATAAGACTTACACATATAGCATCACACTTGAGTGGTAAACATAGTATCCATTCAGACACCGGGATCTAAGCATATGTTTGTTTACTTGGTAGCATTTATCCTGTACCAGCCATATTCCAGGTGTGACATCAGGAGTGATGAAAGAGACAAGACATGATCCTTGCCCTCAGAGAGCTTACTGATACTTTTAATCTAGTAAAAGCAGTTGCAAATCTGCTCTGTGCTATAGGCTTTCCCCATCATGCTTAAAGAGACACTGATGTGTAGAACAGTCTTTTGGACTCTGTTGGAGAGGGAGAGGGTGGGAAGATTTGGGAGAATGGCATTGAAACATGTATAATATCATATATGAAATGAGTTGCCAGTCCAGGTTCGATGCACGATACTGGATGCTTGGGGCTGGTGCACTGGGATGACCCAGAGGGATGGTATGGGGAGGGAGGAGGGAGGAGGGTTCAGGATGGGGAACACATGTATACCTGTGGTGGATCCATTTCGATATTTGGCAAAACTAATACAATATTGTAAAGTTTAAAAATAAAATAAAATTTAAAAAATTGAAAAAAAAATAAAATTAAATTAGAAAAATAATAAATAAAGACATTTTTAGTGAATCACTTGTCTTAATGGATTCAATGGTCTTTATCTCAATAGGCAAACAGTAGTTTTCCTAGCCACCTCTTTCTGTTTTCAGTATTCCCTTGGCTTTTCTCATTCTTCCCATGGAGTTGTTATTGACAGGTATCCTTAACACTGTGCTTCCTGCCCGCAACACACCCCCTACCTCCAATGTCATCTACTTGCTAGAATAAAAATTTCTGTTTATTTGAGGAAATGAGAAGGATCCTTAGAAAGGAATATTCTGAATGTTAAGTGTGAATGGAGATTTGCATAATGACCTGGGATTGGTTTAAATCCATAAACTCCATTCCCTCAAATTGGTGTTCAAACCTCTATTTACACAGATGTTCAGAGGCTCTGCAGTGGGCTCTTTTCAAAGACTGAGTTTCTGCATAGAATTATAGAAGTTATATGCACCTTTATCTGTGAAAATAGTCAAGTGCTAAGGCATTAAACTCAGAGAAAACATCTGATGACTCCTCTGGGCTTTAATTCAAAAAGAGACTTTTTCCATTTTTTTCTCATGTCAAGAAAATAGGTCTTCATGTTTGTAGTCTCCAACAGCACTCGTATTAAATGCCCGTGTATAGGCTTCCCTAGTGGCCCAGATAGTAAAGAATTTGCCTTCAATGTAGGAGACACAGATTGGATCCCTGGGTTAGGAAGATCCCCTGGAGAAGGGCATGGCAACCCACTCCAGTATTCTTGCTTGGAGAATCCCATGGACAGAGGAGCCTGGCAGGCTACAGTTCATGGGGTCATAAAGAGTCAGACATGACTGAGCGACTTAACACTTTCACTTTTTTCATACTAGAAGATGCTGTACTTAAAAAAAAATAATTATATATATATATATATATATATATATACACACACACACACATGCAGCTCTTGACCTAGTCTTACCTACATCAGAGAAAAAATCCTGACAACATGGACAGAGCATGGAAGCTACATGTCTAATACTCTATACAAATACACATGGTAATTACATGTATACTTCATATATATATGAAGTATACTTTCTTCATCTTCTCAAGTATTTTTACCTCCCCTACTCCTTAATTATTTTCATCTTTACCTTTAGATAGTCTTTATTTTTTAAGGTACATTGAAAATTCCATACCATCAATTATTCATTCTCCATTTCCCATGTAAGGAATGATTTTCCTTTTCTAAAATTTCTCACTATTTTTTATATATCTACCTTTCTATATTTATTATATGTACATTCTGTATTTACTATATGTGCCAAGTCTTGAGCTAAGGTTATTTTTATGTATGCTCTATTTCTCCTACCATATTTTAAACTCTTGAAGATGCCACCAACTTAACTTTGAAATTCTCTTAAATTTTCTTGCCTTCATCTTTTAATTCACTTGATATGGTTAGCATGTCTCGCTTCATCTCTATCCATCAGTTTAGTTTGTATCTGTGCTTACAAACAGTCCTCTTTCTTTCATCCACGTGGAAAATTCTTGCTTGGCTCTCACAGAGGTGACTTATATGTCACCTCTCGATTCCCAAATATATGGCATTTCTTTCCCACCAATCCTGGATGCAATCTCAGCTTCCTTCCAGCATTCCACTAGAGTAGGGTGACCAACTGATTTGCTTTGCCTGGCACTGATGCTGATACCTGGGACATAAGACTTTCAGTTTTGAAGTGGAAATGTCCTGGAAAAACAGGATAGATTGGTAACCCTATACTAGACATTGCACTACTGACTGATTCAAGTTGTCATGGGAGATAAAATACGTTGCTCCCCTTTGATTAGAGCATCCTGCCAGGGTATGCTATCATAAGTTAGAAGTGTGAAGTGTACTGAGTTATTGATTCCCTTGGCCTTCAGATTCGCTAGAGCTCTGGGCCATTGGTCTCTCTTTCTCTGCAGACTTATCTACTTACTCCAGATGTTGATAAGTAGCATCATATTCTACATGTGCCATATGTTAATAAAAGTCTGTACTTAGGCTTTACAGACTTAGATAATTCCCAACACAGTATATCACATTTTAGCTACTCTACTGACTTACATGTAGTAATTGCAAGATAATGGATTTTGTCTCAAATTCCTTTCAGAACATTCCATATTAAAACACTATTTTACACCCTATTGAACACATATGTGTTTTATCAGAGTGTATCCTTTAAAATACTACATTTCCCCAGAACTTAAAATGAAACTAGAAGGCTGGGAAACTAGAGATTTATGGTAGATTGGGTATCGTTGACCAGAAAGTTTATGTTCTTAGCAACACTATGTTTCAAACAAAACACTTATCTCTACGTTATTCATTTAGTGTTGAATGACGTAGATTTTGGAATAAAATTATTTTCCATACTCCTGTCTGCTGGGGGAATAAATGTCTTGACTTCACCTTGGTATTTATTTTCCATAAATCTCCAGTATTAAGTGTTTATCAGCAGATTTTTTTCCTTTTATTTTATTATTTCTCAAGAATGATGAAGCTGTGTATCAATTAAGCAGTGTTGTTGATAAGTGTCTTGGTCCAGTAGAATTATGGAATATAAATGAAAGTTGAATTTTGTTAAAGACAGAGCTTTTATATTGTGTACCAGCTACATTGATACATTGTGGAAGGATTTTACATTCTCAGCAAACTTTATAAATCAGGTTCTCTATATCCAGACAACACTTGTATTTCTTTAAAATGCAAATATTAAAGATTATATTGATACTTATAAAAACATTGTTTTCAGAGTGTCATCATGTTCTACTTTTAGTAAGATAAGCTCACAGTGAAATTAGTTTAAGAAGATAAATAATTATGATTTTGTTAATATTATATATCTTCATCTAATTAAACACACCACCAGTGTTTATTACCGATTTTATAGTTTACAGTGGGGCATAAATAAAACTATTCTTTTCTGATGATGAAGAATATTTTTTCTTATTTTATGTTTACTATTCTTGTGTAGGCTTCAGCATTATTTTCATTTCAGTGAGTAGAAAAAGATTAAAAAGTTAAAGAACTTATGAACACTTAGATTTCATTTTCCTTTTCCTCATTCTGACCTTTCCATTCATGAGTCTGTCTTATATTAGAGAAAAAACAAATTGTGGTATTTCAATTGATGTAAGGCAAGACCAATACAATATTGTAAAGTAAAAAATAATAATAATAATAAAAAAATTTAAAAAATATATTTCTAAAAGATCCTCTCGGTTAAGTCCATGCATATATTTTGAATGGCATTAAAACTGTGGTTGAAGTAATATAATGTGCCAGTAGTTGTCTTCTAAGGACTTCTTGCTTGGAACACTCAGATCTGGGTGTTCAGAAATGAAGTTGGTATGAATTGTTCTGGAGGGAAATAATCCAATTTCCAGTCCTTGTGCTTCTGGACTTCATAGTATTTCTGTAGTTCATAGTAACGCTTCCTAAGGTCTAATTGATTTCGCATTCCAGGATATCTGGCTCTAGGTGAGTGATCACACCATCATGGTTATCTGGGTCATGAAGATCTTTTTTGTATGGTTCTTCTGTGTATTCTTGCCACCTCTTCATAATATCTTCTGCTTCTTAGGTCCATACTGTTTTCGTCCTTTATTGTGCCCATCTTTGCATGAAATGTTCCTTTGGTATCTCTAATTTTCTTGAAGAGATGTCTATTAGAGAGCTGGTATTGGTTAAAAACAATTTTTAATAGAAAGCTTGAAAAAAAGTGAAAGTGAGAGTGGCTCACTCGTGTCCAACTCTTTGTGACCCCATGGACTATACAGTCCATGGAATTCTCTAGTCCAGAATACTGGAGTGGATAACCATTCCTTTCTCCAGGGGGTCTTCCCAATCCAGGGATGGCACCCAGATTGAACCCAGGTCTCCCACACTGTAGACGGATTCTTTACCAGCTGAGACACCAGGGAAACCCAAGAATACTGGAGTAGACAGCCTATCTCTTCTCCCAGGAATCTTCCTGACCCAGGAATGGAACTGGCGTCTCCTATATTGCAGGCAGATTCTTTACCAACAGAGCTTCCAGGGAAACTCAGAAAGCTTGAAAACGCCAAGTCAAACGCCACAGATAATTTCTGGATTCATTAATTGCTGTTGAGGTTCCTTTTTTAATCAGCTTGCCAGTGAAAAAGTCACTGGTAAATTCATGTGTTTATTTTGTCCTTAAGATGTATTAATTTAAGATATCTTCCTTTTGTAACAACGAAGATTAATATTCTTCTTCTTAGACATATAAAATATTATAAGTTCTGTTTTTCAAAATGGGATTACCTG
Source organism: Bos indicus x Bos taurus (assembly GCF_003369695.1). Taxonomy (NCBI): domain Eukaryota; kingdom Metazoa; phylum Chordata; class Mammalia; order Artiodactyla; family Bovidae; genus Bos; species Bos indicus x Bos taurus. The sequence continues at coordinate 43,989,963 of NC_040101.1, forward strand.
GTAGCTTAGAAGGTAGAGTCCACCTGCACTGTGGGAGACCTTGGTTCGATCCCTGGGTTGGGAAGATCCCCTGGAGGAGGGAAAAAGAACTTAGTGTCAATTCAGCCAACAAGCATCTGAATTCTTACTCTGTGGATTCATTTAGTCATTACTGAGCATCTCCTTTGTGCCAGGAAAAGTGCTTGGAGGGAGAACTGTGAAGATAGAATAGCAGATAATATTGGCCCTTAAAGGGACACTGTACCCCCAATACCCAACACTGTAGTTGGGGATACAGATGATAATTTCTGAGTTCCATGATGGAGATATATAAAAAGGTGTTATGAAAAGGCATCTACCCCAATCTAGACGATGGATTGAGGGGTGGGGAATAGGTTGAGTTAGAAGACTTCTTGGTAAAAACTATACAATTGAGCTTAACTTTTTTTTCCCCTTTTATAAACACTTTAGTTCTTCATCATCACTTCATACAGATGCTGAGGTACCACCCTCTCTTGCCATTTGCTCGTGACTTTTTGTGGTGTTTTTCCTTAAACAAGGAAATTTGGAGTAAACACTGTATTGCCAGTTAGTCTTTTAACAGCAACTTTAAAATGCCAGTACTATTGTATCATCAATGCAAGAAGACAGCACTTACACTACAGGACAAGGGGGTCTTAATTTTTAATTCATTAAGTCACCTAACGAGTAGAGAGGGGAGGAGAAAATCGTTCCAGGCAGGGGAATAAAATACTCAAATAGAAAGATGAGAGCATATGATTAGAGAATTTCAGATGGTAAAGCGTCTGCCTACAATGCAGGAGACCCAGGTTCGATACCTGGGTTGGGAAGATCCTCTGGAGAAGGAAATGGCAACCCACTCCAGTACTCTTGTCTGGAAAATCCCACGGACGGAGGAGCATGGTAGGCTATAGTCCATGGGGTCGCAAAGAGTCAGACGTGACTGAGCGACTTCACTTTTACTTTCACATTAACATCTATGGAGACTGAGGCTATAATGTAGGTGCTTGTAGCCTAGAGGGGCAAGTCGGGGCCTAGCACATGAAGAACCATATGTCCCGTGCTAAATAATTGGGTTTTATCTGAAAGATATGTAGATAGCCATTAAATAGTTCTAAGAAGGAGAAGGATATATTGGGTCTGCATTTAATAAAAATACTCTGAAATAGTCTGTAAAAGGTATTGAATGAGGGGAGAGGAATGGAACTGATATGATTTGCCAAGTGAGAAATAAAAAGGATGTGATCCTGTATCATAGCAGTGGGAATGGAATACTATAGATGGGTTTAGTTTTATCAACTGGACATGATCAACAAAATATATGTGGGGAAAGAAAGGGGTCTAGGAAACTGCCCAGTTTGAGTGGCTAGTTAGAGGTGATAACTGCCTAAGAATTGAAAGACAAGAGAATCGGCATGGAAGCAGGTATTTTAGATGTAGTGCCATTTTCTGATGATGCTAAAGCTGAAGCTCCAGTACTTTGGCCACCTCATGGGAAGAGTTGACTGATTGGAAAAGACTCTGATGCTGGGAGGGATTGGGGGCAGGAGGAGAAGGGTCGACAGAGGATGAGATGGCTGGATGGCATCACCGACTTGATGGACGTGAGTTTGGGTGAACTCCAGAAGTTGGTGATGGACAGGGAGGACTGACGTGCTGCGATTCATGGGGTCGCAGAGAGTCGGACACGACTGAGCGACTGAACTGAACTGAACTGAAGACAAATTCTGTGTTGAATGTGTATACCACAGATCTAAACATCTGAGTTGAGAAGACACTTAAAATCATTGGGTCAAAGATCTCTGTCCTTCAAGAACTTGAGGGAGTAAGATATGGTTAATAAACACAAAAAAGATATATATTGAAATATTTTTGCAAGTTACATTTTATTGATAATTAAAATTTAAAGTACAGGTCCATCTGTGCCTTAATCTTAACTACACATATGAAAGTCCTTGGGTTTGGGAGTTTTGTTCATGGTTCCATACCCAGGGTCTGCGTGTACCAGGGCGTACTGGCTAACTAAGCCTTAGGGAACATTCATGGAAGGAAAATGGAATGAAGAATAATGTGTATCAGTGTAGGAGAAAAGCCTCAACAGTCCTGGAAAAGGTACAGGTGACTCATACAAGAATGGGTTTTGATTAGTAAGTAGCTTTCCAGGAGAAGAGAAGCGAAGTGAAGGTCAACAACCATGGTTGTCCATGGACAGCGAGGGTGCAGTAGTCATGGTGAAGCAGAAAGCAGCTAGTAGGGGAGGTATGGCCTGTTCATGGAGTGCCTTGGAGGTCAGTGGAATTTAGCTTTGGTGTAAAAACAGTAAGGATCATGATTTGTGACAGTGAGGGGTACATTACTAATAAATGCAAGAATAACTATTACTATTTCCTTGAACTCTATCTAAATTTCTTTCTTTTCACCTGTAGAATGCAGAAAATATTGCGGGCTGGCATGGCATTCTGGGAGGCATTCCTTCCTCTGCTCCTTCTATTTGTTGTTGTTATTCAGTTGCTCAGTTGTGTCTGACTTTGCAACCCCATGGACTGCAGCACATCAGGCTTCCCTGTCCATCACCATCTCCCAGAGCTTGCTCAGACTCATGTCCATCAAGTCAGTGATGCCATCCAGCCATCTCATCCTCTGGCATCCCCTTTTCCTCCTGCCTTCAGTCTTTCCCAGCACCAGGGTCTTTTCCAATGAGTGACTCTTCACATCAGGTGGCCAAAGTATTGGAGCTTCAGCCTCAGCATCAGTATTCTTATTCCAAGAATATTGCTAACAGGCAGATCTTTATAATGTAAGGCAGGAAAATATTTTCCTTGTAGGGTCCCTGGCTGAGTCCGAAAAGTAAATAAAGACAAATTAACGGGAAAAACAGCGTACTGTTTTATTTAATATGAGTTGTATGTAACGTGGGAGCCTTCATAAAGAAATGAAGACCAGAAGGAACAGTTAAAACCTGAGTATTTCTGTGCTGGGGTTAATGAAGAGAGAGAAGCATGCAGAACTGTGATGCGTCCATGACTGTGAGGTGCATGTAGTCAGCTGGGTAAAGCTTAGGAAGACTTCTTTGCTGGGTCTTTTCAGCACCACTTTATCTTTGGAGATAAGGATTTCCCTTTACTGCAGATACAGGGAGGCACCTTTCACATGAGGGTTTTATGACCTATTTCAGGGGAAAAGGGCAAAGGGACAAAGGTCAACATATCCATCCTGCTTCTGCTGTTTTCTGAAACTCCTTCAACTTAAAATACTCAGTATGCCACAGTACCGTATTTTGGGTTAGCTTGTTCTGAACCCCATCAATTGTTTTACAGAGTCCTGCCCAACTACCCAGTTCCCCTTCAGGACCCTCCTCTTTATTCCAGCACTCTTAGAGAATTCCTTACTTCAGGAAACTATCTATATATTTCCCTTGGTCCAGACTTATCTAAAGTATACCGACTCCTGCCATAAATAATATAAACTTTCTCTAAAACCCAGAAAACCCACAGATGTGTATTAATATTTACTAAGCTCCTAGGACAAGAACCAAAAGGTATGAATTCTGTAGAGGATGTCAAAGATAAACTAGACTCTTTCTATATTATAATTCCATGTAAGGGGGGACTTGTTGAGTAAGTGAGGCCAGAATGCCGAACACATTTGTTTTCTAATTTAAATGTGCTTAGGGCGTTTTCCCAGGTTTGTTTTTCCAATGAATAATTTTATTGCTGTATTCATATTTATAATATTTATTGAGTCTTTTTCTTTTATGAACTGATTGTTTTCAAATGCTTTCAAACTGAATTTTGCAATATGACTTTCAGTCTGTGAATATTCAGCTTCAGTGTAAGCATTTCGTTTTGATAGTGACATGTTATGATTGTACCTTTCTTAATACATTTCTGTCTTTGTAAAAACTGACACCACCAATGCTGATCGCTAAGTGACTGAGAAGAGCGTTTTTCAATATGTATCTGTGGTGAGTGTGCTCTGCATCTCAGGTGCTGTGGGCCACCTGTGTTTACATCTCTGCCTCTGATATTCTTCCCTGTAAGTTTGTGTTCCTTTGAAGTGAAGTGAAGTGAAAGTCGCTCAGTTGTGTCCAGCTCTTTGTGAACCCATGGATTATACAGTCCATGGAATTCTCCAGGCCAGAGTAGCCTTTCCCTTCTCCAGGGGATCTTCCCAACACAGGAATTGAACCAGGGTCTCCTGCATTGCGGGCAGATACTTTACCAACTGAGCTGTGAGGGAAACCCGTCACCTTTATACTGTTGGTCTCTATGTGGCTGTAGTTTCTAGCCGTAACTAGGAATCCTGCCATTTGCATTATATGCATTTGGTATTGTGTTTGATGTGTCCTGGGTTACCATAACTTGAAATGCATTGCTTATCATAGGCCAGCTCTTTGGTCATCAATTTTGGCCTATCTGTGAACGTTCTGTATAAACCTGTGGTGGATTCATTTTGATATTTGGCAAAACTAATACAATTATGTAAAGTTTAAAAATAAAATAAACTTTAAAAATAAATAAATAAATAAATAATCGAGGAAAAAAAAAGAAAAAAGAAGTTGTGTTACTTTGTGACTGCTTTCTATCTAGAAAACAGTAAGCATTCTAAACAAAACTTCTATAGGGACAGTGGAAAGTTTCACAAACCTAAGTATAGGAGATAAAAAGAAATATATAGCCTTTGAACTTCAAGGTCTTTTTATTTAGCTCATCTGCCTTATCATCATTTGTTCACCCTGAACTATACTCCAAGGGAAAATAGAAGATGGAATGAGAAATTTCTCATGAAACAAGAAACAAAGAGCAAAACCCTGTGCCTATTTATGTAATCTGACCTATACAGTAGTGAAAAGAGAAAGGAGATAAACACTTTATGTATTTAGTAAAGATAAATTACTATTATACACATAAATTGCATTACTGTTAAATCAAACCTATAGATTATTAACTGGAGAATAGGGCTGTGTCTGTGAGTTATAATGTTATGTCTTACTAATTATTCTAGAAACAACCTAGATGCTTTTAAAAAAAAGCATTTTCAATACTAAGGAATTGAAGGAAAAACTGTTTCTTATTCCCCAGTTATTTTACAAAGAAAACCAAAGCACTATGAAAGGATTCTTCCCTGAACAATCCAGGATAATCCATGTTTCACTGTGTACTTTTTCATACCTCCCCCAACCAATCACATGCCAACTTCACAAACAATGAACAAATGTTTGTGATGGCTTTGTTCCTAAGACAAGGCAGTTCTGACAGTAATACTTTAACTCTCTTCCTTAAGGGGCTTTTGTAAATATCATTATTTGCATTATTAGGAAATAAAGTGTTAAATTACCCCCAGTCAAGTGACATGATGTGGATTAATTAATTGCTGTTGTGTTTTCAGTGCTTTTCAAAGGAAGTCCTCTAGACATTAGATTTTCAGTAATGGTCAGAAACAAGTTTCTTTATTAATGAGGTCTTATTTCTTCCATGTGTCATCAGAAATAAATCATTAGTTAATAATTGGATAGGTATCCTCTAACTTCTTTTATGATTCCTCCTCTTCCTCTCCTTTTCCATCTGCTTATACTTCCCAGGGCTTTTTCCTTCATCCTTTGCTCTTCTGCTGCTTCTTCCTCACACTTTCCGAACCCCATTTCTTTAACTGTCATTCTTAGTAAATGATTCCTAGGTGGATTGTTCACTTGTTAGTATCTCTAACTGGGTCCCCACTCCTGCACTCCTGAATGCCTATCTGCAGCTTGCCTGGGGGCATATTGTAGTGCCTAAAAACACATGTTTAAATTGAAATCAGCGTTTTGTCAAATCTGTCCCACCATCTGCTTTTCTGTACTTGTGAGCTGTGCCATTGACTTCCCAGTATACCAGGGTTTAAACCTGGGGGATTTTTTTTTTTTAATAACTCCTTCATCCACATGCTTTCCCCCAATTTATCAAATCAGTTTTCACTGGTTATCTGTTCTTTCAGACTGCCTTACCTTTCTCTTGCCCTACTATCGTCTCTTTGTTGTGCCATGTGATATTCCTCCTGTCAGTTTCTCCTCCAGCACAGTCCTCTATAATGCAGTCAGATTTATTTTAATGAAGCACCATATGGATCAGATGAATGGTTCGCCATTGCCTGTTTTTGTTCAGTTGCCAATTCGTTTCCAACTCTTTGCAACCCATGGACTGCAGCATGCCAGGCTTCCCTGTCCCCTCCCATTGCTAACCCCTACTCCAAAAAAGTACTCTTTCATGTTCCTCCAAACTCTGTCCCCACAAATATCTATGGTTATAAGGTTGTGATTTCTGAGGTTTAAACATCTACTTCCCAACTGCTTTGAGCCACTGAGCTTGCATCCCCCTACTCCCCTCACTCCACTTCTCTCCACCAGCCAAGCAAAACTACCTGCTTGCCATGCAAATGGCTCCTGATCATTTTCTCCTTTCTCTGAACCCGAAGACAGTTGTTTACTATAGAACTGTTGGTCTTCTGACCTTTGGCTTTATTCTCAGAAGCTTCTTCTCAACTGGTAGTAATTAGTTGACTCTTCTGATTTCTTGAGTGCCCATTTTTTGTTTCGCTGTAGACTCTCAGATTTTTCCCTGGCTTCCCGAGTGGGTCAGATGGTAAAGAATCCGCCAGCAATGCAGGAGACCAAAGTTCAATCCCTGGGTTTGGATAACCCCCTGGAGAAGGAAATGGCAACCCACTGGAGAATTCCACGGGCACAGGAGCTGGACAGGCTATAGTTCATGGGGTTGCAAAGAGTTGGACACAACTGAGTGACTAACACTTTGACTTTCGTGGATTTCTCCCAACCTTTCTGACTTTGTTTCCTGTGAGGATGCCCCATATCCCCTTTCAGTAATAACCAGGGTGCCCTGTCCATTTATTTACTCTCTGGGCTATTTTGAGTCATGGCCCCTCTGAGGGCCAGAGGCCAATGGAATCACACAGGGCTTGGAGCTCAGAAGAGTCCATTGCTTGCACTTTAATGCTCTGTGACCATTGTCTTGAAATTCTCAATAATTTTACCATTAAGTTTGTATAATTAGAATTCGATGGGACAGTGAAGCCACTTGAAGCCTGGCTTATCAGTGACCCCACCTCTTCAGGCCTTCCCGCATTCTGAGAGCTGGCTCAGGGTCCCTCACACCCCTGGCCCCTGCATGTCCTTCCCTCCACACTTCCTACCACTGCCTCCAATGGGAGCCTGGGCATGGACATGTACACTTGCCATTCCGGTCACAGACTCTCAACACTGTGGTGACTTGATGGGGCTCAGCTAGGAGGATCCTCTTTTTTTTAACTTTTAAAAATATTTTTATTTATTTGGCTGCACCAGGTCTTAGCTGTGGCATGTGGTATTGAGTTCCCTGAGCAGAGATTGAACTTAGGCCCACTTCGTTAGAAGCGCAGAGTCTCAGCCACTGGGCCACAAGGGAAGTCCTCCAAAAGAGACTCTTGTCCACTCGCTGCTCCTATGCAAGCACCTCACACATTCCAGCTAAAAGGTTGCAATGCCTCTTCCACCATGGGTTGGTAGGGTGGACTTGTGGGAAGAGGAGATATCTGAGTTGAGTTCTCTGAGTCTGGCTGGGGTACAGCACGTGTATCCAACAGCTGGCAGGAGAGGGTGGGGCAGGCAGCCAGTGACTTGCACTGGTGTGGTCTTGGTCCATGGGGTAGGCAGTGCAGGGGGTTATAGGGATTTGTACTTGCCTGGAAACATCCCTGTGTTTGAAAGAATACAAGATTAAATAGCAAATAAGAAACATATGACAAGTGGAGAGAGGAAAGAAAGAGTTTTATAATTTTCTTTTAGAGTTTTATATTTTAGTAATCTTTAGTGAACTTTTGCCCCTGCATTTTGAACAAGGAGACCTTCATTTTTATCTTGTCTTTGCAAATTTTGTAGCTAGTTGGTCTTGGCCCATTCTTCAATTGCATTATATGTTTCATATCTACTTTTTTGCTGCACCCCAATTCTAGGCTTCCCTGATGGCTCAGGCGGTAAAGAATCTGCCTATAATACAGGAAATCTGAGTTCCATCCCTGGATTAGGAAGATCCTCTGGAGAAGGGAATGGCTACCCACTCCAGTATTCTTGCCTGGAGAATTCCATGGACAGAGAAGCCTGGAGTAGGCTACAGTCCATGGGGTCGCAGAGAGTTGGACACAACTGAGCAACTTTCACTTCCTTGCTCAGTGACTAAACAACAAAATTCTCAGCTTATTTCCCAAATGCAGCACTTTCCATAGAGTATTAGAAAATTGCACCTAAATACCCAAAGCAAAGCAGGGTAGTGCTTTAGAAGTGGTTAAGAATTCAGAAAACTAAGATCATGGCATCCGGTCCCATCACTTCATGGCAAATAGATGGGGAAACAGTGGCAGACTTTAATTTTTTGGGTTTCAAAATCACTGCAGATGGTGACTGCAGCCATGAAATTAAAAGACACTTCCTCCTTGAAAGAAAAGCTATGACCAACCTACACAGCATATTAAAAAGCAGAGACATTACTTTGCCAGCAAAGGTCCATCTAGTCAAGGCTATGGTTTTTCCAGTAGTCATGTACGGATGTGAGTTGGACTATAAAGAAAGCTGAGAACCGAAGCACTGATGCTTTTGAACTGTGGTGTTGGAGAAGACTCTTGAGAGTCCCTTGGACTGCAAGAAGATCCAACCAGTCCATCTTAAAGGAAAGCAGTCCTGAATGTTCACTGGAAGGACTGATGTTGACTCCAGTCCTTTGGCCACCTGATGCTAAGAACTGACTCATTTGAAAAGACCTTGATGCAGGGAAAGATTGAGAGCAGGAGGAGAAGGGGACAACAGAGGATGAGATGGTTGGATGGCATCACCGACTCAATGGACATGAGTTTGAGTAAACTCTGGGAGTTGGTGATGGACAGAAAGGCCTGGCATGCTGCAGTCCATGGGGTCTCAAAGACTTGGACACAACTTAATGACTGAACTGAACTGAAGGTTTTGAATCTGACTTTTAAAAGTGAAAGTGAAAGTTGCTCAGTTGTGTCTGACTCTGCGACCCCATGAACTGTTGCCTGCCAAGCTCCTCTCTCCATGGAATTCGCCAGGCCAGAATACTGGAATAGGTAGCTGGAACAGGGAATCTTTCCAACCCAGGGATCGAACCCAGGTCTCCCGCATTGCAGGCTACCAGATTTCAATCACAGTTTTGCAACTTATTAGCCACTGTTTGAGTAACTATTCTTTTTTTTCCCCCCTTTGTCTTAGTTTATCTGTAACATCAAGATATTATTCCAACTTCATAGAGTTTTTGTAAGATTAATAGAGACAAGACCAGTATTTGGCCTATAGTAAATATTCAAGCATTGCGATTCTAAGTAGCTTTTTGAGTCTGCAAGTTATAGTTCAATAAGCTGAACTCCATTTACTTTAATAATACATTCATCCCTTGTGGCAAAAAATAGAAATAACTACATGATTTATATATTTTTCAAATTCTTTGAAAAAAGCTAAAATTTCTTTCAGCATTGTTAATTTATGCTTAGCACATGCTTACTGGTAAATCCTTATGTGCTATAATTTCTTTATAAACAAGTAACATCTTTGTTTCATTAATCTTTGTATTCCCCACAGCAACTATTAGATAACAGATGCTCAATATATGTTTATAGACTGAACTGATTTGTACTAGGTTGAAACTGTATGAAATGATTGGATTTGGGATCAAAATGGTTGAATATTGGCAATATCATTAGGGGCCTATTTCCTTAGGGTCATAGTCTATTTCTGTAATCACTTGTTTTAAGAAATTAAAATTAGTTGAAAACTAAAATGTTGTGTAAACATTTCTGTAAAATATTCTTTGACATCTTAAAGTGGGATAGTTATTTTTGTTCCAAGTTTTTAGGAAGATGTGCAATAAAATATTGGTTAACCAGAATTTATGTGTAATAATCTCTAATCTCTGATTATTTAAATTCTTCAGTAATGAGGATTGACTTTAAAAGATTTCCATCTCCCTTTCATAGTTATTAAACAGGATAAATATTTTTAATTTGTGCTATGATAGGATTTTAAAATTCTAAATTTTGTCATTGAATAATGCCATAGTTGTAGGTTGAGATTATTTTTAGTGTTAGTTTCCCAAAGACTGTATTTCAGGAATTTCATTTTTGGTGGTGGGTGTTGCTTAGGAGAGACTCAACCTTCTCTCCTTGAAAGTGTAGTACAGTCAAAGTTTAATGTGAGGGTTCTAGGTAGTTATTTTTCAAGTTTTTGACATTTTAATCTATCATATCTGTAACTGTTTATCTGTATTCATAGCCTGAATAATTACCAAATTAATAAAAGTAACAGAATCTTTATAACAAATTTTTGAATCTATCCCTTTGTTATGGAATAATTCATGATTTTCATACTCTCATTTCTCTGCATAATTACTTTTTAAAAATTAGTTTTCTTCTTCACATTTCATTGTACTGAATCTGTCCCTGTGTTGAAGTAAAAGTCTTGTACTTTCCTTTGGCCTTCATTCATTCACTTTAGCTACTTAGTGGTAAAGTGAAGACCCGTTGCCAGTGTGTGTTTGTGGAAAGATGTGAGCCGAGTTTAAGAGCAAATGCAAATGCCAGGCAGACAAATTCAGTAAATCTTAGTTACTGGTCAGACTTTAGAGACTACTTCTTATCTTGCTTAGCTTATATGGGGAGTTTTCTAAATACGATTCTCTGTCCCATTGCCACCAGTCTGCATGCTTAGGGAACACAGTAAAACTGTTGCCTTTCGCATTCTTCAGCAGACTGTTCTGCTTCACTAAGAATACATGGATATCCAACTTTTTCAAAAATGCTTTCATAGGGAAAGTAGAAGTTAGATAATTTATACAAGAGATCAGGAAAGAAGTAGCGAGACAGATAACATCAAAATATCATAGGACTGTGAAGTAATTTTTTGAATATTTTCACCATCTTTGCTTAAATTCATTATCTGCAAATCATGTTGTGGAAGCAAATTTTATGTTCACTTGAACTGGGAATATTAATGCTTTGAAAAAATGCTAAAACTCGAAAGCCCCCAGCATCTAAATAGATCTTTACTGGTCCTTTAACCCACTTCCTTCCTACAGAAAGTCATGTGATTTATCACCAGCTATAGCAAATTATGGTAAAATATATGTTACTCACATTATAGAAAACATATAGTGAAAAAGAGCAGTTGTTTTTTCTCTCTAGAAAATTCATATAAGCATAGACTTCTAACACTTACCAGTTGTTTATCACTAGGAATAATTATGTAATTTATTTGATGCAATCTTCCCACTTTAGAATGAAGTTAATCATATTTATTTCCATTCTTATCAGAGGATTGTATACAGACAGTTATTTAATTAATTGAGCACATATTATTTGAGCCCCTACTGTGTGCCCGATGTTTGCTGGATTCTGGGACTAGGGTGGGCCAGAGTCTCTACCTTCTAAAGCTCTGGGCCTTAGAAATGAAATCTCTTGAAAACAGCAATTATCATAGTATTCATCCTCTTCCTCTTGCTTAGGACTGACTTCTGCTCTGTGAGAGCCTGGCTGGCTAGATGAAAAAGACATAAAATAATAGGATACCGTTCCATCAAATCCAACTCTTTTCCAACTATATTTTTTAGGAACACTAGAAATACCAAGCATCACCTGGGGTCAGATGAGTGTTGGATGGATTCATGAAGAGATAAGGATGCTGTCCTCCAGAGTGGCCAAGTATCTCAGGCCATACTGCCAGTAATTGGTGAACGTGAGAAACATTCTAAGGTGTAATGAAAAAAAAAAACCCACTATATGTGATAGTCAGAATATACCAAACACGTTGATTTGGCTTTTGAAAGACTTTTTAAAAATGCACTCCAGATTCTCTTTAAATAGAGAGCTCATCTAATGAGCTTTAAAAACGTTTTGATTGACCAGGTATCCTTCAGCTTTTAAGGAACATTTAAAATATATTTACTTAAAAATGACTTAATAAAGTTAATTTTGAAGTAATACTCAAGCTTAAGGGGAAAACATTGCAACCATGTGTATAAGGACGTCATATTTCACGACTCCACAGACACAATTCATTTTGTATTTTATAAGAATGATACCATCTGGAGTTGTTCATTTCAGTGTGGCCCTGCACAGCTATCCAGTAGAGCTGACAGGAATAAACATTATCTCCAGAGTCCTTTTAGCCTGCTCCTCCTCCTCTAATTCTTTTATTTTCCTTTTATTTCCCCCCAGAGAATATTTCCCAGTGCCTCATGGCCTTTGGCTTCTTATCTAAATATGCTATCTGAAGGTGTGTGGAACATGGGATCTAAAGCTTTCCTATCTTTTCATTAAGGGGAGAAGAAGTCCCTTTAAAAATTAGTACTTTTCTGCATTCCATTTCTTCAAGATAACTAATTATTAAACTCAGTTTAATTCAGTTCAGTTGTTTGGTCGTGTCCAACTCTTTGTGACACCATAAATTGCAGCACACCAGACTTCCCTGTCCATCACCATCTCCCAGAGCTTGCTCAAACTCATGTCCATCGACTCTGTGATGCCATCCAACCATCTCATCCTCTGTTGTCCCCATCTCCTCCTGCCTTCAGTCTTTCCCAGCATCAGTCTTTTCTAAGGAGTCAATTCTTTGCATCAGGTGGCCAACGTATTGGATTTTCAGCTTCGACATCAGTCCTTCTAGTGAATATTCAGGACTGATTTCCTTTAGGATTGACTGGTTTGATCTCCTTGCAGTCCAAGGGACTCTCAAGAGATTTCTCTAACACTATAGCTCAAAATTATTAAACTAATCTTCCAGAAATTAATACATTTGCCCCACCCCCACCACGTGTGAGAGCTTGCGTGTGTTTAGATGTTGTTTAGTCGCTAAGTCCTGTCTGAGTCTTTTGTGACTCTGTGGACTATAGACCTCCAGGTTCCTCTATCCATGGGATTTACCGGCAAAAATATTGGAGTGGGTTTCCATTTCCTTCTCCAGGGAATCTTCCTGACCCAGGGATCAAAGCCATGTCCCTTTCATCTCCTTCATTGGCAGGTGGATTCTTTACCACTTGGCCACCAGGGAAACTCATATAGATAATATGTATTTACACACACACACACACAGGCGCGCGCGCGCACACACACACAAAAACATAGGTTACCCAAAGTGATGAGTTTCAAATGGAAACATTGTAGATACTGGGACAGGGAGGCCTTAGAGAAAATATTTGGTTAATGGACTTTTCTGTCTTAAATCAGACTCCAGAGGCAGGTGCCTAATCTTGCAGGTATGAGGATGAACCTTGTCACACCTCATAAGGCTTACATGTGTGCTTTAGTTTCTTACCCATTTCTGAGTATGTCTTGATATTTCTGTTTTTTTAATGTTTGTTCTTGAATTGCTTATATATAGGCACTCAGGCAAATTAATGTTAATTTCACTTCACTCATATCAGCCAGTTACTTTGTGTAGCAAATGATGTCAGTATCCCACCCACATGGCTTTCCTTTCCCACACAGACTCCCAACTGCCAGGACCAGCACTTGTTTGCTTGAAGATGCTTTCCTATTGCTACCAGAGCATACACTGCCTTCCCATGTGGCAAGCTAGAAGTGCCAGGCTGATCATACCTTTGGAAGCAGCTCTCACCCAGAGACCAATAGGACCCGGTGCCTGCATACCCAAGCAACCTGGGGTTGGGGAGCATTCTAAGGTTTAATTCTATGTTCTACCCTGGTTCCCAGTATTTCCCAGAAGAATCAAGCTCCAGTTACACAAAGTGGAAATGTGCTTCATAATTAGAATGCCCTAGACTGTGCTCCCATCCTGACCATTGGTTTTTGTGATTGTCTCACAAATAAGCTCCTCACGCTTATATCATGTCTAGGGTCTTTTAGAGGTTGGTAGAAGGGACACATAAAATAAAACACTGGCTAACGGTCTCTTTTCTGTGAATTTAGGTTTAGTCTACAGGTTATATTTTCAAAGTTTTCAGTCTGCCAAAAGTATTGAAGTAATCTGATTAAGTGCTGTGAGTAAAGGTAGATTCCTGTCTTAAAAAATTGAAGCAACCACAGAAGCCTTTTTTTCAGATTTTTTAAAATGTAAATTTCCTATCTACCCACCAAATAAATGTATCATGGTCTCTAATGCTTTGTTGCTGTTCACTTGCTAAGTCATGTCCGACTCTTTGCTATCCCATGGACTGCAGCATGCCAGGCTTCCATGGTTCTCTCTATCTCCCTGAGTTTGCTCAAACTCATGTCCCATGAGTCGGTGATGCCATCCAACCATCTCATCCTCTGCCATCCCCTTTTCCTCCTGCTTTCAATCTTTCCCAGCATCAGGGTCTTTTCCAATGAGTCAGCTCTTTGCATCAGGTGGCCAAAGTATTGGAGTTTCAGCTTCAGCATCAGTCCTTACATTGAATATTCAGGACTGATTTCCTTTAGGATTGACTGGTTGGATCTCCTTGCAGTCCAAGGGACTCTCAAGAGTTTCCTCCAGCACCACAGTTCAAAAGCATCAATTCTTCGGGTCTCATCCTTCTTTATAGTCAAATTCTCACCTCCATACATGACTGCTGGAAAAACCATAGCTTTGACTAGACAGACCTTTGTTGGCAGAGTGATTTCTCTTTTTAATACTTTGTCTAAATTTGTCATAAATTTCCTTCCAAGGAGCAAGGGTCTTTTAATTTCATGACTGCAGTCACTGTCCACAGTGATTTTGGAGCCCCAGAAAATAAAATTGGTCACCTCTTCCACTTTTTCCCCATCTGTTTGCCATAAAGTGATGGGACCAGATACCGTGATCTTAGTTGGTTTAATGTTGAGTGTTAAGCCAGCTTTTACATGCTCCTCTTTCACCCTCTTCAAGAGGTTTTTTAGTTTATCTTCACTTTCTGCCCTAGAATAGTATCATCTGTATATCTGAGGTTGTTGATATTTCTCCTGGGAGTCTTGATTCCAGCTTGTGAGTCATCCAGCCTGGCATTTCACATGATATACTCTGCATATAAGTTCAATAAGCAAGGTGACAATATACTGTTTTGTTAACTCCTTTCCCAATTTTGAACCAGTCAGTTATTCCGTATCTGGTTCTAACCGTTGCTTCTTGATCCGAATACAGGTTTCTCAGGAGACAAGTAAGGTGGTCTGCTGTTCTCACTTCTTTAAGAATTTTCTAGTTCATTGTTATCCACACAGTCAAAGGCTTTAGCATAGTCAATGAAGCAGAGATACATGTTTTTCTATGATTCAAGGAATGTTCGCAATTTGATCTCTGGTTCCTCTTCCTTTTCTAAACCCAGCTTGTACATCTGGAACTTCTCAGTTCATGTACTGCTGAAGCCTAACTTGAAGGATTTTCAGCATAACTTTGCTAGCATATGAAATAAGTGTAACTGTGCAGTAGTTAGAACATTCTGTGACATTGCCCTTCTTTGGGATTGAAACGAAAACTGACCTTTTCCAGTCCTGTGGCCACTGCTGAGTTTTTCATTTTTGCTGATGTATTGAGTGCATCACTTTAACAACATCATCTTTTAGGATTTTAAATACCTCAGCTGAAGTTCCATCACCTTCACTGGCTTTGTTCATAGTAATGCTTCCTAATTCCCTCTTGACTTCACACTCCAGGATGTCTGGTTCTAGGTGAGTGACCACACCATCATGGTTATCTGGGTCATTAAGACCTTTTTTGTATAGCTCTGTGTATTCTTGCCACCTCTTCTTAATCTTTTCTGCTTCTGGTAGGTCCATACTGTTTCTGTCCTTTATTGTGCCCATCCTTGCATGAAATATTCCTTTGATATCTCCAATTTTCTTGAAGAAATCTCTCGTCTTTCCCATTCTATTGTTTTCCTCTATTTCTTTGCATTGTTCACTTAAGAAGGCTTTTCTTTTCTTTTCTTTTTTACTCTCTCCTTGCTATTCTATGGAATTCTGCATTCGGTTGGGGATATCTTTCCCTTTCTCCCTTGCTTTTTGCTTGTCTTCTTTCCTTGACTATTTGTAAAGCTTCCTCAGAAAACCGCTTTGTCTTCTTGTGTTTCTTTTTCTCTGGGATGATTTTGGTCACTGCCTTCTGTACAATGTCACAAACCTCCGTCCATAGTTCTTCAGGCACCCTATCTACCAGATCTAGTCCCTTGAATCTATTCATCACCTCCACTGTATAATCAAAAGGGATTTGACTTAGATCATACATGAATGGCCTAGTGGTTTTCCCTCCTTTCTTCAATTTAATCCTGAATTTTACAATAAAGAGCTCATGATCTGAGCCACAGTAAGCTCTCAGTCTCGTTTTTGCTAACAGTATAGAGCTTCTCCATCTTCAGTTGCAAAGAATATAATCAATTTTATTTCCTTTTTGACCATTTGGTGATGTTGATGTGTAGCCATCTCTTGTGTTTTTGCAAAGGATGTTTGCTATGACCAACGTGTTCTCTGGACAAAAATCTGTTAGCCTTTGCCCTGCTTCATTTTGTACTCCAAGGCCAAACTTGCCTGTTACTGCAGGTACCTCTTGACTTCCTACTTTTGCATTCCAATCTTCTATGATGAAAAGGATATCTTTTGTTGGTGTTACTTTTGGAAGGTCTTATAGTTCTTCATAGAAGGTCAGCTTCAGCTTCAGCATCAGTGGTTTGGTCATTGACTAGATTACTGTGATGTTGAATGGTTTGCCTTGGAAACAAACTGAAATCATTCTGTTGTTTTTGAGATTTCACCCAAGTACTGCATTTTGGACTTTGGTTGGCTATGAGGGCTACTCCATTTGTTCTAAGGGTAAGTAACCACAGTAGTAGATACTATGGTCATCGGAATTAAATTCACCAATTCCCATCCATTTAGTTCACTGATTCCTAAGCTGTCGATGTTCACCCTTGCCATCTCCTGCCTGACCATGTCCAATTTACCTTCATTCATGGACCCAGCATTCCAGGTTCCTACGTACTAGTATTCTTTACAGCGTCGGACTTCACTTTCACCATGAGACACACTCGCAACTGAGAGTCATCTCCACTTTGGCCCAGCTGCTTCATTCTTTTGAAGCTATTAATCAGCCTCCACTCTCCCCCAGTGGCAGAGTGTACGTATTACTGCCGGGCTTATCACTGTAAACAGGTACTATTTGTGGAGCAACATTTTTTTGTCCAGAATTTGTTGATTATATTCTATATTTTAACTCAGTTTGGTTTTCAAAAGTTCAGGCTTCCAAGTGAAATATGCATTTTTAAAAACCACAAAATTCACTTCTTTATTACGCTAGCACCCAATCTCTGTAATCACGGGTCCGTGACCATCAGATAGCTTTCCATAATAGCATTTGCCACAGAAATGTAGAGAATAGTAAACTCATTTCTAGAAGATTGCACCGAGAGGATTTCCATCTGTAGATTTTTTATGCACTTCATGACCAGCATTGCTTTGCTTCATACATAGTCCAAGCAGTAACTTTTTCATAAAGCAATTCAAAGACTTTGTTTTACTCCCGTCTCCCACTGCATGACAACAGTATCCACATTCGAATTATTTAGTTAAATGACTGTTTCTCATAATTAGGCCAAAAACACACTCAGAAGTTGGTAGGATGAACATTCAGAAGGGTGCTGGCTCTTCAGTGATTGAAAGACCAGTTAACATTTTGAAAATAAACTCACTTTTTTTTTTTGTATTGATAAATTGTCCTAGAGAACTAGTTTTTTTTTTTCTCAATAAAGTGTATAACTGAGTTGACATAATTTAGTTTTTATGTTTTTTTTTTTCCTGTATGCTTCTAAGCACAGTTATTCCTTGGTATCTACAGGGGTTTGTTTCAAGATCCCCCTCAGATACCAGAATCCTTGGATGCTCACGTCTCTTATACAAAATGGCTTAGTATTTGCCTATACGCTCCTCTTGTACACTTCAAATCATCTCTAGATTACTTATAATTGCTAGTTCAAGCTAAATACTCTTTAAATATTTGTAAATACAATATAAAAAATATATAAATAGTTGCTGGTGTGTGGCAAATTCACACATTGTTTTTGGGAAATTTCTGAAAAAAATGTTTTCCAAATATTTGTATCTGTGGTTAGTTGAATACTTGAATACAAAACCTGTAGATTCTGAGGGGTGACTATACATTTTATACATTTTTAACCATCACAGAAAGGTTAAAGAAGATTAAACATGGTAACAAAAGTATGCTTTTAAAAATATATGTCTGCATATACATATCAATTTTTTAATTGAAATATAGTTGATTTATAATATTGTGTTAGTTTCTGGTATGCAGGAGAGTGACTCAGTTATACATATATATATATATTTTTCAGATTATCTTCCATTACAGTTTATCATAAGATATTGAATATATTTCCTTGTACTATATGCAACCTTGTGGTTTATCTATTTTATATATAGCAGCTTGTATCTGCTAATCCTAGACTCCTAATTTATCCCCCCACCTTTTCTCCTTTGGTAAGTATACATTTATTTTCTGTGTGTATGTCCATTTCTATTTTGTAAACAAGTTCATCTGTTATCACTTTTTTAGATTCCACATGTAAGCAATGTCACATGATATTTGTCTCTATCTTTGACTTACTTCACTTAATATGATAATTTCTGGGTCCATCCATCTTGCTACAAATGACATTATTTCACTATTTTTTATGGCTGAGCAATATTCCATTGTATATATGTACCACATCTTCTTTATCTGTTCATCTGTTGATGGGCAGTTAGGTTGATGCCATGTCTTGGCTTACATACAAATATTTAAAAAGGCATATATATTTAGATTTAACTGTAGTCCTTTGGGGCTGCTGTCACAGAATACCACAGAGTAGTAACTTACAAATAACAGGATTTTACTTCTTATAGTTCTGGGGTTTGGAAGCCTGATGTTAGTTGCCAGCATGGTCAGCTGAGGGTTGCCTTCCACGTCTGTTTCCTCACTGCATCCTCACATGGTAAAAGGGGTGAGGGAGCGCCTTAGGGCTTCTTTTATAAAGCACTAATCCCATTCATGAGAGCCCTGCTCTCATGACTTCCTCACCTCCTGAAAGCCTCACCTCTTAATACCATCACACAGGCTACCTTCAGAACATATATATCCATTGCTACTTACCAGTAAGTTTGGGGTAATAGAATTAGATTTTGGAATCATTCTGATTGGCTCCATATGCAGTGCTGAACAGTGAGAAGTTTCCTTTGTTGCATCAGTAAGAAACATTCTCTCATTATGTAATTGGCAAGTCTGTACCAATGGATAACAGGCCTAAGAAGTGTGCAAGTGACAATATTCAGAGTTAATTAACTGGCTTTACACCTAATATCTCTCATAAAAGTACTCTAAATTATTTTTCTTGGTGATCCAAAAAGAAATAAATACTTTATCCTGTATAATCAAACAATACAGTCATCTTTTTTTAAAGCTAATTCTTGAGATTCTCCTTTAATGCTACCCACTTCAGTTACTTCCCAGAGCATCATCAGAAAGGAAGTACCCACAGTTTCTACTGAGGGTTTATTCTTGTCAGAAGTCATTTTCCTTTCTCCGCATACTGACTAGAGATGTCTACATAGTAAATTCACAATAAGCTTCTAAGTGGCTGACTTTCATAATGAGTTTTTGTCAGAGAAAAAGCAGCATGTAGTAAAATACAGACACACACATTGAATTTAATGCCGTGACAAAATGAAGTGCTTGAGTCACTTGTATAAGAAACAATCTTCTACAAATGGAATTGGGGTGTCTGATCACATTATCCCAGGTTTGTCCACATAGAAGCAGCATTACTGGCCTTTCTCTATAATTGTTCAGGATATCCAGGGCCTGTTACTTTTGTTTTTTTTTTCCTACCCCCAAACACTTCAGTTGATATCAACACAAAATAGGCAGGGGCTAGAATGAAACCACGGAGAAGGCAATGGCACCCCACTCCAGTACTCTTGCCTGGAAAATCCCATGGATGGAGGAGCCTGGAAGGCTGCAGTTCATGGGGTCACTGAGGGTCAGACATGACTGAGCACCTTCACTTTCACTTTTCACTTTCATGCATTGGAGAAGGAAATGGCAGCCCACTCCAGTGTTCTTGCCTGGAGGATCCCAGGGACGGGGGAGCCTAGTGGGCTGCCATCTATGGGGTCTCACAGAGTTGGACACGACTGAAGTGACTTAGCAGCAGCAGCAGCAGCAGAATGAAACCAACATCATCTGTTTGTAAATAAAACTTTGCATTTACCTGTCATCATCTTTATGTGGACTTTTATGACATTATCTGGACTTTTTTAAAATAATAGAAGCCTACACAATCACATCTTTTTAAACTTTTTATTCTTTAGTTAGTTTTCTTTTGTATATGCTTTGCTGTGGATAAGACTGGTTTCAAGTCTGGTCAGGGTGAGTACAGGGCTGACTCAAGGAGGCTTAGTTACATCTGACTCACCCTGAGATAAATTAGATAAGTTGCTGGCCTCAAGTACCACTTTGGAAACAGACACAGTCACAAGTATGATTCATGTCCATATGTGAGACATTCTAGAAGAGATAGAAAGTGTTCTGAGAGCCTGAAGCAGAGAGGAAATAATTGTCTGCAAACAGGAAAATTAGCATGAATCACTGTCTCTGAAGGTTTCTTTTTTCACTTGAGTTCCATGAGTCTAGATCTCTCAGTGTGATAAACCAAACTGCATTGTTAGAGCTGTGTGTCCATGACTTTAAATGTACTTCCATCTATAGGAAACAAAGTTTTGTATGGACTTGACACTGATCTGCGGCTGTTACCATGTAGTACTTATCTTTCCTCGTGTTGGCTCAAGAGTAGGTCTCCACTTAGGGAAAGCAGCTGCGGTCACTCCTGGGGAACAATAGAGTTAATGCCAGACATGGGCACCTGGGTTCTAAAATTTGATGCAGGTTATGGAGTGAGAAGAATGTCAAAACTGTGCTACCCAAATCCCATTAGAGGTACCAGGGTGAGCAATGGAATTGTTGCCACAGCATAAGAATCCCCAGGCCAAGCCCTGTGCAATTGCAGCAATCGTTACAGGGACTAAAACATGAGTGACACTCCCGTAATTGCACACTACTGGCCTGCACACCCGCGGGGAATCTGCTTCTGGAAGTTTTTTTTTTTTTCAGTCTTCATCTTTTACATCAGAAAGATATAACTTTTTGTACAACAGAAACAAAAAATATATTGCCTTTGATTTTTTGAAAAAGAACTTTGTGTGATACCATATATGTAAATTATGGTTTATATTTTACAAAGCACTTTAATTCTTGTAATTCTTCTAGGAAATAGTTTTTAGTCCAGTTTTATAGGTGGAGATGATCTGCCAAAGATTACATAATGTGACTTAGGCTACCTTCTAAGTGATGGAATCAGAGCTTAATTATGTCCAAGTTTGATTATATTTTGTCAGCAAGATTGGGGATGGGGGAGATGAGCCCCCGGAGCTGGGGCCAAGTCTACTGGATCTGCTCTGTCCCACCTCCTGAGAGCTTTCCACTGAACAATGGTTTTCTCTACTGCATTTGCCAGATTCCCACTTTCCCATTTAAGTGCTGCTCCCTTTCTGTATTTCTATGGGGAGATGGGAAGTAAAGTTTTTCAAACAAGAATTATAGAATAATCTGAGGATTTCAGAGAAGGATAAATCAGTAACTAATACAAGTTCTGTATTTTGATATGTGTTAATTATTTAAAATCTCCTCCTCTAAAAATGATAACAACCTATATCCTGAATTTAAAATGCAGAAAATATTCTAAATAAAACCTCATACCAATTACTCACAAAAGCAAATAGAATGGTAAATTTTGAGAACAAGATGAGGAATTTATAGGTCAGGAGACACAGCTTTTAATTTTGGCTTTACTGCCACCAACCTTTTGGTTCATTAACTCAATCAATTAATATAAAGCATTTGAAAAATGGAAGGGTTAGTTGCTTAGTCATGTCTGACTCTTTGTGACCCCATGAGTCTGCCAGGCTCCTCTATCCATGGATTTCTCCAGGCAAGAGTACTGAAGTGGGTTGCCATTTCCTTCTCCAGAGGATCTTCCTGACTCAGGAATCCAACTCAAGTCTCTTGCAGTGCAGATAGATTCTTTACTATCTGAGCCACCAGGGAAGTCCCACTAGATTAAAAAAAAAAAAAAAAATTTGAGCGTAGCACCTTCAGTAAACTTAGAGGGTAAAAGGAAGACATACATTAAATAATTACACAAATAATTATAATAATGATAAACTATGAATAAATTAGTTTTTTATAAGAGTAAATGGCAAGCAGCTGAATTAGTCTGTGGACTAATAAGGCTAGTAAGAGTCAGCCAGGTCTCTGAGACCACGAGGATAAGTAGGAGTTACTTAGAGAAAAAGGAGATATACCGTGAATGGGCCTGAGTGATGGAGGGGTTGCTGGGCACATGTTCCAGGCAGAGGAGGTAGCATGTGTGATGATCCTGTGCCCCATCATATATCTGAAAACTCCAAAGATCACAATGGCTGCTGTGACATGAAGGAAGGGGAAGGGGGAAGAGTTAATATTGGTGACACTAACAGTGACATACATGACCTTATAGATTGTTTCCTTTATCTATTGCAGCATAACAAACCAAATCTTAGATGCTTAAAACAATGATTTATCATTTCTCATGACTGTATGTGTTGGCTGGGCTCAATTAGGTGCTTCTACTGCTCTGCATGTTAGCTGCTAGCTGTGTTTACCTGTGAGCTCAGCTAGGGTTTCATGTGTGTCTTGGTTTCCTCAGGGTGGCTGGAATAGCTGGGACCTCTATGCATGGTCCCTTATAACTCACCGGTCTTAGCCAGAGCTTCGTAAAGGCTGGCTAGATTTCAAGAGGGTGGGAACTAAATGTGGCAGACGTCTCATGACCTGGTCCCAGAATTGGCACAGCTGTTCTATTGGTCAAAGCAATTCTCATCCCTTATTCGTGTGGAAATAAACTCCATCTTTTCTTAAGGGTTTTGACAAGGCTGTAGAGAGAGGGAGAAGATTTGTTTTGAAGCATCTTTGAAGACAGTGTACCACGTAGAAAAATGTGAGCATTTTGGATTTGAGATTGTTATTATCCATCGCATGACCTGTGTGCTTGTAGTGCCTCATTTCCCGTGATCCTCACAGCAGTGTTGTAAAATAATCAATGTTAGCATTTCCTCCATAAGTCAGGTGGGCCACAAAGCTATTAAGTGGCAGGGCCAGGCACTGACAGAGGTCTGACCAGAGCCAGTCCATCTTTTGTTTCCTGTTTGTGTTTATTTATTCATGGTTACGCTGGGTCTTCACTGGGGAGGTTGAGCTTCCTCCAGCAGTGGTGAGCAGGGGCTACTCTTCCTTGTGGTGCGTGGGCTTCTTATTGCGATGGCTTCTCTTGCTGTGGAGAACTGGCCAGTGGCTCTGGGCACATGGGCTCTCGAGTGCACAGGCTTTAGTAACTGTGGAGTATGGGCTCAGTAGTTACAGCTCACGGGCCCTAGAGCCCAGGCTCAGTAGTTGTGGCACACAGGCTGAGTTTCCCCACAGTGTATAGAATCTTCCAAGACCAGGGATCAAATCCTTGCATTGGCAGCCAGATTCTTACCCAGCGGACCACCAGGGAAGTCTCACCAGTCTGTGTTTTTGACCCCTGTGCTGCTGTGTGACGTTCTGCTGGCTCTCCATCATAGTTTCGTCATCTTTTCAATCATGACAAGAAGTTCTATGAGGATGAGTTAAAAGTTAGGATCATAATAATTAAAGTCATTATATACATGTTTTAAAGCATAATAGTTTCTGCCTTTGGAAAATCTCATTATTGATTCATTTCCTGATGTGTTTCAGAAAATGGGTTAATAATTTATGAACATAGGAGTTCATTAGCTCCAATTTGCTAGCCCCATCTACTGTTATTGTTATGAGCTGAGATCCCCGGAGTTCCACTGGTCAGATGTAGTAGACACGTTATCCGGGACATTAGAGGCGCTCTCTCCATCCAGCTGCCCTTGCCGGTTGCCTGCCTATTTCTGGAATTCTCAAATTCATTTCCCATGTGGTACCATTAGTACATCTTCCTCCTACCACATGGTGTTCACTACTTCTCTTCTCTCCGATTCCAGCATTTTTAGTGAGATTACCGTGCAAAATTTCCATGCGTCTAAAAGCTCATTATGTATTTGCTGCTGAAATAGGAGGTTTGCCTCTCTTTCCTTGTGTTTATTTCTATTAGAGATTCTGCCTCCTGCTCCACCTCACATCCTAATAGCTTACAAGACTTTTAGTGGAAAGATGTAAGTCACACAGAGGAGGGATTTTATGTCTCTAGGTCTTCCTTCTCCAGGACAAATCCAAATGGCCAATACTATACAGTACTAGGAGATTTGTGTCTCCCTCCATTGACCAAGGCTTTGATATTGGTTTGAGATTTTCTGACTTCATCTTTATTTAAGATGAATTTTCTCCCAGAAGGATAATCAACCCCTCATGCCAGTAGACTTCTGAGAGCTGTCTACTAGTCTTCCAGGCATGGTTGTGCATGTATGGATACTGGGTTCTAAAACACCACTTAGACTTGAGCTGGGGTCCCTATCATGCTATTACATCAGTAACATTTTCTATGACTTCATACACATTTTATAGCCCAACCTTATGTGAGTTTACTGCAGTGTTGAGGTAATCATGATTTACCCGTGGGTTAAGAAAGACATGTTTTCTTATGAAGGGATGTAAATTGCTGGGCCTACATTCATGCTATTAAATTATCATGTTACCCAAACAACCACTTGATGGATTAACATTGTTACTTATTTCTGAGTTGTTTTGATGTTTTAAAGGACACAGGTGTTTTCTCTGAAAGAAAATTGGCAACATGTTCCCACTGGCAGATCTGTGTGTCAAAAGAGAATTGGTTGAGATAATAAATGTGCTTTGAAAAGAACTGGTTTTGTTTATAAAAGTTTTTGTGTGTGACTGTGGCCATCTGAAACTTTGTAGTTTTCCTGTTATTAGCTCATTTGACTTTCCAGATGATAGAAGGCCTTAAGACTGTTGGAGGAAATAAGAGAGGGGAGATAATTGTGTTCTTCAATTTTTGAGAAACTTCCTAGAAGAAAAGTCATTGCAAAACAGACATGGGTTTTCTTTGAAAATTAATTTCCTGAAACTGAAGTGTTCTTTTTAAAAAACAAAAAACGGTCACTTTGCACTTCTGAATATCATTCACTGCCTATGGCAGTGACAGCTTTGTTTGACTGGGCTATAGATTAATTATGACAGAAGTTTGTTTTTGGAGGAGGTAAATGGCAACCCACTTCAGTATTCTTGCCTGGAAAATCCCATGGACAGAGGGGCCGGAGAGGCTATACAGTCCATGAAGTCGCAGAGTTGGACATGGCTGACGTGGCTTAGCAGGCAAGAATACACACTGCCACAGAGATTGTTGTATGCCCTGTTGCTGCTACTGCTGCTAAGTCGCTTCAGTTGTGTCCGACTCTGTGCGACCCCAGAGACAGCAGCCCAACCAGGCTTCCCCGTCCCTGGGATTTTCAAGGCAAGAACCACCCCAAAATGTAGTGGTTTAAAACAACAGTGATACAATGTTTCCCACGATTCTCTGGGTTTACTAGACTCAGCGGCCAATCCTGGAGCTCCATGTGGTATAGCTGAGGTCTGGTTATAGCTTGAACATCCAAGATGGCGTCATATCCTCCATGGTCTCTCCAAATTTCTGTCTCCATGCAGTAGGCTAGGCTGAGCTACCTTACAGCTTGGTTGCTGCCTTTCAATAGCCCCAAAGTGAAATTATACACCTTTTAAAGGGTTAGATCCAGAAATGGCATTTTGACCCTATTCATTTGATTCAAATAAGTCACCAAGTTAACCCAGATTCAGTGGGAGGAAATTAGCCTTCATCCCTTGATGGGAGAAATGCCAAAGTATTTGTATTTGTTTTTAATATCACCTCAGAGATATTTGTTCATTCGTTCATTTAAGATTCAAATGTCTTCTATATCTGGTATTATTCTCAGGGCTATGAAGAGTAGTCCTCCAGGGTATATCTTGTTCAACTCTCAGCTTCACTACTGGCAAACTATGCATCTTGGTCAAGTTTCTTCTCATCTCCATGACTTACTCTTCTCATTTGCAAAATGTACATAATAATAAGAATGGTTGCTCTGTATGCAATAAGTAATTTAATTTTCATGATTGTGGTGTTAATACATGTAGAGCACATAGAGTGAGTTAATGCATGTGAAGAATGGTGCCAGGCATGTAGCAACTCACAGAGTAGTCATTATTTTTGTTATCACTAATGAGAAAAGGAAAGCCCATTGGTGACTTGGCTTCTCAGCTATTAAATGACTGATTGTTTTAGCAGCACAAGATAAAATTGCCTTGCAATTCTTATAAGATTGAGCATCAGATCAGTCGCTCAGTCGTGTCCGACTTTTGTGACCCCATGAATCGCAGCACGCCAGGCCTCCCTGTCCATCACCAACTCCGGGAGTTCACCCAGACTCACGCCCATCGAGTCAGTGATGCCATCCAGCCATCTCATCCTCTGTCGTCCCCTTCTCCTCCTGCCCCCAATCCCTCCCAGCATCAGAGTCTTTTCCAATGAGTCAACTCTTCGCATGAGGTGGCCAAAGTACTGGAGTTTCAGCATAGAGTCCTGTAAAATACAATGGTCTTGCTTTTTTAATAAACTTTCTGGAAACATTTTGCAAGCAAGTTACAGGATATATTTTCCATTCTAATTTTTTTCTGACTCCAATTACTATCATGGCCCTTCATGACTAATCACTGCCTCATCTCTTCAGGTCTCCTTTTCTTCTTTCCTGTCCAGTCCTACACTCCAGGCATATCAGATCACATGTTGCTCCCACATTTAAAGTGCTATTTCATATCTCTGTGCCTTTATATAGACTACACTCAGTTCTTGGAATGCCCATAGTCTAGTATTTTGAAGCTAGCTATTATCTGTTTCTCTTTCTTTCTCCTGGATATTCCCATTTCCTTTCTTGATATCTTCTCTTAACCTGAATTTATTTTGATACATTTTTTTTCTTGTTCCCAAACCTCATGTGATTCCTTCTTTAATAAGACTTAACCACATTTTAAATTATTTATTACTTATCCATGTCTATAACCTCTTTAAACTGTAAGGTGTAAAATGTATCTTTATTTTTTCCCCTCTGATTTCTCAAAGCCTTGCATAGTACCAAAAAGGCTGTGTCATCACATGCATAGTTAGTTCCAAGAATACCACTTCTTAATATGTATTTTTTTAATTTAATTTTATTTTTAAACTTTACAATATTGTATTAGTTTTGCCAAATATCGAAATGAATCCGCCACAGGTATACATGTGTTCCCCATCCTGAACCCTCCTCCCTCCTCCCTCCCCATACCCTCCCTCTGGGTCGTCCCAGTGCACCAGCCCCAAGCATCCAGTACTGTGCATCAAACCTGGACTGGCGACTCGTTTCATACATGATATTATACATGTTTCAATGCCATTCTCCCAAATCTTCCCACCCTCTCCCTCTCCCACGGAGTCCATAAGACTGATCTATACATCAGTGTCTCTTTTGCTGTCTCGTACACAGGGTCATTGTTACCATCTTTCTAAATTCCGTATATATGCGTTAGTATACTGTATTGGTGTTTTTCTTTCTGGCTTACTTCACTCTGTACAATAGGCTCCAGTTTAATCCACCTCACTGGAACTGATTCAAATGTATTCTTTTTAATGGCTGAGTAATACTCCATTGTGTATATGTACCACCGCTTTCTTATCCATTCATCTGCTGATGGACATCTAGGTTGCTTCCATGTCCTGGCTATTATAAACAGTGCTGCGATGAACATTGGGGTACACGTGTCTCTTTCCCTTCTGGTTTCCTCAGTGTGTATGCCCAGCAGTGGGATTGCTGGATCATAAGGCAGTTCTATTTCCAGTTTTTTAAGGAATCTCCACACTGTTCTCCATACTATTTTAAAGCCAGAATTCTTCACAATGGGAGACAGAACCAAGGTTTGCTCCCTGACAAAATATTTATACATGTTGCACATACGTCACAACTGCCATTGTAAGCCATAGTCTTTTTTTAAAACATCAACTTTTGTCACTTAATCTAACTCACTTAAGAATCCAACAAATAGGATTTTTAGAATTTACACATGTACATTTTATTTTCCTGAATATTTTTCTAAACCAGATTTTCAGGACCAGTACATTTCTAATACATTTTTATGTGAGA